>NW_024070189.1:95791267-95981979 GCF_014754425.2 Oryx dammah | reverse complement strand
ATCCCTGATACACCAGGTGAGACAGTTGTAGCTGGGACAGCTGAACTTGTTTCTGTCCCAGGACTGGTGGCTGTTGAAAGTGTGGTGTCTGATTCACTCTGGGAAACTTTGGAGGTTGTCCTGGGAACAGTTGGGCTGGTCTCTTCAGGATGGGTGATCAGTGAGACTGATGTATCTGGCTTCACAGCAGAAACAGTCATAGTTGAAATAGTTGAACTTGTTTCTTTCCCAGAATGGGTGACCTCCGAGGCTGTCGTCTCTGGTTTGTAAGTAGAATCAGTCAGAATTGGAAAAGTTGGAACAGCTGAACTGGCTTTTGTCTCAGAATGGGTGATCCATGAGGTTGTGGTCTTTGATTCATATAAGGAATCAGTCAGAGTCCGAAAAGTGGTACTGGTCTCTGCCTCAGAACTGGTAACCAATGAGGTCACCATTCCTGGTATACTGGGTGGGACAGTCATAGCTGGGACAGCTGAACTGACTTCTGCTGTAGGACTGGTAGTAATCGAGGGTGTGGTGTCCGATTCACCCTGGGAAACATTGGAGGTTGTCCTTGGAACAGTGTGGCTAGTCTCTTCAGAATGGGTGACCAGTGAGACTGTTGTATCTGGCTTCCCAGGGGAAACAGTCATAGTTAGAATAGCTGAATTTGTTTTTGTCCCAGAGTGGGTGACTGCTAAGGCTGTTGCCTCTGATTTGTGTGTAGAATCAGTCATAGTTCTAAAAGTTGTACTGATCTCCGCTCTAGAAGTAGTGATCAGAGAAGTCGTAACATCTGGTACACTAGGGGAGATAGTTGTAGTTGGAATGGCTGAACTGGCTTCTGCTTCAGAACTTGTAGCCATTGAGGGTGTGGTGTCTGATGTACTATGAGGAAAACTCGGAGTTGTTCTAGAAATAGCAGTATTGGTCTCCATAGAATGCATGACCCATGAGGCTGCTGTCTCTGGTTTATGTGAAGAATCAGTTGGAATTGTAAAAGCTGTACTTGTCTCTGTCCCAGAACTTGTGAGAAGTGAGGTCCCCAAGCTTGGCATAGTAGAGAAGACAACTGAAGCAGCTGAACTGGCCCACACTCCAGGATGAGTGACCAATGAGGCTGTGGTCTTTGGCTCAATGGGAGAAAGTGTCAGAGCTGGAATAGCCATACTAGTATTTGTCTCAGAACTGGTGGCTTGTGGGTTCACTGTATGTGGTACACTAGTGGAGACAGTTGGAGTTGGACTAGCTGGACTGGCTTTTGGCTCAGAATGAGTCACCCATGAGGCTGTGGTTTGCATTTGACCTGGAGAAGCAGTCAGTGTAGGAAGAGTGGTACTAATTTCTTCCCCAGAACTAGTAGCCAGAGAGGTCACCAACTTGGTTACACTAGGTGAGACAGTCGTAGCTGGGATTGCTGAACTAGATTCCTTCCCAGGACTGGTGGCTGTTGAGAATGTGGTGTCTGTTTCAGTATGGGAAGCATTGGGGGTTGTCCTGGGTAAAGTTGGACTTGTCTCTTCAGGATGGGTGGCCACTGAGATTGTTGTATTTGGCTTCCCAGGTGAAACAGTCATAGTTGGAACAGCTGGACTTGTTTCAGACCCAGAGTGGCTGATCCCTGAGGCTGTTGTCTCTGGTTTGTGTGTGGAATCAGTCAGAGTTGGAAAAGTTGTACTAGCCCCTGCAACAGAACTGGTAATCAGTGAGGTCATCATCTCTGGTATACCAGGTGAGATAGTCATAGCTGGGACAGCTGAACTGCCTTCTGCCCCAGGACTAGTGGCTATTGAAGGTGTGGTGTCAAATTCACTCTGGGAAACATTGGGGGTTGTCCTGGGAATACTTAGGCTGGGCTCTTCAGGATGGGTAACCAGTGAGACTGTTGTATCTGGCTTCCCAGGGGGAATAGTCATAGTTGGAATTGCTGAACTTGCATCTTTCTCAGTATGGGTGACCCCTGATGCTGTTGTCTCTGATTTGTACATAGAGTCAGTCACAGTTGGAAAAGTTGTACTGGTCTGTGCCACAGAACTGGTGACCTGTGAGGTCACTATCCCTGATACAGCAGGTGAGACAGTTGTAGCTGGGACAGCCGAACTGAATTCTTCCCCAGGACTTGTAGCCACTGAGAATGTGGTGTTTGATTCACTATGGGAAACATTGGAGGTTTTCCTGGGAACAGTTGGGCTGGTCTCTTCAGGATGGGTAACGAAAGAGACTGTTGTATCTGACTTCTCAGGGAAAACAGTCATAGTTGGAACAGTTGAACTGACTTTTGTCACAGAATGGGTGACCCATGAGGCTGTAGTCTTTGGTTCATGTAGGGAACCAGTCAGAGTTGGAGAAGTTGAACTAGTCTCTGCTGTGGAACTGGTAACCAGAGAGGTCACCATTCCTGATACACCAGGTGAGACAGTTGTAGTTGGGACAGCAGAACTGACTTTTGCTCCAAGACTGGTGACCACTGAGAGCATGGTATCTGATTCAGTATGGGAAATAGGCATTGTTTTAGAAACAGTTGGGTCAGACTCTGGAGGTTGGGTGACCAAGGACACTGTTGATTTTAATTCATGCGGGAACCCAGTCAAAGTTGAAAAGGTTGTACTGGTGTCTGTCCCAGAACTAATAACCAGGGAGGTCACCATCACTGGTTTGCTAGATGAGTTAGTCATCACTGGAGTGGCTGAACTGGCTTCTGCCCCTGGACTGGTGGTTGCTGAAGATGTGGTGTCTAATTCTCTAGATGAAAAATTCAGAGTTGTTTTGGAATTAGTTATGCTGGTCTCTGTGGAATGGAGCCATGAGGCTGTTGTAACTTGTTCATCAGGAGAGACAGTCAAAGTTGAAAAAATGGAACTGGCTTCTGTCCCATGACTGGTGACCCATGAGGCTGTTGTCTCTTGTTCATGTGGGAAACCAGTCGTAGTTGGAAAAGTTGTGCTGGTCTCTGCCCCAGAACTGGTGGTTGGTGAGATTTCCACCCTTGATATATCAGGGGAGACAGTTGGAGTTGGAACACTTAAATTGGTCTGTGTCCCAGGATGGGTAATCAAGGAGACTGTTGTTTCTGGCTTACCAGGGGAAACAGCCAGAGTTTGATTAGCTGAGCTGGTTCCTGTCCCAGGACTAGCAACCAGTGAGGTCACCATCCCCAGTGCCTCAGGGGAGATAGTTGGAGTTGGAACAGCTGTACTGACTTCTTTCCCAGAACTTGTAGTTGTTGGGGGTGTGCTGTCTGATTCACTATGAGAAATATTCAAGATTGCCCTGGAAACAGTTGGACTGGTCTCTGCAGGATGGGTGACCCATGAGGTTGTGGTCTCTGGTTCATCTGAGGAAACAGTCAGAATTGGAACAGCTGCACTGGTTTCTGCCCCAGAGCTAAGGACCAGTGAGGGTGCAGTCTCTGGTCCTCTACTGAAAATAGATGGGGTTGTCATAGGAACTGTGGTGCTGGTCTCATCTCCAGGTCTGATGGTCAAAGAGGCTGTCATCTTTGGACTATCTGGGGTTGTGATGACCGTTCCTATTGTGCTTGTGCTGGCCTTTTTATCTGATGTCCTGAGGAGAGGCAGCACTCCTGCAGTGGGAGTAGACACTCTGGTAGTCACTGTCACTGTGGTCTTCAGAGCTGTGGCAGTGGTCTCTGTCCTTTCGGTCCCTCCTGTTGATAATCCTGTGAAGTGTAGGATGGACACAAAATTGGGACAACATGATTACTATTTACTGGGTTGGCAATTGCTTATTTTGTCTCCACATCAGGAAAGGGAGAGAAATGTCTGCCTGGTATGTGCTGAGATCCTTCTGGAATGGGAAAATGCTCTCACCTTACCTGGGGCTTCCCAAGTGGTGCTAGTGGTAAAGAACCTGGCTGCCAATGTAAGAGATGCAGGTTCGATTCCTGGGTGCAGAAGATCCCCTGGAGGAGAGCATGGCAACCCATTCCAGTATTCTTGCCTGGAGAATCCCATGGATAGAGGACCCTGGTGGGCTTCAGTTCATGGGGTCGCAGAGTCGGTCATGACTGAATCGACTTAGCATGCATGTTCCTTGCCTGACTCACCTTGGGCTGCACCTCCTCCATGAATTCTTTTTGTTGTTGTTGTGGGTTTGTTTGAAAGTATTTATTTAAAATAGGAACAGAATTTTAAAAAATCAGTTTCTGAATTAATTATAAATATTAAGGGTGTGAAAATTAAAAAAAGAACAACGAAAAATTGAAAATGGAAACCAACATAAGTTTTTTTTCCCCCCAATCAGGTAAAAATCATAAAAATAACAGAAACAAAATTTAAAAACATAATGAAGTAAAACTCTCCTTAACAAAGAACCATGCACATAAAATGAAAGAGCTCTCTGTAAGCCAAATAAATCGAATTGCTCTTTTTATTAAATATAGAGAGGTGGCAGCTATATTGCCCAAATTCCAGAGAGTATAAATAACTCAGGACCGTATTGGAATACTCTCTAATCTAAAATGAGTGAAAGTAGAAAAAGGAAGAGAGGAAAGGTAAGAAAATTGGATCACTGTTTTTTTCTTTTTTTGACTGGGCCCTGTAGCTGTGGTTAAGATGCTGCACTTCCAGTGCTGGGGATGCAGGTTTGATCACTGGTTGGAGAACAAAGATCCCACATGCTACATGGCACAGCCAAAATAGTCCTAATGAAGACTTATTGTATAGCAGAGGGCACTCTAGTCAATACTATGTAATGGCGTATATGGAAAAAGAATCTGAAAAAGAGTGGATAGGGACTTCCCTGGTGGTCCAATGGCTAAGATTCCATGCTCCCAATGCAGAGGACCTGGGTTTGATCCCTAGTCAGGAACTAGATCCCAAATGCCACAACTAAGAGTTTGCATGCTGCAACCAAGACCCAACACAGATAAATAAATCATTTTTTAAAGAGTGGCTATATGTATACGATACATGAAACATTCACTTTGCTGTATGAAGCTAACACAACATTGTAAACCAACTATTCTCCAATAAAAGCTGAAAAAAGTTACATCATCATTATTTTGTTCATTTGCTGTCTCCTCTACTGGACTGAGAGAGATCCATGGATGCAATGCCAAAGTATTTTCATTTATGTACCCTCAGTTTATGTCACAGTCTCTAACACACAGTAAATTAATAATAATCCTTTTTAGAATTAAGTGACTATGTGAAGCTGACGCATTCAACCTTGAGCTAATGTGAGGAGGGAAGGAAAAGTAGCATCTATCTGCTAACTACTTGACAAAGATCCAACTGGGACAGCGAAGCCCATGACAACTCCATATAGTTCTTTGTCCAAAGAAACAGGGCTTCCCTGGTGGCCCAGTGGTGAAGAGTCCACCTGTCAGTGCAGGAGACACAAGTTCCATCCCTGATCTGGGAAGATCCCACATGCTGTGGAGCAACAAAGCCTTTGTGCCACAACTATTGAGCCTGTGCTCTAGAGCCGGGGAACCACAGCTACTGAGCCCCTGGTGCTGCAGCGACTGAAGCCTGCATGCCCTAACACCAGTACTCCATTACAAGAGAAGCCACTGTGATGAGAAGCCCGAGAACTGCAACTAGACAGTATCCCCTGCTCTCTGCAGCTAGAGAAAAGCGTGCACAGTAACAAAGACCCAACACAGCCAAAAATAAATGAATAAAAGAAAGAAATAAAAAATTTAAAAATTTTTAAAAAGAAACATTTCATCTTTCTCAGGCAAGAAATAAAAGCATAAGTCAGATTATTGGCAAATAAAATGTTGAACATACCTGTAAGACTAGCAGATGTGGATGCCTGGGGAGTATGGATGGTGGTGCCTTCATGGACTGCTTTATTGGGTATATTTGTGATATGCTTCACAATGTCATCAGTCCCTGTAGGAGAAGGTAGGGCCTAAGGTAATTATCTCTTCCAGAAGGAGAACATGATCTAAATGGATCTGCTTAATTTGACTACACAACTCAATTCTTCTCAACCATCTGTATGGACCAGAACCAGGGCTATATGCCTTGAGTGGTCACACCCATTCATAGGTCCATCCATTCACCCAGAGATTTATCTAACCATCTACCCCTATATCTACCCATTTATTCTTTCATCCATTCATCCTTTTATCCTTTCTTCCTACCATGCATCTTTCTTTTCATATTTCTTCTTTCTTTGCAACTTTTCATCCTTATTTCTTCAATCTCTATTTCCTTTGATCCTTCCTTCCATCCATCTTCCTTATTTTCATCCTTCCCACGATACACCCATCTTTTCTTCAATCGTCTCTCTCTTCATTCTCCCTTTCTTCCTTCCTCCCACCCAACCACAGTTCTACCTTTTTACCATTCCATTCATCATTTGCTTTCTGAACACCCACCACTCAACTACCAAGGAATGTTTTAAGGATGCATCAATCCCATTCAATGTGTTTAACTTGGTTGTGAATTGTTAAAGCTAGTTTGAGAAATAAATCACCCTTCTGCACATATTGCCTAGTAAACAGGTGCTGGAGTAGTTGGAGGGCCTCACTGGATTTGTGTCCAGAAAAAAATCTGTGGTTGAACTCAACTTATCCATGGAATGAAATCCCCTAAGTTCCCTCCCTCATCTGCTGTTCTTTGGAATGTGGTATTTCTCCTCCTAGGTCTTAAGGTCCTCCCATATCCACAGATACTTTTTCCCTTGGTTTTCATTCTCTCCTTTTTCTTTCCCTTGCTGATTCTGTTCTCAATATAGAAACAGGCTCAGTTTAAAAGGGGAATCTCTCCTTTTATTTATGTATTATTTTACCCATCATTTCAGTCTTCTAAAACTCAGTGATGCTCCTAGAATCTTTGACGACCACATGTTGTCAAAGAACTTCTCACCTTATTTCAACTTGGCTCTTCTGCAGCATTTGACAGAACTAACCATTACTTCTTAAAACTCTCCCTTCTGGCTTCTAGGAATCTCCTGCTTCTTCTCCTACCTCTCTGACCATTCCCACCTAACCGAATGGTTAAGAGCATGGTTCCTAGTGCCATGCTTTTGCTTATACAGTCTGAGGTCTTACTCTTACCAGCTTTAATGATTTTGAACAGATTACTCAACCTCTCTCCATATCTATATAACTCACTTGTAAACTGGGTTTATAATAATCCTTTCTCAAACTGTGTTCCAATGGGAATTAAAGCTAGTTTGAGAAATAAATAGCATTTGCACATTGCAGGCAGATTCTTTACCATCTGAGCCACCAGGGAAGCCCAACTCCTTTTTTTACCTCTCAGAAAAGAAGCCAAGCCCCAAATAATGAGAGTGTAGGAGCTGTGGGTCCTTACTTGTTGACTGTGTTGAGTGTGGAATAACTTGAAAAGAACTTGTCACTCTTCCCAAACCAACACTCCCTGTCGTTCTAGTGTCCATAATGGGTGGCAAAGATGTCCAGTATGGCTGGGTCCAAGTCTGCAAAGTACTGGTCATAACCAAAGGTAATTCACTAGTCCTTCTGCTCTCTGTGTCAAGGTTGGTATCTACTGTGCTTGGGGTGGCTGGGGAGGAAGTAATCCAATGAGAAAGGGAGCTCATTGAAAGATCAGTGGTATGTAAGGTTGAAGAAGGGAATGGTGTTGAAGCTGAAGAAGGTAGACCGTCTGCAGTAGTAGACCTGGTATCCTCCTTGGGGTCTGATTCTGTCCTAGAAAATGGACCATCTGAGGAGGTAGCTGAGATGGCACCTGAAACTCCAGATGTGGCAAAGGAAGCCATGGCCTCTGACACGGGAGATGTCAGTGTGTTAGCAAGAGTGCTCTCAGCTGAAGACAGCATATCTGTGTGTAGGTGATGAGTATTTGCTGATACAGGCATAGAAAGATTGGATTCTGGGAGAGTTACACCAGCAGATCCATTTACGGAGGGAGAAGCATAAAAGTGTGTGACTGTTTTCACTTGAACATCAGTATCCTGCGTAGACAGAGACTGAACTGGGGCTGATGATGTCACAGAAGAGGTAACATCCATCTTGGGACTCTTCAAACCATGAGTGGACAGAGCCGATGCAGGTGTGTTTGTGAGTGTGCTGGAGCTGAAACGCAGGGTCATGCTTGTCTCCTTCAGTCCAGGTGTCAGATGGGAAAGTTTCTTGGTCTCAAATGTTGTAGTCTCAAAGGAGGAAGGCTTTGATGTGGAAAGAGTGATCCCATCCATGGAGGAAGCAGGATATGTGATCCTGGAGGACTCAGAGAAATTTGAGCCAGAGGAACTAATTTCATGGCCAGAACTGCTGGAACCCTCAGTGGTCATTGTGGTGTGTATGGAAGGAGGACTTTTCACTGTATCTGTGGAGAATTCAGAAGTGGAAAGTGTCTCCATGATAGGACTACTCAAAGGTGAAGGTGAAGTGGTCACTGGTTTGAATATGGTGTCCAGTTTCTCTGTGGTGTTCATGAGACTACTGGTGAGAAGTGAGGTCGCGGGGGTGGGAGAGGAGGGGCTCTTCCCTGGTACTATGGGGAACTGAAGGGAGGGTGACATCATGGAAGATGAACGTACTGAGGAAGATGGAGAGCTGGTTGATGTGTCCAAGGTAAGTGTGCCCTGTGAGGTAGCCTCAGGGAGACCTGTCTGGCTGGTGATGGTCATTTCTGCAGATTCTGTGGTCATAGGGGATGTGGAGAGGCTGGTGATGATGCCTGCAGGGGTGTCTGGGGACACTGTGGATTGAGTGGGGCTAGGGATGAACGTGCTGCTGGAGGAGATGGGTTGTGTCTTAGACAGCTCAGTGGTTGTATCAGTGGGCACTTTGGAGAGAAGAGTGATTTCCTCTGTGGTTGAACTGTTCTGCTGGATGGTGCTGGTCTCTCTAAGTTTAGGGCTGAGAGAGGATGTGGAGGCTGTCTCAATTGTTGTAGTTTCAGTAGAGTGAGGCATTGGTGTGGAAACAGCAGTCTCTCTAGAGGTGGAAAGAGTAACGACTGGAGACGTGACATTGGATGGCTCTGAGTCAGCTGGGGTAGAGGAATGGGCTTCATGTCCAGAACTTGTATCGGCCCCGTGGGTCTCAGCTGTGTTTTTGGAAGGCTGAATCACCTCTGTACTTGTGGAGGCTCCAGAAGTGGACAATATCTCAGTGGTGGAGCTGATCTCAATTGAAGGTGAACTGGTCACAGGTCCCAAGCCAGTACCCAATGTGTCTGTGGTCTTCGCCAGTCCACGGGTGAAACGTGAAGTCACAGGGGGAGGCGAGGAGGGGCTTCTGCCCGGTAATGTGGGAGACTCGGGGGAGGGTGATGTCACGGCAGATAAAGTCACTGGGGAAGGTGGAGAGCTGGTTTCTTCCACAGAGGCAGGGCTTGTCCAAGACACATCCTGCGGACCCCTGCTCATGAGAGTGCTCATCTCTGAGTGTGTAAAGCTCTGAGTCACAGCTGGGTGAGTCCCTGCCCCAGAGGCTTCAGTCACTGTGTTCAAGGTAAGTGTGCCCTGGGATGTAGCCTCAGAGGGACCTGTCTGGCTGGTGATGGTCATTTCTGCAGATTCTGTGGTCGTGGGGGAGGTAGAGAGGCTGGTGATGATGCCTTTAGGAGTGTCTGGTGACATGGTGGACTGAGTGGGGCCAGGGCTGGACGTGCTGGTGGGGGAGATGGGTTGTGTCTTAGAGAGCTCAGTAGTCGTATCAGTGGGCACTTTGGAAAGAAGAGTGATTTTCTCTGTGGTTGAACTGTTCTGTGGGATGGCGCTTGTCTCTCTAAATTCAAGGCTCAGAGATGATGTGGAGTCTGTCTCAATCGTAGTTTCAGTCGAGTGAGTAACTGATGTGGAAACAGTGGTCTCTCTAGAGGTGGAAAGAGTAACGACTGGAGACGTGACATTGGATGGCTCTGAGTCAGCTGGGGTAGAGGAATGGGCTTCATGTCCAGAACTTGTCTTGGCCCCATGGGTCTCAGCTGTGTTTTCGGAATGCTGAATCACCTCTGTACTTGTGGAGGCTCCAGAAGTGGACAATATCTCAGTGGTGGAGCTGATCTCAATTGAAGGTGAACTGGTCACAGGTCCCAAGCCAGTACCCAATGTGTCTGTGTTCTTCACCAGACCATGGGTGAAACGTGAAATCACAGGGGGAGGAGAGGAGGGGCTTCTGTCTGGTAATGTGGGAGACTCAGGGGAGGGTGATGTCAAGGCAGATAAAGTCACTGGGGAAGATAGAGAGCTGGTTTCTTCTGCAGAGGCAGGGCTTGTCCAAGACATCTCTTGAGCACCTGTGCTCATGGGAGTCATCAGCGCTGTGTGTAGAAGTCCCCGAGTCACAGCTGTGTCGGTCCCCACCATGGATGTTGTGGTTGATGTGTCCCAATCAAGGGTACTCTGTGATGTAGCTGCAGGAGGACCTTGTTCAATGGTGACAGTTATTTCTGTTGATTCTGCCATTGTGGGGAAAGTAGAAAGCCTTGTGATAGTTTCTGTGGAGATTACTGGTGACACGGTAGAAATGGCAGGGCTTGGACTGAGCACACCACCAGAGGTGATGTCTTCCATCCTTGCCACCTCAGTAACAGAACCAGTGTTCATATCAGGAAGGATGGTAGTTTTGTCTGTGGATGAGCTGGTTTCCTTGGAGGTGCTGGTTTCCCTCATTTCAAACATCAAGGAGGAACTTGTCTCAGCTTCAATTCTTGGAGTCTCAGAGAAGCTAGACATTGGGGTGGAAACAGTGGTTTTCCCTATGGTGATGGCTGTATTCATTGGGAATACAGTTTTGGATGGTTCTGAGTCAGTTGAGACAAAGGAACGTGATTTATGTTCATCATCAGTGGTCCTCATATCGGTTACTGCTGTGTTTTTGGAAGGATCTCTACTTAAGCTTTCCTCCTGATGGGTGCTGGTATCCCTCGGTCCAGTGGTCAAGGAAGATGTTGGCTCTGTCTCAATCTGTGCAGTTTTGGAAGAGTCTGGAGTTGATGTGGAGACACTAGTGTCTCTTATGGTAGAAGAGATAACCATTGCAGATGTGGCTTCGGGTGGCTCTGTGTTGGCTGAACTAGTGATCCCCATATCAGTTACTGCTGTGATTCTTGAAGAATGAGTTGTTTCTGTATCACTGGTGGCTTCTGAAGAGGTTAATATCTCCTGTGAGATGTTGGTCACTCTTTCAGGTGTACTGGTCACAGGTTCCAAGCTTGTGCCCAAAACCTCTGTGGTTTTTCCCAAATCAGAGGTGAGAACTGAGGTTGTGGGCACAGGAGAGAAGGTACTGTTCCCTTGTAACATGAAAGGTGCAGAAGGTGAGGTTGTGGCAAAAATGGGTTCGAGGGAAGATGGAGAGTTGGTCTCCCCCATGGAGGCAGGACTTGTCCAAGACATATCTTCATGACCTTTCCTCATGACAGCGGTCATCTCTGACACTGTGCCCGGTGACTTGTTGTTCCCTTCTGGAGTCCCAAGGTGAGCGTTGGTCCAGTCCTCAGATGGGGAGGGTGAGACCCATTCTGTAGTTGTTGCTCCTCTTGCTGGTGACTTGGCTGCTGTCATGAATCCTGTGGGTGAGGGAGGGAGGCTGATGTGGCCACTCCCTATGGCCACGGACTGAAGGGTGCCTGGTTCCACAGTGGTCACTATAGGGACAGCTGCTGTTGAAGTCTTCTGAGAATTTTCCAGAGTGTACCTGGTCTCTGGGCTGATGCTGGGCTCCTGGGAGCTTATGATTTTCAAGGCTGTAGCCATTTCTGGGCTTCTTGTAGACATACCTGTGATTAGAAAGCGAGTTGGTAGGAGATATGCAAATGGTACAGAAAGGGTGTCCTCCTGATTGACAGTATAATTTGTTCCTTCCTGTGATTTCAATTCAAAATATTTCCTTCTTCTCCAGAAAAGAAAATATTTACCTTTCCTACCACACTTCCAGAGTCTGGACACCAGGGAACATACTGACCATCCCAAAGATGGATCAAAGTGCGTTGGGATTAGGGTGGGTGGGGTGAGGGCTTTGACTCATATGGTTTGCTAAGAAACTGTTACCTGGAACCCAGTGTACTGCATACCCCAAAAAGAAAGACTCTGTACAAGGAAGGGCGTGATGAATCTGGACTCTACCCATGCTAGAGACTTTCCCTACTCTGTTTTTACTTTTCTCCTTGGTGCCTGCTCTTGCTGAGCCAGTTTCAACTTACAAATGGCAGTCTTCTCTAGATGTCCTAAATCTTAGTTCATTGAAAGGCCACATAAGGATTTCTATTTGAGAAGCAAGAGACTAGAAGGGCGACAGAATTCTTTTTCTTTACCTTCAACCTCTTTCAAATTCATCTGTCTCCCCGAACCCTTTTCCCATCCTTGAGGAGAAGGACATGTAACTGCCCCAGGAGTGAGAAAAGCTCAACCTTCTAAGAGCACTCTTTCTGGGGACTACTTTTTCAGATTATTCTCACTATGATGGCATGGCCAAGGACCATGATCCCTTCTTCTAATGCAACAAAAGAAACCTATATTGCCTTAAGTCTGTCTGTGTCTTCCCTATCAACACAAGATTCCAGTGATGATCTCTGATTTAGAAACAGAAAGTGGGCAGAGAACTGGCCCTGGGACATTTTCTGTTGCTGAATTGATTGGCTGGTTAAGAACAATACAAATAACCAGGGTGAAGCAATAAACGTGTTCCATGAATACAATCTCTAGGAAAAAAACAAAACAGAGGGGCAAAAAGCCAAAGAAATCAATTTCAAACCTTGTCATTTTACTTCCTTAAACAATCCAACTTTTGACCCCAGAGAAGAGGGAAAGGACCCACATGGGATAGCCTTGAAGGAAATAGAGATGATGGGCTTTCCCTTGTGGCTCAGCGGATAAGAATCCATCTGCCAGTTCAAGAGACATGGGTTCGATCCCTGGTCTGGGAGGATCCCACACTCCTTGGAGTAACTAAGCCTGTGAGCCACAACTATGGAAGCCCTCACACTCCAGAGCCCATGCTCTGCAGCGGGAGAAGCCACCTCAGTGAGAAGCCCGTGTATCGCAAGTAGAGAGTAGCTCTGGCTCGCCACAACTCCAGAAAAGCCCATGTGTCCACAAAGACCCAGCACATCCAAAAATAAATAAGTAAGATTATAAAAAAAGAGATAGAGATGGTGCTCTTACTTACCCACACTGATCGTAGTCATAAGAGTTGCAGGATTACTGGTTGGCTGAGCGGCACCTCCACGTTCTCCTTGACTTGGCTCCCTGGTGACAGCGGCCACAGACTCATCTGGCCCTGAAGTAGAAGACAGAGGTGTTACCTTTCATTCCCAAGAATATGGATCTGTGAGGACCATTCTCACTAGACACTGGATTAGCAATGCCCTCATTTATCTCTCAGAAGGGATTTAAAGAATAACTCTCTTCTACATTAAATCTTATGTTAAATCAAACCCTCAGGATGGTCATAAGGGATGAAAAGCTTTTTGTTAATTGTGGGGACTTCTCATCTGATTGGTTTCAAGGAAATAATTTTCAGACAAAAAAAGAACATAATTTTTTCCTTTTAAAAAAAATTACTGAAGTATGCTCGACTTACAATGTTGTATTAATTTCTGTTATACAGCAAAGTTATTCAGTTATACATATTATATATTCCTTTTCATATTCTTTTCCATTATGCTTTATCACAGGGTATTGAATATAGTTTCCTGTGCAGTACAGTAGAACCTTGTTTATCCATCCTATATATAGTAGTTTGTATCTGCTAATCCCAAACTCTGAATCTTTCCCTCCCCACCCCCGGCCCACTTGGCAACCACGGTCTGCTCTCTATGTCTTTAAGTCTGGTTCTGTTCCATACGTATGCTCATTTGTGATGTATTTTAGATTCCACATGTAAGTGATATTATATGGTATTTGATAGCAAGTCTGTGCACTGAAATGAAAAATCCTGCATGACTCAATGAAGATCCCACATGCTGCTACTAAGACCCAACACAGCTAAATACATAAATATTTTTTAAGGTAGATTCTGCCTAGGAGGCATTAAAACAGATCCCTGACAGCCATCTTCTCCCATTCAGTCACATCTGCAAAAGCTTAGAATTCCAATGCAAAGGAAATCAGGGTTCTTACTTGTAAATAGGGTGGAATTGTCAAGGACTGGAGCAGATCTGAACTCTGCACCAGAGGAGCTCTCCTTGTTAAGTGTAGTCTCAGCTATGCCAGATATGGGGACATTTGGTGGTTCATCCTTAGCCACTGAAGTGGTGATGTCCACAGCGGTCATCCCAGGGGTCCTGTCCTCTCCTGTAGCAGTGCTCAGGGACCAGCAGGAATCTTCTGGGGATCCAGTACCTGGGAAAGTGTTGGTTTTCTGAGACTGAATGTTTGTGGATAATGTGACTGGTGTCAGTTCTGAAGTAGGAGGAAGTGACATGAGGATTGTGGGTTCCCGTGCTTCAGAGGAACTGCAGGAAGGTAAGAGGAAGCTGGGAAAAGAGACTGGGGAAAAAAGAAATTTGGTTTCCTCTTTAGAGAAAAAGCTTCTCCATGACAGTGTCCCTCGACCTCTGCTCACAGGAACAGTCATCTTAGTCATATCCAAGGGTATCCCTTCACAGAAATCTGTGATTGTTTTGTCCAGAACAACTGCATCCCCAGGCTTCATCCTAGTGGGACCTGCTGATGTTGTAAAGGTAATATGTAAAGATTCCGTTGTAAAACTCTTGGAAGAGAAGGTAGAACTGTTGGCATTGGTTCCTTTGAAGATACTGGATATCCCCGAGGACTGAGCAGGCCCTGGGCTACATATTCTGTCTAGAGATGTGATCTCAATCCTGGTGACATCAGTAGCAGCAGCACCATCCATCTGAGAAGGGATTGTGCTTCTCTCTATGGCTGAGCAGGTCTCCCTTGGCCCAGAAGTTTCAGTGGAAACAGGTTCTTCCTGAGTCCTGGTAGACACAGGATAAGTGGAAAATGTCTGAGACAGGTTGGTGGTCTCCACAGTGGATGCAGTCACCACTGAAGAAATGGTCTTGTGAGACACTGAGTGTGCCAGGGCAGAGGAACATGGCTCAGAACCAGAACTGATAGCCTGATGAGGGGTCACTGCTGCTTCTGTCAAATGATTCATCTCTGTGTCTGGGGTGGTCTTGGAAATGGCCAGTCTATCATGTGAACTACTGATCAAAATTGGAGGTTTCTTGATCCCAGATTCCATGCTTGTGCCCACAAGCTCTGTGGTCTTCAGCGGTCCAGGAAAGTGAGAGAACTCCTTGATTGTCTCCAGGGAGATGGAAGAGACTGATGGTGTTTCTGTGATCAGATGTGTGGTCAAAGTTGTCTGTACTTCACTTTTAGAGATGGATGGATCTGTCATCTCCAATATAGGAGCCCCTAGGCTCTGTCCCTGGGCACTTGAGTTGCGGGTTAGGGTTCTCACTGGAGATGTGATCTCTCCAGGAAGAGTCACTAAAACTGTGGACTTCTGTCTCGAAGATATAGAAGTCATGATGGGAGAGAGCATGGAGCTCTGCTCTGGCTCTCCACTGGTGAGCACAAGATCTCCGGTGATGGACACTTCGGTGCTACTGACTGTCTGAGGCAACGTGACCCCATCTGTCATGGTCCTTGGAGGGAATGGCAGCAATGAGATAGACGAGTTATCACTGGACTCTGAGGTGACTTCTTGAGATCTTTGGTTCTAACATGAACTGAACCTATTATAGACGCTGAAGACACAGATCTTCTAGGGGCCAAATCCAAAGTGGAGACATGAGGCATAAAGGCTGGAGGAGAGTCATTATGTCAGTCTGTGTGCTTGGCAGCTCAAGAGAAATAATGAAAACTGGGAGGGCTGTTGTTTCAGGTCCTTGGGGAGTCGAGTTTGTACCTGAAATCTCAGAGCGCTCACCTCCTGGTCATCAGGAAAAATTGCAGTGGGAGCAGATGTGCTTATGTTCCTTGGACTTAAGCCTTCCAGTCTTGTGCTGAGGTCAGTGATTTTTATCTGAACAAGAGGACTATAGAGCACCCAGAATCACTCCAGTGAAAATTGAAGAGTGATGGGTAGATCTTGTTGCTGGGGCGTTGCTAAGGATGATGATGTTCTTCTTGTATTATTGGCCTCAGGAAAATCATATAAGTGGCCAGCTGTGCCTGTGGAAGTCCATGGAGAAGTCCCTGGTGCTTGGGTGCTGTGTGGGGTTTTGAAGGCCCCTCTGTGGGGTAGGTGAAACTGACTTCACTCCCTTGGGGCTGGAGGTGATGACCTCCTGAGTGAGGTCCCCACCCTCTATTGTTAGCTCTGTAGGAAATGATGTCACAGAAATGGCCCCAGGTGGAGATGTAGTTTCAATGGTCTCCTGTCCTGTGATGGACTCAGACTTTGGCCCCATTGAAGAGAAGGTAGCCAGCAGTCTCTCTTGCAATACTGATAAGGTTGATAGAGGTTGAGTCTTCCGGTCTACTGGAAGTCCAAGGCTGAAATAATGTAGGCTCTGGAGGTGGTAATAGCTATGTCTGTATCCACAGAGGAGACACTCAGTGTCAGGTCACTTCCGGTTGTCTGCTCTGACCTTGAGCTAGCAGAGGAATAAGCATCACCCACAGGTCTATGTATTATAGCTGTCATTGTCTTTTTACTCAGGGCAATGGAAGGAATGACTATGGAGCTGACCCATATCATGGTTCTGAGTTCAGATTTATCTGTCACTGAACCTTTGGTTACTTTTTTTTTTTTGGCCACACTGCTCAGAATGTGGGATCTTAATTTCCTGACCAGGAATCAAACCCATGACCTTTGCAGTGGAAGCATGGAGTCTTAACCACTGGACGGCCAGGGAAGGCCCAACCTGGGGTTACTCTGGTGATCATAACAAAGCTGGTTGCAGAGTCTTGAAGGTTGGTGGGACATGTGCTCAAAAGGGCATACATGTTTATTATGGTCCTTCCTATGGAGCCAAGCCATGTGGATAAGTCATTTCAATTGTCTTAAGAATCAGAATTGAGCTGACTCACTGAATATTCCCTATGAAACAAGGGAGGATATTGATCCTCTTTTAAAAACTTTTATTTCCTTCCTTATACTTTGAGTTTATTCTGTTCTTTTTCTTTATTTAAATATTTTTTGGCTACAGTGGGTCTTCATTGCTGCATGTAAGCATTCTCTCTTTTTTTTTTTTTTAATTTTTTATTTTTTTTTAATTTATTTATTTATTTTTAATTTTTACTTTACAATTCTGTATTGGTTTTGGCATAGATTGACATGAATCCACCACAGGTGTACATGCGTTCCCAAACAGGGGCTGCTCTCTAGTTATGGTACCTGGGCTTCTCACTGAAGTGACTTCTCTTCTGGAGCATGAGCTCTAGGGTGTGTGGGCTTCAGCAGTTGTGCGCACAGGCTTAATCGCCCCACAGTGTGTGAAATTTTCCTGGACCAGGGATTGAACTTGTGTCCCCTGCCTTAGCAGGTTGATTCCTAACCACTGTAGCCCCAAGGAAGTCCCCTTCTTCCTATATATTTTTATACGCTTTCACTTTTCTCATCAAAAAAGAACAGAAACCTTTTATCTTCTAGCACAGAGGGACATGTCAAATTATTATCATATATTTATACTTTTATTAGAATTCCTCAGAACTGTAAACAATTGGATAACATATTAGGAAAAAAACAAGGCACATCAACATCCTTTAAACTTGTACCACTTATATATTTACACATAAAGTTACTGTATACATAAAAAATATTTTCAAAGACTCATGGGCTTGGGGATATTTAAAAGACACTATTGCCACATTTGAATATTTACTAAAAAAAATTCCACAAAGTAATTTCAAACATTAAGCTACTGCAAAGAAACAGCAGATGTAAAAAAAAGTATAAACTTTCAAGAATGTCTCAGACAAACTCTCAGTGAAGTTTTGCATCATTCTAAGCATTTTAAGTGAATACCTCCTCTCAACTACAAGCCATGTATCAAAAGCCGTAACAGTGGACAAGAATTCTTTCACCTTCTGTTATAATCATCTTAGCAGTGAATTGTCCTATAAAATAAACCTATGGCATCTCACTTTTTTGTTTCCTGCTCATGGCAACCCCTGATCTATCTTAGTGATGGTGCCTGTTTTAGGAAAGCCCTTCATACTTGTCCGCTGACTTGTAGTCATTCTATTCATTCCTAAGTGGAAGCAATTGGCTCTTGTGGATATAAATTACCAAACAGAAGCAATTTATGTTAGAAGTCAGATTAGAAATCTCCCTAAAAATGAGTATCAATAGCTTCTGAGTACAAAAGTAGAAAGTTGTGATTATCTACTAAAATCTGGCACATAGACAATCAATTAGCTTACTTCAAAGTGAAAGCATTAGTCACTCAGTCATGTCCGACTCTTTGTGACCCCATGGATTGTAGCCCACTAGGCTCCTCTGTCCATGGAATTCTCCAGGCAAGAATACTGGAGTGGGTTGCCATTTCCTGCTCCAGGGGATCTTCCTGACTCAGGGGTTAAAGCTGCGTCTCCTGCATTGGCAGGCAGATTCTTTACTGCTCAGCCACCAGGGAAGCCTCTTACTCCAAAGACCAGGAGAAAAGACTCAAGTATTATGTACCAAAATACGATCATACATACCCAGACTGATGGTCTCCAGAGATGTGAAGCTACCCATTGGCTGTGTGGTGCCTCCAGGTTCCTCCAGATCCATGGTGGTGGTTGCTGCTGACCCTGAGGGAGAAGGGGACAGAAACGTCAGTCTCCCATCCCCTTAAGATGCACATCCACAGTAGACGCTCTTGCTAGATCCTGGCTCAGTATCTGATCCTCATCTGTCTCTGAGAAGGCACTCTGGAAGGAATAATTCTCTTATTGGCATGAAATCAAACCCACAATATGACCTGCGTCTTAATTATGGAAAATAGTGGGACTGCTGAATGTATTGTCCTCAAGCAAAAACATTTGGTGATAGTATGTCTCCATCACTTAAAAAAATATATTGAGGGCTTCCCTGGTGGTGCAGTGGTTAAGAGTCTGCAATGCAATGCAATGCAGGGGACACAAGTTTGATCCCTGGTCTGGGAATTTCCCACATGCCATGGAGCAACTAAGTCCATGCATCACAACTACTGAGCCTGTGCTCTAAAGCCTGGGAGCTGCAACTACTGAAGCCTGCATGCCTAGAGCCTGTCCTTCACAAAAGAGAAGCCAACACAATGAGAAGCCCATACACCGCAACTAGAGGGTAGCCTCCACTTGCTGCAACTAGAGAAAGCCAGCACACAGCAAGGAAGACCCAGCACAGCCAAAAATAAATAACTGAATAAGTAGAATTAAAAAACACCAGATTCTCCTTTATTTATTTATTTATGACCACGCTGTGGGTTGTGGGATCCTAGTTTCCCAACCAGAGATTGAACCTGCACCCTTGGCTCAACTACTGGATAATCAGGGAAGTTCCTCCATCACTTTAGCATGTGTGAATTCACCATTAATTTTTCACTTCTATGATTTGGACTCCACATAAGTAAAGTCAGAATAATACCTGGAGTTACAATTATATCTGGTTAGTTAACATATAAAATTATTTCTTGATTACTCATTTTGTCATTTTCTTTTATCATTCTTTTATAATTATTAATCACACACACTCTACCGCTGGGAAGGGAAAAGCTAGGCTCTGCCTGGAGGGACCTGAGTCTGGGCTCAAGAATGCTAAAAGTGTCGCTAGTTGCATACAGATAGTAGAATGACCCTATGGGATAAGTGGAAACTGAAAGGGGAGGTGAAGGATACTGCAGAGACTTTGTAAGTGAGAGCAGAAGGAGATGAGGACAAAACATGGAGTTGGCTGCTTCTAGCAGAGCCGGGCACAGGAGATGAAGTTGGTGGTTCTGGCATTCTCAGAACCAGTATGTGAAGGCTGAAGCTGGATGTGTTAGTTGATTAAAGGTGAGATTCTGGGGGTGGGGATTTCTCTGGTGGTCCAGTGGCTAAGACTCAGAGCTCCCAATGCAGGGGTGCATGGGTTCGATTCCTGCTCAGGGAACTAGATCCCACATGCTGCAACTAAGAGTTCGCATGCCGTAACTAGGAGTTCACATGCTGCAACTAAGACACAGCTCAGCCAAATAAATAAATAAATAAAATAAAAATAAGGTAGATGCTAGGGGCAGAGACTCTCCCTTCTGACAACTCCACTGAGGGAATGAGGTGGAATACCCAGGGGGACCAGAGGTGTGCTTCTACAAATCAACACTTGTGGCGATATGCCTTGGTGATAAGGAAGTCATAGAAGGTAACTTGAGCTGTTCCCATTTACTAGTTACAGTTTTATCCCTTAACATGCTACTGAAAAATGTGGTCACTGTGACTGTAAGTGAGAGCAGAAGGAGATGAGGATAAAATACAGAGTGCAGGAGATGAGTAAATTGCAATTGTTTGTGGAGTCAGAGGTGGGCTGGTTCCATCCCCGGATAGTGTAATCCCACTAGGGGCCAAATGATAGAGTGCATCAGAAAATGTGCCAATGGGGAATTCCCTGGTGGTCCAGTGGTTCGGATTCTCACTTTCACTGCCAGGGGTGCAGGCTGGATCCTTGGTTGGGGAACTAAGATCCTACAAGCCAGACCCATGGCAAAAAAAGGAAAGAAAAGAAAGAAAAAGTGGTACATGTATACAATGGAATATTACTCAGTCATTAAAAAGAATTAAATAATGCCATTTGAAATACCACATGACATCCCTTATATGTGGAATCTAAAAAGAAATTATTCAAATGAACTTACAAAACAGAAAGAGACTCACAAACTTAGAAAATGAACTTATGGTTGCCAGGGGAAGGGACAGTTAGGGACACTGGGAAGGTCATGTATGCACTACTATATTTAAAATGGATAACCAACAGAGAGCTTTGTATAGCATACGGAACTCTGCTCAACGTTACATGGCAGCCTGGATGGGAGGGGAGTTTGGAGGAGAATGGACACATGTATATGTGTGGCTGAGTTCCTTTGCTATTCACCTGAAACTATCACAACATTGTTTGTTAATCCAGCTATATCCCAATACAAAATGTTTTTGGTGTTAAAAAAATAAAAATTAAAAAATAAGTTAACAAAATGGATAACTAACCAGGACCTACTGTATAGCACAGGGAACTCTGCTCAATGTTACAATGCAGCCTGGAGGGGAGGGTAGTTGAGGAGAGAATGGACACATGTATATGTATGGCTGAGTCCCTTCACTGTTCACCTGAAGCTATCACAACATTGTTAATTGGCTATATACCAATACAAAATGGGCTTCCCTGGTAACTCAGCTGGTAACTGCAATGCAGGAGACCCTGGTTTGATTCCTAGGTTGGGAAGATCCTTTGGAAAAGGGATAGGCTGCCCACTCCAGTATTCTTGGGTTTCCCTGGTGACTCAGCTGGTAAAGAATCCACCTGCAATGTGGGAGACCTGGCTTCAATCCCCGGGTTGGGAAGATCCCCTGGAGAAAGGAATGGCTACCCACTCCAATATTCTGATGTGGAGAATTCCATGGACTATTCCATGGGGTCACAAAGAGTCGGACATGACTGAGTGAATTTCACTTTCAATACAAAATAAAAAGTTCAAAAAATAAATAAAATTTTTTGAAAAAGAAAATGTGCCAACCAATTGGCTTGAGGGCTGGAGCTGGAAGCACCCACTGACTGAAATGGAGACTGAGTTTGGGACCCTGTTCTTGGCCAAGAAAAATCTGTAGATGTCTCAGAGGGAGATGTGGTTCCAATGGGCAAATGGCTTGTTCCCATCTTTCTTTCACACTCAGAGCCCTTGTGGATTTTACATTGGTGGGAGCTAGAGAATGAACAGTGACTGGGCCACTTGTGTCTCAGCTGTGAGTGTGGCTATGGGTGCTTCCCTAAGAGAAGTCCTTTCCATGGAGGTTGTTGTTGGAGAAGTAAGTCTAGGGACCACCATGGAAGCAAGGAGAGAAAAGGCAGAGGCTGAAATAGTGGTTGGTGCAAAACATCATCTTGAGAGTGTTGAAATGAAATTGTTGAAATGAAATGGTTAGTCTCTCAATCATATCTGACTCTTTGCGACACCACGGACTGTAGCCTGCTAGGCTCCTCTGTCCATGAAATCCTCCAGGCAAGAATACTGGAGTGGGTTGCCATTCTCTTCTCCAGTGGATCATCCCAACTCAGGGATCGAACCTGCAAATACTGAGCCAGATACTGCAACCCACACACACTAGAGCCTGTGCTCCGCAAAGAGAGAAGCCACAGCAATGAGAAGGCCAGGCATTGCTACTAGAGAGTAGTGTCTGCTCTGCACAACTAGAGAAGTGCCCTTGCAGCAATGAAGACCCAGCACAGTCAAAAATAAATACATAAATAAGATTATTAAATAAAAAATTAAGCTGGTTCTCTGGCCAGATTCTGTTGAGACATACAGTGAAATAAATAAATGTGCCAGTGTTGGATATCACTACTGCAGAAGCAAAGCAGAAGTCCTAGATGGCTGAGAAGGGCTGTCCTGGTGGAGTTTGTAACTGAGGCACTGCTGTGTCTCTGAGCTAACTCCCTAGGTGGGATGAAGAAAACTGAGTTGAATGTGTTCTGTGTGTTTCCATGGTGAGAAAGCTGTGGGTAGGGGGCAGAAGTGATGACCTAGGTGGTCATTAAACTGAAAGTAGAGGTCTCAGGTTGAGACATGGATAGATTCAAAATTTCCCTTGGTTTCCTCTCCAGTAGGTGGGGCTTAGCAGGTGGCTCAGTGGTAAAGAATCTGCCTGCTGTTGTAGGAGACACAAGTTCCATCCCTGGGTCAGAAAGATCATCTGAAGAAGGAACTGGTAACCCATTCCAGTATTCTTTCCTGGAGAATCCCATGGACAGAGGAGCCTGGTGGGTACAGTCCATGGGATCAAAAAAGAGTCGGACATGACTTAGCGACTCAACAGTGTTAACAATAAATTAGGTGGCTGTTGGTCTCTGCTGAGGAGGAAGGGGTGAAGAGAGAAAAGTGGATTTCTTTTGAGAAATATTGACAAGGTTGAGGGGATGAGGATCAGCTGACCCCTCTGAAGCCAAGGGGCTCAGTGTGGGGAGGGTGAGTGAACCTGTGATATCAAGAGAGATGCCAAGACTGAGGACACATTTCTCCCTTTGCCTGATAGAGATGAGACAAACAGAGTGGAAGTCATACCTCTGACTCTTTCAGTACTTGTTTCTGCATTACTGAGTGTACTGGAGAGAGGGGAGGCCGAGCTGGGCTCTGCCTTTGCTGTGGCCTCAGGGGTCTCTGTGCGCACAGAGGAGGTGAACTTAAGATCTGAGAATGTGCCGAGGCCTGATGCTGTACCATCAAGAATTGAAGTGGACATCAACAGAGGAGGGCTGGTGCTTTTCATGATATCTCCTGCAGGGCTGGTTTCAGAAGAGGAAAAATGATGTCTGGAAGTTGATGGAGTCAGACGCCAGCTGCTTGGCTTCCCAGAATCAGGATTCCCTGTAGATAAGACTTCTGGAATTGTGGAAGAAACCTTGCTTGATGTTGGGGTTCTCCCTGCTGGAGCACTTGAGCCAGGAGCCACCGTGATTACTGCTGTAGCCACGGACACTGGGGCACTGCTGGTGGCCGGGGTCAAATGTGTAATTGTTTCAGAGGAAGCTGTGTCTCTGCTCATTGGGTAGGTCGTATCCTGGCTGGTCCTTATGTCGCCGTCACCTCTCTGAGAGATCTCAGTGGGAGACGTAAACTCCTCAGTGGTTTGTCTGGTTGTGGCTTCTAGGGTGGGTGTGTCTGAAGATGTTTCTCCAGGTGATGCTGTTTGAGTGAAGCTCGTGCTTGGCTCAGGGGACTCGGAAACCACCCAGTTACTAAGGGAGGTGTGGATAGGCTCTGTCTCAATGGTCAATGTTTCCTCTGTAGGACTTGTCTCTGTCCCCCAGTTGGACTGAGGTTCAGTTGAGGGTTCCCGTGTACCTGCGCTGGTCCACATTTCTTCTGATGAGGTGCTGGAATCTAGTGTCCTGGAGATGGCAGAGCTCCCGGGGGCCGTTGTGCTGGGGCTGTGTCTTTCAGAAGTAGTGTGTGGTGTTCTGAGCTCCCATTCTGGACGAGATTTTGAGACCTGAATTGAGCTTGTCCCCCTGTTGTCCGCAGAACTGAAGCCTGGGGAGGGGGCAGAAGTGGTGGCCGAATTATTCTCCCTTCCAGGAGCAGAGGTCACAGATGGAGCCACAGGTGCTGTCAAAGTTTCTCTGGTATGTTTCTCAGTCATAGGTGCATGAGTACTGGTCTGCTCTGAGACGGAGGCGGTGGAAGGGGATGCAGTTTTCACTCCTAGAACCTGGGTGATGCCAAGGGTGGCCAGACCAGCTGAAACTTCCGAAACCAAGGTGCTGGCTGTTGTGATGGGAGACGAGTCTGTGGCATCAGGGGATGTACTAGGCACGAGGACAGTCCTTACTGTCCCTTCCCCTGATGGAGATGGGTGGCCCAGAGGGAAAGTTGTACCTCTGACTCTTTGGGCACTAGTTTCTGCATCAGTTAGTGTTTGGAAAATAGGGAAAGCCGAGCTGGGCTCTGTCTTTGCTGTGGTTTCTGTGTGCATGGAGGAGGTGACCGTATGGTCAGAAGCTGCGCCGATCCGTGATGTTGTATCATCAGGAGCTGAGGTGGACAACAGCAGAGGAGGGCTGGTGGGTATCATGCTGTCTCCTGCAGGAGTACTGCTGGGAGAGGGCTGATGCCCAGGGTTGGATGTCCAGTACTGATGTCCAGGGTTGGATGGAGTCAGAACCTGGCTGGTTCCCTCCTGAGAATCTTGCTTCCCTGTAGATAACATCTCAGGCATTTTGGAAAAATCGTGGCTTAATGTGGGGGTTGCCCCTGCTGGAGCGCTGGAGCCAGGAGCCACCGTGATCACTGCTGTAGCCATGGACACCGGGACGTTGCTGGTGGCCGGGGTCAAATGTGTCGTTGTTTCAGGGGAAGCTGTGTCTCTGCCAGTTAGGTAGGTTGTATCCTGGCTGGTGCTTGTGTCCCTGTCACCTATCCGTGAGATCTCAGTGGGAGATGTAAACTCTTTAGTGGTTTGTCTGGTTGTGGCTTCTGGGAAGGGAGTGTCTGAAGATGATTCTCTGGGTGATGCCGTTTCAGTGGAGCTTGACCTTGGGGTGGGGGAGCCAAGAACTCCCCAGGTAACAGGGGAAATGGTGACAGGACCAGTTTCGCTGGTCAAGATCTTTGTTCCAGGACTTGTGTCTGTCCGCCTGGTGAGCTGGGATCCAGGTAACTGTTGACCTGTACCTGCACTGCCCCATGATGCTTCTGTTGAGGTGCTGGACACAGGAGTCCTGGGGAAGTCAGAGCTCTCAGGGGGAGCTGTGCTGGGGATATGTCTTTCAGAAATGGTGTGGGGGCTTCTGAGCTCCCTCCCTGGGGGTGATGGAGAGACCTGAGTTGTACTTGTCTCTCTGCTGTCAGTAGTGCTCAAATTTGGAGAAGGGGCAGAGGTGGTCATCCAATTACTCTCCCTTCCAGGAGCAGAGACCTCAAGGGGAGCTGTAGATCCACTGAAGGTTTCCTTGGTCTCATTTCCAGTTAACGATGGATGGACATTGGTCTGCTTTGAGACGGAGGTGGTGGGAGGGGCTGTGGTATTCACTCTTTTCACCTGGAGGATGCTGAGGGTGCCTGGTTCAGAGGACCCTTCCCAAGCCAAGGTGTTGGCTGTGGAGATGCCTGGTGAGTCTGTGGCATCAGGGGGTGTGCTAAGTGTGAAGACACTCCTTGTTGTCCCTTCCCCTGAGGGAGATGGGTGGCCCAGAGGGGAAGTCGTACCTCTGACTCTTTCACCTCTGGATTCTGTATGACTTGAAGTTCTGGAAAGAGGAAAAGCTGGGTTTGGCTCTGTCCTTTCTGTGCTCCCAGGGGTCTCTGTATCCTTGGAGGAGGTAACCCTGTGGTCTAAAGCTGGGCTGGTCCGTGATCTTGTAGGATCAGTAATGGAGGTGGACAAGAACAGAGGAATGCTGGTGGGGGTCATGAGGTCTCCTGGTGGGCTGGTGTCAGGAGAGGAGAAGTGATGCTCAGCGTCGGGTACAGTCAGAACCTGGCTGGTCCCCTCCATAGAATCTGGCTTCCCAGGCGTTCTGGAAGAAGTCTTGCTTGATATTGGGGTTGTCCCTCCTGGAGTACTTGAGCCAGGATCCAGCATGGTCACTCCTGTCCACATGGACACAGGGGCAGAACCGAAGGCCGGAGTGAAACCTACAGCTGTTCCAGATGGCGCTGTGGCTCCTGTAGGTAGGGCTGTTGTATCCTGGCTGATACTCATGTCACGGTCACCTGTGCGTGTGATCTCAGTGGAAGGTGTAGTCTCCTCAGGGGTTGGGCCAGCTGTGGCTTCTAGGGTGGGTGTGTCTGAAGATGTTTCTCCAGGTGATGCTGTTTGAGGGAAGCTTGTGCTTGGCTCAGGGGACTCGGAAACCACCCAGTTACTAAGGGAGGTGTGGATAGGCTCTGTCTCAATGGCCAATGTTTCCTCTGTAGGACTTGTGTCTGACCCCCAGGTGGACTGGGGTTCAGCTGAGGGTTCACGTGTACCTGCGCTGGTCCACATTTCTTCTGATGAGGTGCTGGAATCTAGAGTCCTGGAGATGGCAGAGCTCCCGGGGGCAGTTGTGCTGGGGCTGTACCCATTAGCAGTGGTGTCAGGACTTCTGATCTCCCCTGCTGTGTGTGATGGAGAGACCTGAGTAGAACTTTCTTGCTGGCTGGCATCAGTGCTCAAATCTGAGGTGTTAGAGGTGATATCCCAACTGTTTCTTCTTTCAGTAACAGAGGTCTGAGGTGGAGCTATAGAGGCACTCAAAGTTCCCTTGGTCTCATTTTCAGCCATTGTTGAATGATTGATGGTGTTTTTTGGGACAAAGATGGTAGAAGGAGATGCGGTTGTCATTCCTGAGACACTGGTAAGGTTGATGTTCTCAGGACTCCTTTGTTCCCCAGAAGTGAAAGTACTGGTTTTGCTGATGTTGGTTGATTCTGTGGTTCCTGTGGATCTAGAATTCCCCGGTGTGATGTGGGTGTTGCTGCCTGTTCTTGTCAAGGACTGGGTAGACGTCGTCGATGCAGTGGGACCTGTGGGTTCAATTAGGGATGGGTTATTGTTATCTCTTGGTGTTCAAGTTTAAGACCAGTCCTCTGGAACTTCCCTGGTGGCTCAGTGGTAAAGAATCCACCTGCCAATGCAGGGGACATGGGTTCAATCCTCGGTTCTGGAAAGATCCCATATGCCGAGGGGCAACTAAGCCCGTGTGGTACAACTACTGAGCCTGTGCTCTAGAACCCATGTTCCACAGTGAGAAGCCCGAGCACAGCAAAGAAGAGTAGCCCCACTTTCTGCAACTAGAGAAAGCCCTCAGACAGCAGCAAGGATCCAGTCAAAAATGAATAAATACAATTTTAAAAGAAAAAAAATAGTCCTCTGAGTGGAATTGGCTGCTACAGACCTACTTTGCTTTGCATGCATGCTCAGTCATATGAGACTCTGTGACCCCATGGACTGTAGCCCTCCAGGCTCCTCTATCCATGGGATCTTCCAGGCAAGAATACTGGAATGAGTTGCCATTTTCTCCTCCAAGGAATCTTCCCAACCCAGGGATGGAACCCAGGTCTCCCACACTGCAGGTGGATTCTTTACCACTGTGCCATCTGGGAAGCCTACTACTGAGCTCCTGCAGTTTTATTTTGTGGTGTGAGATTTAGGTAGAATCTCCGGGCTGTGTTGGACAAAGCTGGGTCTGTATGAACCATTATATAGTGGAGGCTGGAGGAAACATGGGCAACTCTTCTGATCAAGAAGACATAAATTTGGGTGGAATGAACTGGGAGGTTGAGATTGACATAAATACTCTACTGTGTATAAAACAGATGACTGATAAGAACCTACATACAGGCCAGGGAACCCTACTCAGGCTCTGTGGTGACCTAAATGGGAAAGACATCCAAAAAAGAGGGGCTATATACATGATTTGTAGCCTCTGATCTGTTCTGGACTATCTTTGATTGGTTTGTGTGCTGTTATGTGAAAAATATCTGATGATGTGGTTAGATTTGGGCTTCCCTGTTGGTGCAGTGGTTAGGAACCCACCTGCCAATGCAGGAAACACAGGTTTGATTCCTGGGTCAGAAAGATCCCCCGGGAGGAGGAAATGGCAACCCACTCCAGTATTCTTGGCCTGGGAGAATCCCCATGGACAGAGGAGCCTGGCGGGCTACACAGTCCACAGGGGTCTTGAAAAGGTCGAACACGACTGAGCGACTAAACAACAAACGTATGTATGTATATGCATAGCTGATGCACTTTGCTGTAGAGAAGAAACTAACATAAATTGTAATGCAGCTATACTGCAATAAAAAATTTTAAAAGAAAAGTAAATTTGGGCAGGAGAAACAGGAGGGTGTTGCAACCACAGAAGGCTCTTGAAGATGAAAAGCTAACCATTTCTCAGTTCCCTTTCTGAAATCTTTCAATGGATCCTCACTGCCTATAGGATAGAGTTCCTTAGTGTGTCATGGTCCTTAATGATCCATCCCCTTGTGTCTCTAAAATGGGGCTTCTCAACCCACTGTGATTGTTCTTCCAGAGAACAGGTATTATCTATGCACTTTTAGTTGTCACAGCTAGTGATCTTCGACTTCCATCTAGTGGTCAGAAGCTAGGGATGCTTCTAAAAACTGTAATGCATAGCCCCCCTCCCGCCCCGCCACCCCCCAACCACCCCCACAAAGAATTACCTGGCCGTGACTGAACTGAACTGAACTGAATCTCAACAGTGGGGTCCCTGGTGGCTTAGGGGTAAAGAATCCGCCTGCCAATGCAGGAGATTCAGGAGACACAGATTCAACCCATGGGTTGTTAAGATACTCTGGACAGTGGCTTGGCAATCCATTCCAGTATTCATGCCTGGAAAATCCCATGGACAGAGGAGCCTGGTGGGCTATAGTCCATGGGGTCACAAAGAGCTGGATACAACTGAGTGACGAAACGACAACAACATCAATAGCGCTGAGGGTGAGACTCTCTGCTCTGTCCTTATATCCCACAAAATCCATCCTCTCGTCTTCTTGAAACCACAGCTACGTTCTCACAGTTCCCCAGGCCAACAGCATAAGCCTTCACTCATCTTTTCAATGATCACCATGCCCTTTACACAAATGAACACCTATTCATTAATTCAGCTTCTGTTATTGATTCACTCTTCTCTCCTTACTGAATTGTCTTTTTTTTTCTTTTTTTTTTATTGGCCTCACCTGCAGCTTGTGGGATCTCAGTTCCCCAACTAGGAATGGAACCCATGCCCCCTGCATGAAGAGGAGTTGGAAGTGTGGAGTCTTAACCACTATTATTATTGTTGTGTCTTGACTCTTTTGCGACCCTATGGACTGTAGCCCATGAAGCTCCTCTGTCCATGGGATTTCCCAGACAAGAGTACTATAACTGATTTAACTTTTATGCAGAGTACATCATGCAAAATGCTGGGCTAGATGACTCATGAGGTAGAATCAAGATTCCTGGGAGAAATATCAACAACCTCAGATACACAGATGATACCACTCTAATGGAAGAAAACTAAGAGGAACTAAAGAGCCTCTTGATGAGGATGAAAGAGGAGAGTGAAAAGCTGGCTTAAAACTCAACATTCAAAAAACTAAGATCATGGCATCTGGTCCCATCACTTCATGGCAAATAGATGGGGAAAAAATGGAAACAGTGACAGATTTTATTTTCTTGGGCTCCAAAATCACTGCGGATGGTGACTGCAGCCAAGAAATTAAAATATGCTTGTTCCTTGGAAGAAAAGCTATGATAAACCTAGATAGAGTATTAAAAAAGAGACATCACTTTGCTAACAGAGGTCCACATAGTCAAAGCTATGGTTTTTTCCAATAGTCATGTACGGGTGTGAGAACTGGACCATAAAGAAGGCTGAGTTGGATCATAAAGAAATGATGCTTTTGAACCATGGTGCTGGAGAAGAGTCTTGAGAGTTCCTTAGACAGCGAAGAGATCAAACCAGTCAATCCTAAAGGAAAACCAGCCCTGAGTATTCATTGAAAGGACTGATGCTGAAGCTGACGCTCCAATACTTTGGCCACGTGATGGACTCACTGGAAAGGACCTTGATGCTGGGAAAGATAGAGGGCAAGAGAAGGGGGCAACAGAGGATGAGATGTTTGGATGGTATCACCGACTCAACAGACATGAGTTTGAGTAAACTCGGGGAGATGGTGATGGACAAGGAAGCTGGGTTTGCAAAGAGTTGGACACAACTTTGTGACTGAACAACAAATAACTGATGCACTTTGCTGCACACCTGAAACTAACACGACATTGTACAGGGTTGGCCAAAAAGTTCATCTGGTTTTTCTGTAACATCTCATGGAAAAATCTTTACAAACTTTGAGGGCAACCCAATAAATCAACTACGTGCGTGCTTTGTTGCTCAGCTGTGTCCGACTCTTTTTGACCCCGTGGACTGGAGCCCGCCAGGTTCCTCTGTCCGTGGGCTTTTTCAAGGAAGAATACTGGAGTGGGTTTCCATGCATCAACTATACTCCAATAATTTTTTTTTTTTTAAAGAAACAGTTGTTTGTCTCTGAAGCATCCTCCAAAGTTCAGGTCCCAGATGAGCCATGCTTTCAGAGACACAACTGTGAAGAAAACAGGGCCTCAAAAAAATAGGTTGAACATTGTCCCCAAGGATGTCCCCAAAGCAGGACTCATGACAGGACTGGGGACCGAACCCTGGCTGAAGAAGAGGTATCTGTGGGTACCACTTGACACAAACCCAGAGGCTTCTTCAGAAGGCCCTGCGGCAATCGAGAAAGGGGTGCAGAGGGAGAGGTGGCAAGCTGAAGGCTTCTGTAAGAGTCTGGGGAGAGCTCAGCACTGAGCTCGTCCTGGGGCTTTCAGAGGAGCCACAGCTGTCGGAGAGATGCTTTGCTTGTCTTCCTGTCAGTGCTGTAGCGCCTGAGCTTAGGTTCTGCTTTGGACAGAGCAGATGAACTAGCATCCCCTTAGGCTATCAGGACAGCTGTCATTACCGGGGAATGAGGCTGCAGACCAGTAATCTCATCAAGTGAGATTTTTTTGCCTTTATTATTCATGAAACAAGTATTTCCTGTATACCTACTATTTTCAGGTACTATGACAGGCTGCATTTGGCAATGTCTGGAGACACTCTGGGGATTCCCAGGTGGCTTCCCAGAGCAACTCAGCAGTACAGAATCTGCCTGCCAGTACAAGAGACACAGGAGACTTGGCTTCCATCTCTGGGTCGGGAAGATCCTTGGGAGAAAGTAATGGCAACCCACTCCACTATTCTTGCCTGGGAAATCCAATGCGCAGAGGAGCCTGGCGGGCTACAGTCGCAAAGTATCAGACATGACTGAGCACGTACTCATGGAGCATTTTTGGTTGTCATGATTTGAGGGTCAGTTGCTATTGGTATCTTGTGGGTAGAGACCAGGGATGCTGATTAATATCTTCCAATGCACAGGACGGTGCTCCCGCAACAAAGAATGATCCAGATATACTGAGCTCTGTGCCCAATTGAGTTGGAGAAGGAAATGGCAACCCACTCCAGTGTTCTTGCCTGGAGAATCCCAGGGACGGGGGAGCCTGGTGGGCTGCCGTCTCTGGGGTCGCACAGAGTCGGACACGATGCCCAATTGAGAGACTGTTCTAGTGTGCTTGGTCTAAGCTTATTGCTGTTCCATAGAAAAAGCAGATAAGAACCCAATTTAGTAGGTTGTCAACAACAGCAAAAATGTAAGAGGATAACAGAATAAGGCATCAGGGCACACTAGGTGCAGCAGGGGTAAATGATTTTACAAAAATATTTTTAGATACACACACACCTAAGCACAGAGCTGGTCACAATGTAAAATGCATTTCTTTTTCATTCCCTCATAGCTCAGTTGGTAAAGAATCTGCCTGCAATGCAGGAGTTAAAGTGAATCTCTCAGTCATGTCTAGCTCTTTGAGATCCCAAGGACTATACAGTCCATGGAATTCTCCAGGCCAGAGTACTGGAGTGGGTAGTTGTTCCCTTCTCCAGAGGATCTTCCCAACCCAGGAATCAAACCTGGGTTTCCCGCATTGCGGGCGGATTCTTTACCGGCTGAGCCACAAGGGAAGCAGTGCAGGAGACCGCGGTTTGATTCCTGGGTTGGGAAGATCCACTGGAGAAGGGATTAGGCTACCCACTCCAGTATTCTTGGGCTTCCCTTGTGGCTTAGCCAGTAAGAAATCCGCCTGCAATGCGAGAGACCTGGATTTGATCCCTGGGTTGGGAAGATCCCCTGGACAAGGGAAAGGCTACCCACTCCAGTATTCTGGCCCAGAGGATTCCATGGGCAGAGGAGCCTAGTGGGCTATAGTCCATATATTCGCAAAGAGTTGGACACATAGAGCCACACACACACACACCCTCTCCCTCTTAGACTTCCCTCCCACCCCACCTCCCATCCACCTTCCTAGATCATCCCAGAGCACCGAGCTGAATCTCCTGTGCTATACAGAAGCTTTCTACTAGCTAGCTATTTACACATGGTAGTATATGTGTCGGTGCAGGCTTGCATGCTAAGTCGCTTCAGTAGTGTCCAACTCTGCGACCCCATGGACTGTAGCCCGCCAAGCTCCTCTGTCCATGGGGATTCTCCAGGCAAAACTACTGGAGTGGGTTGCCATGCCCTCTTCCAGAACATCTTCCTGACCCAGGGATCAAACCCAGGTCTCATGTCTTCTGCATGGGCAGGCAGGCTCTTTACCACTAGTGCCGCCTGAAAAGCCCTAGTGTATATATGTCAGTTCTAATCTCTCAATTCATCCCCCCGTCCCTTCCCCCCACAATGTCCATATGTCTGATCTCTATGTCTGCTTCCCTATTCCTGCCCTGCAAATAGATTCCTTACATTTTTTTTTAAGATTCCACATATACGCATTAATATACAATATTTGTTTTTCTCTCTCTGACAGTTCACTCTGTCCTGCTGACTCTAGGCCCATCCACATCCCTACAGATGTATTTCTTATTATGAATCCCAGTCAAAAACTCTGCCAGATGTTCCTGCATCAGCTCATCCTCTGCTATTTAGCTTCGCCTGGCTTCCTTCCCCATCCCATCTCTTCTCTCACCCTGGTGTCACTGGGAAGGGAGCTAGTGTCAGCATCACTGGGCATTTACAGAGCCAGGCTGCCTGGAAGAGAGGTCCAGCTCCCCCACGGACCAGTGGCATGACCTTGGACAAGTCACATAAACGAACAATGCCTCCATTTCAGTTTCCTTATCTGCAATGTGGAAGTGATAAGGATACGTATTTCATCAGGCCACGAAGAGGATTAAATGAATTAATCTATGTAAAGGGCTTAAAATAGTGTCTGGAACTTCCCTTGTAGTCCAGTGGTTAAGACTCTGCCTGCCAATGCCTGGGACACGGGTTTGATCTCTGGTCGGGGAGGATTCCGTATGCCGTTGGGCAACTAAACCCGTGTGCCAGACTACTGAGCCCACACATCCCAGAGCCTGTGCTCCACAACAAGAGAAGCCACTGCAATGAAGCCCAGGCACCACAACTAGAGAGTAGCTCCTGCTTGCCACAACCAGAGAAAGACTGTGCCCAGCTTTAAACAAATGCATTTATTAAATAAATAAAATAAAAAATCCCATTGTCTGGCATATATTGCTTTTGATTGTTGTATGAGTATAATTTGTCAAAATTCACCAAAGACAGTGGACTGGATGTGAATTAAAATTTAAAAACATAAGCCATTAAAAAGAATACATTTGAATCAGTTCTAATTAGGTGGATGAAACTGGAGCCTATTATACAGAGTGAAGTAAGCCAGAAAGAAAAACACCAATACAGTATACTAACATATATATATGGAATTTAGAAAGATGGTAATGATAACTCTGTATGTGAGACAGCAAAAGAGACATAGATGTATAGAACAGTCTTTTGGACTCTGTGGGAGAGGGAGAGGGTGGGATGATTTGGGAGAATGGCATTGAAACATGTATAGTATCATATATGAAACGAATCGCCAGTCCAGGTTTGATGCATGATACAGGATGCTCGGGGCTGGTGCACTGGGATGACCCAGAGGGATGGTACGGGGAGGGAGGAGGGAGGGGGGTTCAGGATGGGGAACACGTGTATACCTGTGGCGGATTCATGTTGATGTATGGCAAAACCAATACAATATTGTAAAGTAATTAACCTCCAATTAAAAGAAATAAATTTATATTAAAAAAATAAAAAATTAAGATGAAAAATAAAAATAATTGAAAAATATTATTATTACCTTGGCTCATTTTAGCATAGCACTGAATGCTGTTATTATTATTATTATTAGTTAGAAGGAGGATGTAAATGGGATCAGAGTACTGTTAGGGAGCGGGTCAGAACCGGAGAAGTGGGAATCAGAGTAAGAATCAATGATGGGGGGCTTCCCTGGTTGTCCGGGGATTAGGAATCCGCCTGTCAATGTACTGGACAGAGGCGAGGAAGTTCCCACATGCCTCAGAGCAACTAAGGCCATGTGTCACAGTCACTGAAGCCTGCACATCTAGAGCCCATACTCTGCAACAAGAGAAGACACCGCAATGAGAAGCCTGAGAACCTCAACTAGAGAAAGCCCTTGAGCAGCAACAAAGACCCAGTGCGGCCAAAAATAAATAAATGAAATTTAAAAAAAGAATCAGTGATGGGGAGCAGGGGTCAGATTCACTGTATCTTGTTGCTTAGTTGCTAAGTCATGTCTGACTCTGGGACCCCATGGACTGCAGCATGCCAGGCTTCCCTGTCCTTCACGGTCTCCTGGAGCTTGCTCAAACTTATGTCCATTGAGTCAGTGATGCCATCCAACCATCTCATCCTCTGTCGCCCTCTTTTCCTCCTGCCCTCAATCTTTCCCAGCATCAGGGTCTTTTCCAATGATATGGCTCTTCGCATCAGATGGCCAAAGCATTGGAACTTCAGTGTCAGCACCAGTCTTTCCAATGAATATTCAGTACTGATATCCTTTAGGATGGACTGGTTTGATCTCCTTGCTGTCCAAGGGACTCTCAAGAGTCTTCTCTGGCACCACGTTTCAAAAGCATGCATTCTTTGGCACTCAGCCTTCTTTATGGCCCAGCTCTCTTGGGGAGTCCCAAAACTGGGTGCCCAAAGGATAGCCGTCCTAGAACAGATATTGCAAGTGGCTGGTTGGTCCAATGGAGATGAATGAGACTGGTCAGGATGGGTAGGGGACAGCCAGGCAGGATGCCCTGCTCAACTTCAGGTTCTGTTCCTTTGACTATTGAGAGGTCTGGCTCCACACATGTATGGGGCCACACCAGCCAGGGCAGCTCCTGGGATGTCTCTTCCCAGGCAAGGAGCCAAGGTGGGGGCATAAGGAGGTGAAGCCCAGCCCGGACAGCAGAGGAAATGCCAAGCCCAGCTCTACCCTCAGGAGGGGCCTCAGGTAGTAGACTGAGTCCCTTGGTCCTACCTTGCCTTGCTGGCCTACCCTGCACCCCCAAGGGACTGCTGGTTGGGTAGGGGTCCTTTGGGGGTTTCAGCACCAACTGAAGTCCTACCTTCCCTGGGAGGAGAGATCTAAGGGCTCCTGTCCCTCCCTGAGAAAAGTGCGGACATGCTGTCAGAAGAAAAAGAAGAGGGCCCATCGGGGCTTCCATGGTGGCTCAGTGGTAAAGAATCCACCTGCCAGTGTCAGGGACACAGGTTCAATCCCTGGTCTGGGGAGATCCCCAGGCCGGGGAGCAACTCAGCCTGGGTGCCACAGCCACTGAGCCTGTGCTCTAGAGCCCAGGAGCCATAACTACCAAAGGCCATGCTCCCTACAGCTCGTGCTCCACAGCAAGAGAAGGCACTCCAATGAGAAGTCTGCACACCACAACCAGAGAAAAGCTCTTGCAGCAACGAAGACCCGGCATAGGCAAAAATAAAGAAATAATTTGCATTTTTTTTTTTTTAAAAAGGAGAGTACCCCTCATAAGAAAAAAGACCTTGTTTTGCTCTCTCTCTGTCTCACACACAGTCTCACATACATATGCACACTTACACAAGTGCACACACACAGCCAGAACTCAAGCCCTGGTGTCCTGGATTTCAAGCTGGTCCTGCCCCACTCACTCCACGGAGCCTCAGTTTCCCCATTTTTAAAGCACAAATAACATCAGAGCCTACCTGCCTCTGGGTTGCACAGGGTTTTACTGGGATGCATTAGTTCATTGACCCACAGGAGGCTTCCCCTCACCCTGCCCTACTGACGAGAGCAATCCACCCCAATACACTCCAGCACCCCAGATTCTCTGTCTAAAATCTCTTCTCCTTATCACCATTTTAATACTTATGTGTGCCTAATTGCTCAGTCATGTCCAACTCTTTGCCACCCTTTGGATGGTAGGCTTCCAGGCTCTTCAGTCCATGGGATTCTCCAGGCAAGAAAACTGGAGTGGGTTGCCATTTCCTTCTCCAGGGGATCTTCTTGACCCAGGGATCAAATCTTTGTCTCCTGTTGGACCTGCATTGCAGGAGGATTCTTTACTCACTGAGCCATCAGGGAAGCCCCTCTTAATACATAAATGCATAATTTATTTACTGTTGATATGGGTTTTGATCTGTCTCCCCTGCCAGAATGTCAGCTTGGCAGGGATCTTTGTGTTGCTCACAGCTGTATCCCCATCACCAGAACAGTGCCTGGCACACAGTAGGTGCTCAAGAAATTGTCACTGAACAAATGAATGGCTGAATGAATCGCTGTGTAAGAGTGTTGAGTAAAGAGGTGAGGACCTCCCCAGTAGAGTGAAGATGCTCAGGGACCTTAATGTAAGGGAAAGGGGGACCTTTTCGACTGAGGAGAATGAAGACCCCCCTCTCCGGGGGAGAGTGAGGACACCCCTAGAAACCAGACATGAAAGAGAAGGGTGAAAACTCCATCCAGGTGGGCTGGTGGGATGTAAAGTTGTTGTTTTTCAGTCACTAAGTTGTGTCTGACTCTATGTGACCCCATGGACTGTAGCCCACCAGGCTCCTCTGTCCATGGGATTTCTCAAGCAAGAATACTGGAGTGGGTTGCCATGCCCTCCTCCAGGGGAACTTCCCAACCTAGTTATCGGACCCACATCTGTTGCATCTCCTTCATTGGCAGGTGGATTCTCTACCATCGTGCCACCTGGGAAGCCAGGATATTGGCCCCTAGACAGCTGAGGTGCGTATGAAAGGAACAATCTCAGTGAATCCAGACTCTTGCATCTTCCCGTACTTAGAAAGGCACTAAATTCCTTAACTTGGGCTATCTGGTTTTCCTCCTGTATTTCTTTCTTTTTTTTTTTTGGCTGTCCCTTGCAGCATGTGGGATCCTACTTCCCTGACCAGGGATGGATGGAACCCATACCTCCTACACTGGGAGTGTGGAGTCTCAAGCACTGGACCACCAGAGACCCTGGTTTTCTTTAATTAACAATCATCCTTTGATGTTCAGGCTACCTGCCCTTTGTTGCAAAACTTTTATATAACCTGGCTCCTCCCCTTGCCTCCTCGGAGCAGTTCTCTCAGTGTTACTTGAGACGCTGCTTCCTTGGCTTGAAGTCCTAAAATTTTCCACCAAATAAAACATAACTCTCAACTTTTAAGTTGTGAGTATTTTTTACATTGACAAAGGGGTGATGAAGGGCAGTTGCTGTCTCCCCTGGGGGATGGGGGTACCCAGGAAACAGCCAAGAGAGGAGAAACACTCCTCAACCCTCAGTCTTTTCCAGGCAGAGGGTGAAGTACAGGGCTTAGGAATCATCCAGAAATGGGAGTTCAGATCCCTTCCCTCGCTTGTTAAAAAAATTTTTTTTAACCTGATGCAAAGAGCCAACTCATTGGAAAGACCCTGATGCTGGAAAATATTGAGGGTAATAGGAGAAGGGAGTGGCAGGGAACAGATGGTTAGATAGCATCATCGACTCAGTGGACATGAAGCGGGGCAAACTCTGGAAGGCTGTGAAGGACAGGGACGCCTGGTGTGCTGCAGTCCACGGGGTCACAAAGGGTTGGACACAACTTAGTGACAGAACAACGACAAAAGAGTGGCTTTACTATGCCATGCTAGTCACCACTGTACAGCAAAATGAGTCAGCTACACACACACATATGTGTGCATGCATGCTAAGTTGCTCCAGTTGTGTTTGACTCTTAGTGACCCCATGGAGGCTCCTCTGTCCAGGGGATTCTCCAGGAAGGAGTACTGGAGTGGGTTGCCATTCCCTTCTCCAGGGGATCTTTTGGACCCAGGGGTCAAACCGAGGTATCCTGGGTTTCCTGCACTGGCAGGCGGGTTCTTTACCACCAGCGGCACCTGGGAAGCCCATACATATACATATATTCCCTCTTTTTTTTTGATTTCCTTCCCATTTAGGTCACCACAGAGCACTGAGTGCTTGCTGTGTGACTTTAAACAAAGGGCTCAATCTCTCTGAGCCTGTTTTCTCTTCCATAAAATGGGAGGCAATGTACCCCTACTCTCCCCATGCAAGCTCAATCCAGAGAATGCGAGTGAAAGCCCTGGCCCACGGTAGGTCCACAATAGAAAATGATGATTACTGTGGTCCTCTGGGATCTTATCAGGTTTCAACCACACGGTCAAGGAGGGGAAAAGTACAGGATGCAGATGTAGAAGAAGATTCTCCGGATGGGGTCTAGGGTGGAGGGAGAGGTGAGAGGGGAATGGATCTCCACCAGCTCTGGAATTTTTAAAATTACCCTTTAGGGAGATAGAAACTCAGAGAGGTTAGGCATCAGGCCCAAGGACACACAGCCTATCAAAGTCGGATTTACATTTCTTTTAGTCTCTGCCCAGGAATCGAGGGAGTCTTTTCCAGAATTAAAGTGAAGAGTCCTGAAAGGTGTCTGAATTGACCTGCCTGGGGAATCCCTCCCCGACAGGCTTCCTGTTTATTGTGGAACTGATGGGCAACTGGGGAGGGATGTCAACCCTTAGTCCAGGCAACCAGCCCTCCTTGGGGTGGGAGCAAGAGCCCGTTCCATTCACACGGCCCTCGGCATCTGACTCTGAGGAAGCCTCGGAGGCAAAAGCAGTTAAACAGCCTCTGTTTGTGGTGACGTGCTTTGGGGACAGCTCAGGGGGACACGCCCCATCAGAGGTGGTGGAATTGTCCGGTACAAACCCGCTCACCATTCAGGCCATTGTGTGGGTGCCTTTCAGTGGCGTCCAACCGCAAAGCTTTTCCGGGGCCCAGAGCTGTCCTGGGTGACTCAGGGCGGGGGGCTGGGGCGCCCTCTCCACCTGTTCCAGGAGCTGCAGAGAGTGAGGCTTGAGTTGGGGAGGGACTAGGAGGTGACCCACCCTCCCTGGATGGCTTCCAGCCTGCCAGTGTCCGCGGCCTGAGCTCTTGAGAATGGGGGAAAAAGGATGCCTTCACCCACACTCCCCTTCAGGCTCTAGAAGCTTCTGTTTTGCAGCCAAGCATTAAGGACAGTCCTTTCTCCTGGGAGGAGTGAATTAACAGATATTTAAGCACTCGGCACAGTGCAAGAGACGTGGGTGTGATTCCTGGGTTGGGAAGATCCCCTGAAGAAGGAAATGGCAAACCACTCTGGTACTCTTGCCTGGTAAATCCCATGGACAGTGGGGCCTGGTGGGCTGTAGTCCATGGGGTCACAAAAGAATCAGACACGACTTAGTGATTAACAAATAACCACAGTGTAGAGGGCTTCCCTGGTGGCTCAGACAATAAAGAATCTGCCTGCCATGCAGGAGACCTGGGTTCAGTCCCTGGGTTGGGAAGATCCCCTGGAGAAGGGAATGGCAACCCACTCCAGCATCCTTGCCTGGAGAATTTGGACACCAGAGTGGTTTGGCTGGAGAGCCCTAATTTCCTGCCCAAGGGGTAAAACAGTGTGGGGATCTAGAAGCCCTGGAGCCACACATGGAGAGTCTTGGACCTTCTTTTGGTTAGAGAAGAGAATCTGGTTCCTCTCCCCAACACCAAGCTGGAGTCCCACCTCTTCCTGAGCCCGGTGGGCTTTCTCTGGTTAGCCAGGCCCAAGCTGATGCCCCAAATGACTAACAGGCCTGTGAGGTCCCCCTCGGGGTCCAAGAACACACCTTCCTTAATCCTCACAAGTTGCCTTTCTGCTTCCACCCGTCCCTTCAGCATCCCCTGATTGAGCAGCCCAAATTCGCTCACATCACATCAAAGGACCCAAATACACCTTGCAACTTCCTGTCTCCTGGCCTTTGCCCCCTCGGTTCTCCCTTCCAGGAGTGTCCTTCTCCTTCTTCCACTGACCTTGTCTGTAGAAATTCCAGCCAATCCAATACTGCCCTGCAGTTTTGGGGAAACTGCCCCTTCTCTGCACCTCTAAGGTGGCAAAGCTCTTGCTCAACTTTGTACCAAGAAAGACTGGGTACCCCTCTGTCTTGCCCACCAGCCTGGAGTTCCTGCAATCCTGGGGCTGTGACTTGCTCATTTCCTATCTGAGAGCTCAGCACAGGTACTGAAATCAGAGGTGTCAATAAAACAACAACAACAAAAAAAACCCAAAAAAATTGGAACTTCCCTGGCTGCCCAGTGCTTAAGACTCCAGGTTCCCAATGCAGGGGGGACGGGTTTGATCCCTGATTGGGGAACTAAGATCCCCAAAAACTATGTGGCTCTGTCAGAAAATATAAAATAAAATAAACCTCATCATAAAAAAAGAACCAAAAACCCGGATGGATAACCAATAAGGACCTACTGTACAGCACATGGAACTCTACTGTATATTCTGTGATAACCTTTATGAGAAAAATCTTAAAAAAGAAGGAATATATATACATAAATTACTGAATCAGTTTGCGATACACTGGACACTAACACAACATTTCAAATCAACTATCTGCTTAGTCATTCAGTCATGTCTGACTTTTTGGGACACCATGGACTGCAGCCAACCAGGCTCCTCTGTCCATGGGGATTCTCCAGGCAAGAATACTGAAGTGGGTTGCCATGCCCTCCTCCAGGGGATCGTCCCAACCCAGGGACTGAACCCAGGTCTCCCACTTTGCAGGCAGATTCTTCACCATCTGAGCCACCAGGGAAGCCTGTGAATCAACTATACTCCAATTAAAAAAAAAAAAGCCCTAGGAAATGAACGTGTCAGTGAGCCAGTGGAAGGAGGAACGCTTGGCCACCTCTAATCCTGCAATATTTAATTCCCACTGTAGCCGTTCTGTGATGTCTCCTCCAGTCAGTATGGAAAACCAGCCCCACCTGGCTGACTGTGATAGAGGCCTTTGCCAAAAAAAGCAGAAGCCCTCTGGACTGCCCCCGAGGGGGTTCGGGAAGCCCGAGGCACCTGTCACATCTGTCCCTCTCTCCTCCAGGTACGTATCTGCCTCCTCCACTGACCCCAACCCAGCCCGGCTTACCTGGCCAGCAGGTGAGAAAGAAGCTCAGGGTCAGAGCCACCAGGTGCCCTCGCCGATGGCGCCCCGGGTATGCAGGGTCTTTCCTGCCCATGCTCCTGCCCACCCTCTTACCCACCTGCCTGGGCAGTGCTCCTCACACCCTGAACGAGCCCCAGTGACTGAACCCAGCCCAGCCCGGCCGGGCTCCTGGGAGGGTGGTGAGGACACGCCTTGCTGAACTTCCCAAGAGGGGCAGGGCTTGCTCTAGGGGGAAGCAGTGGTTCTGTGGCTGGTAAAGGTCAGCTGGCTTTATTCAGCGCCCTTGTGATGACTAACGCCTGCAGACTGATACTGATACTGTCCAGGGCCCTGTGAGGCTCCTGGGCACAAGTCCTTTCTGTGTCCCATACCTCCATTTCTTTGCTTATAGGAAACAAACCTTCATTCAGCTTCTAAGACCTTCCCTGAGTTCCAAGGGGCAGATTCAATCAGTTGTTAATTAGGGAAGGGATAGGGTGTAAGACGGGGAGAAACTAACAGTCAAGAGCAGCCTTGGGGCAAGGTCCTGATTCCCCATCAATGGATACACACAACATCTTTGAATTCTTTTGCAGAAACTGAAAGCCCCTCCAGGTGGGAGAAGTTAATGATTAATAATGGTATGCTGCCCACAAGCATGTAGACCCCAGACCTGTTGAACTTGAAGGTTGATGATGCTGACTCCTTACCTCACCACCGACCCCTCAGAAGAATATCCACAAGCTGATCATGCCCTTTTTGAACAATTACGATAAAACCTCTCACTCCTGGTGGCTCAGCAATAAAGAATCCACCAGCCAATGCTGGAGATGCGGGCTCCATCTCTGGGTCATGAAGATTCCCTCGAGAAGGACACGGCAACCCACACCAGTATTCTTGCCTGGAGAATTCCATGGACAGAGGAGTCTGGTTGGCTACAGTCCATGGGGTTGCAAAACGTCGGACACAACTGACTAACACACAGCACAATCTTTCCCAAGAGAAAACACGTGGTTTTGAGGGCATGCACCCGCTGTGTCCCCCTTTGCTTGCCAAAGCAATAAAAATTTCCTTTTCTACTTCACCCGGAACTCGTCTCTGATATTTGATTCAGCACTGGTGTACAGAGAAGCTGAGGTTTTGGCATCAACACCCTCTATGAAGAGGGGCACATGGGACCTCCACACACCAGATGAAATCTGGCTCCTGAAAAGCCTGCTGCCAGACCAAGAGATGCCCTGAAGTGGCTGTCTGGCTGGGCTTAAAGGCAAACAGAGGTCTGGGCATAGATCTGTTCTAATCTTGCAAGCCCCCTGGGTTTTACCTGGCTGACAACTTCCTGCTCAGGAGCTGGCACTATCAGACTGAGCCGGGTAGACCCTCCCTGGGGGAGGCACGGCTGGCTCAAACGGTTTTGGAATGTGCGGGAGTGGACGGGAGATTGCATTCCCATGTGAGAACTCTCTGGCTGCCGGGGGAGTGGAGGGCTGGACTTGGTGTACCCTTGGGGAGCCCTGCAGAGCCGCCCTCTGCCACCCTTGGACCCCTCCAGGACTCACATGGCCAGCATGGAGGATGTAGCTAAGCCATTCAGCAGCCCCCTGGGGCAGAGAAGGCCAGGAGGGGCTGGCCTTGAAGGTTACTTATCACCCAAGCCTGGACTGTTACAATAGCTGCCCCTAAAAACTGCCTCTCCCCCAGCGTCTGCCAAACGCAGACTGTGCCAGGGTGATCCTCCGTAGGTACGTGATCCTCAGTGGCCCCCATGCGCCTGCCTCATCCAGGGGCTCAGGAGATCCCCATCCTCCTTCCTGGTCCACCCCTCAAGCCTGTCACAGCCAGACAGGTGGGTTTATCTTCTCATCCAGGGGATGACATGGGAAAGCATCTAGTGTGAAGGTGACAGGCAGGGGCAACCCTGCAACACCTCACATCTCTCCTGCAGCTGGTTGTTGTTGTTGCTTAGATGCCCTGGTACCCAGAGCCAAACTCCATGGATCTGTAGCCAAGGCGACCTTATCAGAACACTCCCACACCCAGCTCCTTCATGCTCAATGCAACTTCCTGCTAACCTGTTCTCCCTTCTTGCCCCGATGATCTCAGTTCACTGGTTCTCAGCTCAGACACACGCTGAGCCCTGAATACCCTTCAGGCATGCAGCCTGGCCAAGACGCACAAGTGATCAAGATGGGTTGACAGAAGCACTGTAGTAGCCCAGTGGCTAAGATTCCGAACTCCCAATGCAGGGGGCCCAAGTTAGAGATCTCCGGTCAGGGAACTAGATCCCACACGCTGCAACTAAGACCTGACACAGTGAAATAAATAAATAACTGAGAAGTCATTTGGAGATATCAGTCCCAGACTGGGAAGCGGCAGGGGATCAAGGAAGGCTTCCTGGAGGAGGTGCCATGTACACCAAGTCCTGAAGCTGGAGCCAGCTGGGCCAGGAGAGTTGGGGAGTGGAGAAAGGAGAGAAGACACAGCAATAGCAAAGACTGGAGGCAGCAGGAAGCAGGAAGTGGAGTCTGGCTTTTGTCCAAGTCCTCTCCCTTGGTTGTCTGCCTGGGCACCCCCTCCCTTCCTTAAGAAAACAATCACAGAGAAACAGAGGCCAAGCCAGAGAGTCCAGTGGGAGATTACAGGGTTTGGTTCCCCCTACATCACAGAGGGGAAAATTGGGTACCAGAAAAGCACCAGGACCAACAAGATCTGTGACAGAGGGGACTAGACCCCAGACCCCAAGATTCTTCAGACTCTTCCTGAGCTAGCAATTTATTTACTTATTTATTTTTGGCTGTGCTGGGTCTTCATTGCTTTGTGCCAGCTTTCTCTAGTTGCGGCAAGTGGTGTCTACCCTTCGTTACAGTGTGCGAGCTTCTCATTGCTGTGGCTTTTCTTGTGGAGCACTGGCTCCAGACACTCAGGTTTCAGTATTTGTGATGCGTGGGCTTCATTGCTCTGAGGTATGTAGATTCATCCTGGAGAGGAATCAAACCCACGTCCTGTGCACTAGCAGGTGGATTCTTATCCACTGCACCAGCAGGGAAGTCCCGTTTAAACGATTTTAAATCTTCTGTCTCTCCAGAACACAACAACAAGCACTTCAGAGCACCATCTGGGAGTCTTCAGGGTCCTGGAGCTGCCCTGCTCTTCAAGGGGTGCACAGGGGTTTATAGGTTTAGGTTCACGATGGGTAATCACAACTTTACTGTTTATTGAACACCCACTACATGCTGGGCATGGCTTCCAGTCCTCATCGAGACCCTGAAGCTAGGTGTCACTCCCACAGCAGTTCCCTAAAGTGGTTGCTACTCATTGGCCCCACTGCAGAGATGAGAATGCTGAGGCTTAGGGATTTGCCTCCAATCACACATCTAGCACACAACAAAGCTAGGGCTTGAACTCTGTTTTGATGAGGAACAGTGCTTCTCACTAAGGGCTATTCCCCTCCTCCCACTCTCCACTCCCTCCACCACCTACCCCCACTCCCTCCCGCCACCTAGGACGTTTGGCAATGCTTAGAGTGATTTTGGGAGAAGGCACTGGCGACCCACTCCAGTACTCTTGCCTGGAAAATCCCATGGACGGAGGAGCCTGGTGGGCTGCAGTCCATGGAGTAGCTAAGAGTCGGACACGACTGAGCGACTTCACTTTCACTTTTCACTTTCATGCATTGGAGAAGGAAATGGCAACCCACTCCAGTGTTCTTGCCTGGAGGATCCCAGAGACGGGGGAGCCTGGTGGGCTGCTGTCTATGGGGTCGCTCAGAGTTGGACACGACTGAAGTGACTTAGTAGTGGCAGCAGCAGCAGAGTCATTCTGTGGGACTTTCATGATAGCTCAGTGGTAGAGAAACTACCTGCCAATTTGATCCTTGGGTCAGGAAGATCTCCCGGAGAGGAAAATGACAACCCACTCCAGTTATTCTTGCTTGGGAAATCCTATGGACAGAGGAGCCTGTCAGGCTACAGTCAAAGGGGTCGCAAAGAGACCAACTCGACTGAGTGGCTGAACAACAACAATAAATAGTCGCTTTTGGTTGTCATGAGGAAAAGAGGAGCTGCTACTGGCATCTAGCGGATGGAAAACACAAATGTTGGTGAATAGCCTATAGTGCACTGGACAATAAATTATCCAACCCCAAGTGTCAACAGTGACACTGATTAAGAACAACAACAAAGCCAAAACAAAAAGCAAAAAAGCCTGATCTAAAGTCACACTGTTGTCCAGTGCAGCTTTCTGGATAATGTTCATTTTCTATTTGTTGGACAACAGAGTCATTCACCATGAACCACACGTGGCCACTGAACACTTAAAATGTGGCTAGTGTGACTGAGGAACTGAGGTTTTAATTTTGTTCAATCTGAATTAAAAACAATAATCCTCAGTTCAGTTATCAGAAAATTTATGAGTAGTTTGGAACAGCACAAACGTGTGCATTTTTCTTTTTATAAGTTTATTTTATGGAAATGTAGGTGATTTACAATATCTTGTTAATGTACTGTACAGCAAAGCAATTCAGATATATAGATAGTTAGATATGTATACATAAAGAGCGGTATACACATATATAGAGAGGTATACATGGACTATACGGGTATGGTCCATGGAATTCTCTAGGCCAGAATACTGGAGTGGGTAGCCATTCTCTTCTTCAGGGGATCTTCCCAACCCAGGGATGAAACCAAAGTCTCCCACATTGCAGGTGGATTCTTTACCAAGCTGAGCCACAAGGGAAGCCCAGGTATACCTATACATATATATGTGTATATTCAGATATATATGTATATATGTATATTAGGATACATATATATATGTATATTCAGATATACATTCTTTTTAATGTTCTTTTCCATTATGGTTTATCCCAAGATACTGAATATAGTTCCCTATGCCATACAGCAGGAACTTGTTGTTTATCCTTTCTATGTACAATATAACAGTTTGCATCTGCTAATCCCAGTCTCCCAATCCACCTCCCCCCCACCCCTTCTCCTTGACAACCACAAGTCTGTTTTCTCTGTCTGTGTGTCTGTTTCTGTTTTGTAGATAAATTCATTTGTGTCATATTTTAGATTCCACATAGAAGTGACACATAGTATTTGTCTTTCTTTTTGATTTACTTCACTTAGTATGGTAATCTCTAGGTCTATCCATGTTGCTGCAAATTGCATTATTTCATCCTTTTTATGGGTGGAGAAGGCAACTCCAGTACTCTTGCCTGGAAAATCCCATGGACGGAGGAGCCTGGTGGGCTGCAGTCCATGGGGTCGCTAAGAGTCAGACACGACTGAGCGACTTCACTTTCACTTTTCACTTTCATGCATTGGAGAAAGCAATGGCAACCCACTCCAGTGTTCTTGCCTGGAGAATCCCGGGGACAGGGGAGCCTGGTGGGCTGCCATCTGTGGGGTCGCACAGAGTCGGACACGACTGAAGCGACGCAGTAGCAGCAGCCGTATTCCATTGTATATATGCACCACACCTTGATCCGTTCAGCTGTTGATGGATCACTAAACTGTCTCCCCTAAGTTAGTGGTTCCTGTACCCGTGACAAGGATGGAGTGGGATCCATATTCCCCTCTGCCCCTGATGATGTTTAACTACGTCAGCAGGACCACTTGGGAACTGGGAAAGATGAGGGCAGTTCTCTGGATGCTCTTCTCTGAGAGGTCTGCCTGCCTCCCTGTGGGCGTGCACTGCAGCTGTGGAGCCCAGGTGCTCTGGAGTCCGTGTGCCACAGCTAGAATTGGTGCATCACAACAAAAGATCTCACACGATGCAGCAAAGATCCTGTGTGCCGCAACTAAGATTCAACACAGCCAAATAAATAAATAATTTTTTAAAAGTTCTATAACTCAGACTGTGCAGTGATGCAGTTTGAGTTTCCATTCATAATATGTTTAAGAACACACAAGACTAACAGATGGGGATGGAAGTCAACGATGTTCTGAGGATGGAAACACTGTTTGGAAAAGGAGTATGAAGGAAACTTCTAGAGCAACAGTTCTTAATCGAAGGCAATTATGCCCCCCAGGGGACATTTGGCACTGTCTGGAGGACATTCTGGGCTGTCCAAACTAAGGCACATTCTCAAAGAAGACATACAGATGGTCAACAGGTACATAAAGGTGCTGAACACCACTAATCATCAGCGAAACGCAAATCAAAACCATAGGGAGATGTCATCTCAACCTCTTACGATGGCTGTTATTGGAGAGACAAGAGATAGCTCATAGCAGCGCTGTTCACGATAGCCAAGGTATGGAAGCAACCTACACACCCAACAACAGAGGGATGGATAGAGAAGATGTGGTTCATGAATACAGTGGAATGCTACTGAGCCATAAAAAAGAATGAAATAATGCCACTTGCAACAACATGGATAGACCGAGATTATCATACTAAGTGAAGTAAGCTAGACAAAGACAAATATTATATAATATCCTTTTTATGTGGAATCTAAAAAAAATTACAAATGCACTTACATACAAAACAGAAAGAGACTCACAGAAAACAAACTTATGGCTATCAAAGTGGAGAGGAAGAGCGGCAGGGATAACTTAGGAGGTTGGTATTAACATATACACACTACTATATATAACACAGATAACTAACAAAGATCTACTGTTTAGCTCTGGGAACTATATTCAGCATTTTGTAATAACCTATAAGGGAAATAACCTACAAGGAAAAAATAGTTTCCCTGATAGCTCAGACTGTAAAGAATCTGTCTCTGAGGCAGGAGACCTGGGTTCGATCCCTGGATGGGGAAGATCCCCTGGAGAAGGAAATGGCAATCCATTCCAGTATTCTTGCCTGGAAAATCCCATGGACAGAGGAGCCTGGCAGGCTACAGTCCATGGGGTCACAAAGAGTCAGACACGACTGACTGAGTGACTTTCATAAGGGAAAATAATCTGAAAAAGAATATATATATATATATATGAATCACTGTTCTGTATAACTGAAACTAACATGATATTGTAAAATGATTATATTTTGATAAAAAATAAAGGAAAGAGTTTAGCACCTTAAGATAATTATATATATAATATATATACATGCATACACACACATATATATGTATATATAAACTGCTATAAAAAAGAAAAGAGATAAAAAATGCTAGTGTGAATGTGGAGAAAAGGGAATCCTCATGCATTATCGGTGAGAATGTAAATTGGTGCATTAAAATATTTTATTTAAAATATTTAAAATAGAACTACCATAGAATCCAGCAATCTCACTTATGGGTATTTATCCAAAGGAAACAAAATCACTCTCTCAGAGAAATATCTACATCTCCACTTTCATTGCACCATTATTCACAATAGTCAAGACATGGAAACAACTTAAGCGTCCATCAATGGATGAATGGATTAAAAAAAGCATCACACACACAATGGAGTATCATTCAGTCATAAACAGGAGAAATCTTGTCATTTGTGATACCATGGATGCACCTGAAGGGTATCACGTTAAATGAAATGTCAGGCAGAGAAAGACAAGCACTGTATGATCTCACATGAAATCTAAGCAAACCATATTCAATAATACAGAGAATAGGACTTCCCTTGTGGTCCAGTGGTTTAAGATTCTGCCCTTCTACTGCAGGGGACATAGGTTCAATCCCTGGTTGGGGAAGTTCCACATACTGTGTGGTGTGGTCAAAAACAACAACAACAAAAACAACTGAAACAAAACCAAGCAAAAAAAAAAAAAAGAGAATAGATTGGTAGCTGTAAGAGATGGGGAATGCAGTGTGAAGGAAATAGGTGAACCTAGTCAAAAGGTGCAAACGTCCAAGAAACAAAGAACAAGTGAGAGGCGATGTGTGGGTGGTGGCTGGGGTCAAGGTTAACACCCTGCAATGCACAAGAGAGCCCCTCCCAATGAAGAAACGTCCCACCCCAAATGTCAGTGCAGTAGAGACTGAGAAACTATGTCCTTGCAGAAAGGAATGTTCTATACCTTGTGCGGGGTGAAGGTTACATGTAAGTAAAAATTCATTGAGTCATGCACTTATGACCAGGGCATTGTGCACTTTACAAGGTAGCTGTTATATCTCAACAAAAAGTTTTTTTTAGGGACTCCCCTGGTGGTTCAGTGGTTGACACTTCTTATTCAGGGGGTGTGGGTTCGATACCTGGTAGGGGAGCTAAGATCCCACGTGCCTCGAGGAGAAAAAAACCAAAATATTAAGAAAAAAATAATGTTGTAACAAATTCAATAAAGACTTTTTAAAAAGTTTTTTTAACTTTAAAATTTAATTTAATTTTTATTTTCTATTGGAGTACAGTTATCTGGGCTTCCCAGGTGGCACTAGTGGTAAAGAACCCGCCTGCCAGTGCAGGATATGTAAGAGATCTGGGTTTGAACCCTGGGTTGGGAAGATCCCCTGGAGGAGGGCATGGCAACCCACTCCAGTATTCCTGCCTGGAAAATCCCGTGGTCAGAGGAGCCTGGTGGGCTACAGTCCATAGGGTTGCAAAGATTTGGACAGGACTGAAGGAATTTAGCACACATGCACAACTGATTTACAATGTTGTGTTAGTTTCAAGTGTACAGCAAAGTGATTCAGTTGTACATATACATTTACCTATTCTTTTTCAGATTCTTTTCCCTTATATGGTTATTACAGAATACAGTGGCGTTCCCTGTTCTATGCAGTAGGGTCTTGTTGATTATCTATTTAATGTATAGTAGCCCACTCCAGTACTCTTGCCTGGAAAATCCCATGGACAGAGGAGCCTTGTAGGCTGCAGTCCATGGGGTCGCTAGGAGTCGGACACGACTGAGCGACTTCACTTTCACTTTTCACTTTCATGCATTGGAGAAGGAAATGGCAACCCACTCCAGTATTCTTGCCTGGAGAATCCCAGGGAAGGGGGTGCCTGGTGGGCTGCCATCTATGGGGTCGCACAGAGTTGGACACGACTGAAGTGACTTAGCAGCAGCAGCAGCAGCAGCAGCCTGTATACATTAACCCCAAATTTATAATTTATCCCTCCCAACTTTTCCCCTCTGGTAAGTTTGTTTTTGAATTCTGAGTCTGTTTCCACTTAGCAAATAAGTTCATTTGTATCATTATTTTTTAGATTCCCCATATAAGTGATATCACATAATATTTAAAATATTTTTTTTTCTTTAGAAGAAAAGATTTTTATTGTTGCAACTAAAATGCAAACCATCATTTATATGGCAAGTTGGAAAACTGTACAGTTTGACAGTTCTGTGAGGTCACAGAAGACCCTGAGATGCACACCCCCCACATTTAAAATATTTTATATGCAATTGGCAGAGGGCAATGTTGAACCAAAGCCTGTCTGAATAATACTGGGTTGGCCAAAAAGCTAGTTCTGGTTTTGCCATTAATACCTGAATGAACTCTTTGGCCAACCCACAGTTTTTCACCTGAACAACAACGACACGTTGCTCATTGACTCCCTGCTTGCCTTCCTGCTCCACTCCAAATCATTCTCTGTGGCACCTCTGTTCACACCCTCCAGTGTCTTCCATGTAGCACACTTGGAGCAGTCTCAGTTCCTCATCAAGATCTCCGCAGCCCTCAGGTCTGCCTTCAGCCACGTCTCAAGTCTGTTCCCGCCCCCGTCTTCTCTCCACCCTCTCTCTCTCTCTCTGATCTACCACGCTGGTTTCCTTGCTGGGAGTTGCACATGTGAAAGCTGTGCGACCTCAGGGCCTTTGCACATGCTCTCATGTGCCTGACTCTCTACATAACTGGCACCTGCGCATCCCTTTAAAAGCCTCCACTGAGATTTCACCTCCTCAGAGAGGTTTACTAGTCACCACCCCGTCCCCCACACCCAGCTGTCCTGTCTTATCCATCACTTGCCACCTCATCCTCCTCTTTTTTCTCCCCGCCCCATTCCAGGGGTTTCCTAATGGCTCAGACAGTAAAGAATTGGCCTGCAGTGTAGACCTGGGTTCGATCCCTGGGTCGGGAAGATCCCCTGGAGGAGGAAATGGCTACCCATTCTGGTATTCTTGCCTGGAGTATTTCATGGACAGAGGAGCCTGGCAGGCTACAGTCTATGATGGGCACAAAGAGTGGGGCAGGCTGAAGAACTCTTACATCACCCCCACTCCAATGTTCTAAATTATTCATTTGCTTGCTTGTCTATTGTCTCCACTTGCTCCTGGTGGGCAGGGCTGAGTCTATCTTAGATATGGCTGTATCCATTCCGCTAAGCCCTGGGTGGGACAAAATAAGCCTTCAAATATTTATTGAATAAAACAATAAAGTCCTAGGATTTCCTCAGTGGACTTGAGAAGAAAACTCTGTGCTATTTACTGTATGAGGGCTAGTAGCCTAGAAATCAGCCTTCTAGGGATGCCCCACGTGAAACCCAGTTCTGGACCACCCTTCCCTTCCATCCTCAGAATATTCTATGTTATTCTTTTTTTACTCTTATTCTTTTTTAATTTTTCTGGCCGTGCTGTCACAGCATGCAAGGGCTCTTAGTTCAGTTCCCCAGCAAGGGAGGGAACCTGCACTCCTCGCAGTGGAAGTGCAGAGTCTTAATCACTGGACCTCCAGGGAATCACCCGCCCCTTCTACCTCATTCTTGCCTCTCTGCCCCCAGCCCCACCTGAGTTCAAGCCTTCGTCATCTCTGACTTTTTGAAACTTGGCCTCTTTACTCACGCTCTTCCTCCAGCTCCACTCACCCTGTTCCTCTCCACCCAGCCAACAGAATGACTTTCCAAAAATGCAAAATGGCCCATGCCCTGCCCCTGGGCTGAATTCTTCAGTGGCTTCTCATTGCCCTCAAGTCCAAACTCTCCAGCCTGGCTCTTAAGGCTACTTCTGGTCTGGGGCCAGCCCCCCACACCCGCCACCCCATTCCCCTCCCTCCGCCCCTCTGCATCCGCTTGAGCACTGTTTCCCCATGAACCAGTGCTTTACTCATGCTCAGAGCACCCATCCACCCACTACCCCAGCATTTGGCCTGATCACTCCCCTTCAAGCCTCTGCCCTGACTGTTCCCTCTGCCGGGACTCCCCTCCCGGCTTTCACCTGATACATTCCTTCAAAGGCTTTGTTTATAGGTCCTGTGAGTCATGAAGGGCTCCTCCCACCTCTCCCCCACCTCTGCCTCCCCTCAATGTTTAGCTCTCCTCCTGGTTATCAGAGGTTCCTCCCTGAAAGAGCTTGACCCCATGAGCACACATTTATGTTTGCATCTCTGACAGTCTCAAGATCAGTGAATACCACAGAGGGTATCTGACACACAGAAGGTGTGCAAAACACTAAAAATAAAATAAAGGAATTTGCTGACTGATTCATTCATTTACTTACCTATCACCCAGCACCAAGCGCTAGACGTAAATAAAGAGATGAATGAAACAGACCCACTGCCCCTCCTCTGTGTTTTCTGTACCTCTCTGGTGCTTCATTCCCCTCCCTTTTAAAGACATTTAGTATTATTATTTTATTTTTTGGCATAAAGGATCTTAGTTCCTCAACCAGGGATTGAATAGGTGCTCCCTACAGTGGAAGGAGGAATCAACTACTGGGCCACCACCCACGTCCCTGCTTAATTGCTTAGTCGTGTCCCCCTCTTTGTGACCCCATGGACTGTAGCCCACCAGGCTCCTCTGTTCTTGGGATTCTCCAGGCAAGAATACTGGAGAGGGTTGCCCTCCCCCAGGGGTCTTCCCAACCCAGGGATCGAACCGAAGTCTCTTACTTCTCCTGCACTGACAGGCAGTTTACCACTAGGTCCATTTGGGAAGCCCATTGATGTTTAGAATCAGATAATCCTTTGCTATGGCAGGGGGGGCTGTCCTGCGGGGTGTTTGTAGAGTGTTTGTAGGTTTGTAGGGTGTCTAGCAGCATCCTTGACCCTTACCTACAAAATGCCAACAGCCCCTCCCCAGTAGTGACAATCAAAATGGCTCTGGATATCACCAACTGTCCTCTAGGGGCAAAGTGAAAGTGACAGTTGCTCAGTCGTGTCCGACTTTTTGCGACCCCATGAACTATAGAGTCTGTAGAATTCTCCAGGACAGAATACTGGGGTGGGTGGCCTTTCCCTTCTCCAGGGGATCTTCCCAATCCAGGGACTGAACCCGGGTCTCCTGCACTGCAGGCAGGTTCTTTACCAGTTGAGCCACCAGGGAAGCCCTCGGGGGTAAAATCACTCCTAATGGAGAACCTAATTGATTTATAGTCATATCAAAGAATCTGGCCCGAAGACAAAATCCAGTTATGAGGAAGACAAGTAACTCCAAGTCCAGCCTAGTGGTTAAAGCTTAGAGTTCACATAAAAATTCACTGAGTGATACACTTAGGATTTGTGGATTTTACTGAGCATAAATTATACTTCCACAAGAAGAATAACGGAGAAGGCAATGGTAACCCACTCCAATACTCTTGCCTGGAAAATCCCATGGATGGAGGAGCCTGGAAGGCTGCAGTCCATGGGGTCACTAAGAGTCGGACACGACTAAGCATCTTCACTTTCACTTTTCACTTTCATACATTGGAGAAGGCAATGGCAACCCACTCTAGTGTTCTTGCCTGGAGAATCCCAGGGACAGAGGAGCCTGGTGGGCTGCCGTCTGTGGGATCGCACAGAGTTGGACACGACTGAAGTGACTTAGCAGCAGCAGCAAGAAGAAGAATAAAAGGGAAGATAATGTACTGTATCTCTGGGATGAGGCTGGTGATATTTTATAGCTCAATAGAAATTTGGGTTATACCAATGTATGCATTTGTTCAAAGTTAGCAAATTACACCTGAAGAAATTGAAAGTGAAAGTGAAGTCGCTCAGTTGTGTCCGACTCTTTGCGACCCTGTGGACTGTGTCCATGGGATTTTCCAGGCAGAGTACTGGAGTGGGTTGCCATTTCCTTCTCCAGGGGATCTTCCTGACCCAGGGATCGAACCCCGGTCTCTCACATTGTAGGCAGATGCTTTACCGTCTGAGCCACCACCCCTGAGATCTATGCATTTCACTAAATGTAAATTAGATCTCAAAAGATAAAAATCTACACACAAATACCGAACTCTAGTTAATACTCCACATGATGAACTCCTTGGAGGGTACTGATAATTCAACTTCTTTGGAATGTATCAAAATTAAGATGGTTAGATAAGATGGATAGAGGGATGAAGGAATGAATGGATGGATGATGGATGGATGGATGGATGGATGGATAGATCGACAGATAGACAGATGTGTGATAAAGCAAGTATGGCAAAACATGAAAGTAGAAACCAGTTGGTAGGTATATGAGAGTTCAAAGCAGCTTTCTTTCAACTTTGCTGTATGTTTGAAGTTTTTCAAATTAAGCTGTTGGAAAACAGTGCCTTGGGCTATGCATGTTTTTGTGCATAAGTTTTCATTCCTTAAATAAGGAAAATATAATAGCCTCTATGGCTGTAGGTTCAGATCCACCTCTGACCAACCTGTGCCCTTTCTTCCTCTGAACCTGCTTTCTCTCCCAACAACTAGGAGTCGTGATTTATTGAGGCAGGGTTACAGGCACAAGCCCTGGAGGCAGACACACGGGGTTCACATGAGGACTTTACCACATCAAAAGTAAGTAGCCTTGGACAACGACTTCACACTTTGTGCATCTCAAACTGGACAATGGCGTTTGCAGCAACATGAAGGGACTTAGAGGTTGTCACACTAGGTGAAGTAAGCCAGGGAAAGACAAATAAATGATCTTTCTTATACGGGGAATCTAAAAAGAAAGCTAGCTTATTTACAAAACAGGAAGAGACTCACAGACATAGAAAACAAACTTACGGAGAGCAGCACTGACATACATGTGCTGCCATGTGTAAAGCAGACAGTGAGGAGCTGCTGAATAGCACGGCAAGCTCAGCTCAGTGCTCTGTGATGACCTAAAGGGTGGGAGGGAGGCTCAAGAAGGAGGGGGTATATATACATATGGCTGTTTCACAAGGTTGTACAACAGAAATTAACACAACCTTGTAAAGCAACTAGACTCCAATAATAAAATAAAATTACAAAAAAAGAAAACAAGCTATGGTTATCTAAGTGGAAAGAGGGGAGGGGTAAAATAGGAGGTTGGGATTAACATGTACACGTTACTATATATAAAATGGGCTTCCTAGGCGGCACAGTGGTAAAGAATCCTGCAAATGCAAGAGATGTAAGAGACTTGACATCAATCCCTGGGTTGGGCAGCTCCCTGGAAGGAGTAAATGGCAGCCAACTCTGGGTTGGAGAATCCCCATGGACAGAGGAGCCTGCCAGGCTGCAGTCCATGGGGCAGCAAAGAGTTGGACACAACTGAGCTACTGAGCATGAACACATATGTAAAATAGATAATCAACAAGGACCTACTGTATAGAATAGGGAACTACAGTCAATATAGTAACTGATATTATATTTGTAATCACCTATAAGGGAAAAATGTAAAACAGAATTGTATAACTGAATCACTGTGATGTACATCTGAAACCAACACAACATTGTCAAAAAACTATAAGTCAGTTTAAAAAAGATGAATCAAGGGGTTAGGGAAAACACTGGGCAATAGCCGTACCTACCTATTTTGCAACACTGCCAATGGGGCTGAGATGAGAAACCTTGTACTTGTGTAGAAAACTAGTGGTGACAAGAGGTGGCAGTGAGCACACTAATCTGGGAGTGTGGGTGACACCTCACTGCCATCCACCTGGGGGAGACCTTGAGAGACTTTAGAAAAGCAGAAGAGGATGGTAGGGGAGGGAAAAGCCAAGGGAATATTTTCTTGTAATTATTTGCAATAAATAAATAATAAAATCTATTCATTCTCGTTCCCCCTGGTGATGCAGCCTGAGAAAGAGAAATTCCAAAGGCACATTTGCTCTTCTTCACTTGCAGGTCTTGAAAGCAGTATTAAGATGCCTTCCAGGGACTTCCCTGGTTGCCCAGTGGTTACGACTCCATGCTGCCACTGCAGGGGGCATGAGTTCCATCTCTGGCCAGGGAACTAAGATCCTGAATGTCATGGGATAAGGTAAAAAAAAAAAAAAAAAAAAAGATACCTTCTAGGACTTGCCATGGAGTCTCTAGCCCTCAGCTTAAGGGTTTATTTTACCAAATCCCTCTACTTATATTTCCTGAATTATGTGAAAGTGGAGGCAAAGATGATTGAGGTTTCAAGTGTGGGTGACTCTGAGGGCAGAAGCCTTATGTTTGTGGGTTAAATTGTGTCCCGTCCCCCAAAAGATATTAAAGTCCTCACCTCCCAGTACCTGTGCGTGGAACCTTATTTGGAATACAATCTTTCCAGATGAGCAAGTTAAAATGAGGTTATAAGGGTGGTCTCTAATCCAATATGACTGTGTCCTTATAAAAGGGGGAAACTTGGACACAGATAGACACGCACAGGGAGAAGGCACGTGAAGATGAAGGCAGAGATCAGGGTGATGTATCTGTAAGACAAACAATGTCACAAACTACCAGCTGGGACTTCCCTGGTGATCAAGGGGTTAAGAATCCACCTGTTAATGCAGGAGACACAGGCTCCATCCCTGGTCTGGGAATATCCCACGTGCCGTGGGTCAACTAAGCCTATGTGCCATAACTGCTGAGCCCACGTGCTGCAACCACTGAAGCCTGCAAGTAGAGCCCGTGCTCTGCAACAAGAGAAGCCACCGCAACGAGGAGAAGCTGGCGCACCACAACCAGAGAGTAGCCCCCGCTCGCCACAGCTAGAGAAAAGCCCAGGCAGCAGTGAGGACCCAGCATAGCCAAAAACAAATACATAGATAAATAAATTTAAAAACAAGATTTCCAGCAAACCACCATGATCTAGGAGAGAGGAATGGACCAAACTCTGCCCTAAAGCCATCAAATGAAGCCAACCCTGACAACACGTTGATCATGGACTTTTATCCTCCAGAACTCTGAGACAGTTCGTTTCTGTTGTTGAAGCCACTCAGCTTGTGATGTTCTGTTACAGCGGCCCTAGGAAACAGATACATCTGTATCCAGTAACCAGGAAGCCAGCCCTGGGGCGGGAGGAGAAAGGGCAATGAGTCAGATCAAGCTGACCAGGTGTTTCCAGGAGCAGCTGCATGACAGGTACTGTGCCAGGTATGAGGATGTAGCCGTGTGCAAGGGTCACAACCTCTGCCTGGAGGGAGCTTTAGAGTGACCCAAAGGTTGGGAAGATATTCTGGAGGAGGAAACGCCAACCCACTCCAGTATTCTTGTCTGGAAAATTCCATGGACAGCGGAGCCTGGTGGGCTACAGTCCATGGGATTGCAAAAGAGTCAGACGCGACTGAGTGCACACACACACACACACACACACACACAAGGAGCCAAGCAGTAAGGAATAGTCCACAAGCCACTGTGACTGCAGGTGATTTACAAGGTGGGGATTTAACCTAATCTGGGAAGTTGGGGAAACGGGTTGGGGAGGGTGGTATGGAGACATGAAGTGTGAGTAATACCAGAGGAGCATTTAGACAGATGGGGCAGCACACCCCAAATCCAGAGACTAGAGTGAGCTGGGGCAGAAATTTGGGGAATGATATCCAGAGAGAACCTGGAGAGACAGGTGGTGGGACCAGAAGACAATGGACACAGATGAGGCTGGCAAAATCATGCCCTCCCAAAGATGTCCATGCTCTCATCCCCAGCATGTGCAAATGGGACTTTCCATGGCAAAAAGAGGGGACCCTGATGTTGGGAAAGACTGAGGACAGGAGGAGAAGGGGGCAGCAGAGGATGAGATGGTTGGAGGGCATCACTGACTCAATGGACATGAATTTGAGCAAACTCTGGGAGATAGTGAAGGACAGGAAAGCCTGACATGTTGCAGTCCACGGGATTGCAGAGTTAGACATGACTTAGCGACTGAACAACAATGGCAAAAGGGACTTTGCAAATGTGTTTAAGGATCTCCAGATGGAGAGATGATCTTGGATTACCCAGGTGGCTCAAAGTCATCCCAAGGGTCCTTACAAAAGGGAGGCAGAGGATTCCCTGGTGGCTCAGTGGCAAAGAATCCACTTGCCAATGCAGGAGACAGGGGTTCGATCCCCGGTCCGGAAAGATCTCACATGCTGTGGAGCAATTAAGCCTAGGTGCCACAACTACCGAGCCTGTGTTCTAGATAGAGCCTGGGAGCTGCAACTATGAAAGCCCACACACCCTAGAGCCTGTGCTCCACAACAAGAGAAGTCACCGAAATGAGAAGCCTGCACACCACAACAGAGAGTAGTCCAGCTTCCACAGCTAGAGAAAAGTCCTTGCAGCAACGAAAATCCAGCACAGCCAAAAATAAATAAACGAAATAAAACTTCTTTAAAAAAAAAAAAAGAGAGAGAGAGACAGGCAGGAGGATCAAAGTCAGAGAAGGAGATGTGAGGAGGGAAGCAGATGTTGGAGAGTCAGAGAGAGATTTGAAGATGCTGCACAGCTGGTTTTTTTTTTTTTTTCCTGCTCTGTGAGGCATGTGGGATCTTAGTTCCCCCAACCAGGGATCAAACTTGTACCCCCTGCAGTGGACACTTGGAGTCTTAATCACTGGACCTCCAGAGAAGCCCCACACTGCTGGTTTTGAAGATAGAGGTAGGAGCCATCAGCCAAGGAATGTGGATAATGTTCCTGAAGCTGGAAAAAGCAAGGAAGAGATTCTTGCTGAGAGCCTCCAAAAGAAATGCTACCCTGCTATCTTAAAAAAAATATTTATTTATTTAATTGGAGGATAATTACTTTACAATATTGTGATGGTTCTTGCCATACATCAGTATGAATCAACTATAGGTATACATGTGTCCCCCACATCCTGAACCCCCCTCCTACCTCCCTCCCCACCCCATCTCTCCAGGTAGCCTGCATCACACATCAAACTCCCACTGGCTGTTTTACATATGGTGATGTATATGTTTCAATGCTATTCTCTCAAATCATCCCACTCTCTCCTTCTCCCACTGAGTCCAAAAGTCTGTTCTTTGTGTCTATGTCTCCTTTGCTGACCTGCATGTAGGATCATCAGTATCATCTTTCTAGATTCCACACATACACGTTTAATATACGATATTTGCCTTTCTCTATCTGACTTACTTCACTCTGTTATAATAGGCTCCAGGTTCATCCACCTCATTAGAACTGACTCAAATGCATTCCTTTTCATAGATGAGTGATATTCCATCGTATATGTGTACCACAACTTCCTTATCCGTTCATCTGCTGATAGACATCTAGGTTGCTTCCATGTTCTAGCTATCGTAAACAGTGCTGCAGTGAAAATTGGGGTACGTGTGTCCTTTTCAATTCTGGTTTTCTCAGGGTATATGCCCAGTATACACTGGATATATGCCCAGTTTATACAGTTTTATTCCTAGTTTTTAAAGCAATCTCCACATTGTTCTCCATAGTGGTTGCATCAGTTCCCATTCCCACCAACAGTGTAAGAGGATTCCCTTTTCTCCACACTCTGTCCAGCATTTATTGTTTGCAAACTTTTTGATGATGGCCATTCTGACCAGTGGGAGATGATACCTCACTGTGGTTTTGATTTGCATTTCTCTAATAATGAGTTTGATAATATTTTGATGTTAACACAATGAGACCCATTTTCACACCTTTGACCTCAGAACTCTAAGATAGCAAACTGGTTTTGTTTGAAGGCATTACTGTTTGTGGTGATTTGGGACAGCAGCCTTAGGAAACTAATACACAATCAGGAGGGACTTCGCTGGGGAGGTTCAGAGAAGTAAGGCTGGTTCCCCACAGGCAGCACGGAGGGATGTCAACACCCAGGCCGCAAGAAATGGTTGCCAAGTGACCGTGTGAATAGGTGAATCAACAAACAATTTGGCAATCCTCATCACTACCATCATCACTTACTCTTTTTCTTGAGCACTTACAGTGTATGTAGGCGCTTCCTGGCAGGATCTTGTTTTATTTCTTTAAACCCCACAACAAACTTAACAGTTATGCGATATTTCCCCCTTTGTTCAGAGGTGGAAACTATGGCTCTGAGGAATCACCTCACTTGATCAGTAATCAATAGAGGAGAGACAGAAGCAGGGTTTGAACTCAGGCAGGTCGGAGTCCATAGCCTGCACGTGTGTACTTCAGTGTGCCTCGTTTCCAAGTCATTTTATTTTAACTTTTTATTGGAGTATAGCCGATGACCAATGTTGTGATAGTTTCAGGTGAACAGCGAAGGGACTCAACCATACATACACACGTGTCCGTTATCCCCCCAAACTCCCTTTCCATCTAGGCTGCCACATAACATTGAGCAGAGTTCCTTGTGCTTTACAGTAGGTCCTTGTTGCTGACCTATTTTAAATAGAGCAGTGTGTACATGATAGATGAATATACTCACAAAAGCATTCACAGCCCTGAAGCTGAGATGTCCTTCCCTTGGGACCCTCCTCACGGAGGTGATGGCACTGACATGTCTGGGAAGAAATCTTTGAGGAGTTCTTGGGCCCAGCAGGCAGGAATAGGGGGCAAAGGAGCCACTTTGGAGAGGCCGGGACCTCTTGTAAGATCACTGAGGGATTCAGGAAAATTCATTTTTAAAAGAACTTTCCAAGAGTGGTCTTTACAATGGAGCCACAGTTACAGATTTTTAATTACATGCTTGGGTCTTGCCCAACCTATAAGGACCTGATGTAACATTCCCCAGGCAGAGTCTTTCAGCCTTCATTTGCATGCCTCTAGTGATGGGGAGCTCATTACCTTACTCAACTCTTATGATTAATCATATTAACATATCAAAACTCTCATGATTAATCATGATGACATATCTCTATTGGTCCAAATTCTGACCTCTAGAGCTCCAATATCTTCTTCTTTCTTCCAATGTGAGATCCCTTGGGTTCTTGTCAGAGGCAGATTGGCAAAATAATGTATGTAAATGCCTACTTAGCTCTCTGCATTCATAATAAGGCCCAACATCACATGATGGCTGAGCTAGTTGTGGTAGGCAACTTTCAAAGATGGTCCTCCATAGAGAACAGAGGTTGTCAAGGAGGAGGGTGTTGGGAGAGGAATGGAGTGGGAGGTTGGGGTTAGCACGTGTAAGCTTCTATACATAGAATGGATAAATGACAAAGTCCTAGGGTACAACACAGGGAACTACATGCAATATCCTGTGATAATGGAAAAGAATATAAAAAAGAATGGGGCTTCCCAGATGGCACTAGTGGTAAGGAACCTGTCTGCCAGTGCAGGAGATGAAAGGGACATGGGTTCAATCCCTGAGTCAGGATGATCCCCTGGAGGAGGGTATGGAGGCAAACCACTCCATTATTCTTGCCTGGAGAATCCCATGAATCGAGGAGCCTGGTGGACTATAGTCCCTGGGGTCACAAAGAGTCAGACATGACTGAAGTGACTTAGCACACATACATCCATGCATATATATGTGTAACTGAACCACTTTGCTGTACAGCAGAAATTAACACTACGTTGTAAATCAATTATATGTCAATAAGAAAAAAAGCAAAGGTGGTCCTCAATGTTCCCCACTTTCCAACAATCACACCCTTGTGGAATCCCCTCAGGTGTGGGCTGGACTTAATGAATCAGTTCAAATGAACAGAATATGGTAAAAATGATGGTACGTCACCTTCATGAGAGGTGATGCTTTCATGAAGAGATGCTTTCATGGGAGACAGATGCTTTCATGGGAGACTGATGCTTTCATCTTGTCAGAGCGCTGTTGCCTTTTGGGCTTGCATGCACTGATGAAGCAAATAGCCACGTGGGAGAGGATCATGTGGCAAAGAATTGAGGATGGTCTGGTCAAGAGCCAGCAAGAGGGATTTCCCTGGCAGTCCAGTGGTTAAGGCTTAGTCTCCAATGCAGCGGTTATGGGTTCGATCCCTGGTGGAGGAGCTAAGATCCCACATGCTTCTTGGCCAAAAAACCAAAACATGAGACAGAAAGAATATCATTACAAATTCAATAAAGACTTTAAAAATGGTCCACATCAAAAAAGAAAAAAAAGAAAGGAACTCAGAAGAAACTAGGGGTCCTTAATCCAACAGCCTCTGGGAATTGAATCCTGCCAACAGTGAACTTGGAAGGCAGGTTCTTCCCCAGTGAAGCTTTCAGATGACTGAAGCCACAAATGTCACCTTGACTGCAGATTGTGAGAGAACTTGAGGCAAATGACCCAGTTAAGCCCACCCAGATGCCTCACCCACAGAAACTGTGACATAGCAAATGTTGTTTTAAATTTTTACATTTTGGGGGGCAATTTGTTACACAGCAACAGATGACTAATACAAATGTCCCACCTAAGCTGGTGCCTGCCCACCCTCTTGACTTCATCTCACAGAACTCTCTTCTTATTCACAACACTCCAGGCACTCCAGCCCTCTTAAAGCCCCCCAGACCCTTGAGACACATTCTCTCCTTAGGACATTCACAAAGGCTGTTCCATCTGCCTGAAATGCCTTCCTCTTTGCAGGATCTCTCTTACCACTGAAACTTGGCTCAAATGTCACCTCTTTAGAGAGGCTTTCCCTGATCACCTTGTCTGAGGTTGCCACCAATGGCTTGTTCACCCAGTTCCATGTTCACTTTTTTTTTTACACCCTTCTCGATTTTCTGCCTCCATGAGAGCAAGGGCCTTAATTGCTTTGCTTGCTGTGCATAGCTTCTGCTCGGCACCAGCGTAGCCACAAGCCTGGTGTGCTGGGCTATGCTCAGTCACGTCTGACTCTTTGTGACCCTATGAGCTGGAGCCCACCACACTCTTCTGTCCATGGGATTTCTGGGCAGGAATACCAGAGTGGGTTGCCATTTCCTCCTCCAGGGATCTTCCTGACCCAGGGATCGAACCCGCGTCTCCTGTGTCTCCTGCATTGGGAGGCAGATTCTTTACCACTGAGCCACCTGAGAAGCCCATGAGAGCAGAGGCCTTGAGTATTTTGCTTTCTTTGCACCACTTGTGCTCAGCGTGGCCCCAAAGCAGGCACTCAATAAATATTTGCCAAACCAGTGAGTGAATGAAGCATGCCAATGAGACACGTTGGCTTGATGCTGTGAGCTGGAAAACAAAGCAGGGGTAGGAACTGGTGTCACATTCATCCCCAGATGTCCAGCACTACCTTGTGCCCTGCTCTTGCTAGCTGGTCATGCAGGGGTCAGCCATCATTAGCAGAGGCTGTGCGGCATTTCCCAGCTGCCAAGAGGACTCGCTTTGGTTGCAAAATTGGTCTAGTGACCTTCACGCCCTACTGACCTCTGTGGTCTCCCGGCCACACCTGTGAGTGTCAGCCAGCTCAGGTAGAACCATGACGGTTGCTAACCACAAGTGTCCACAAAAGCAGCTGGGCAGGGCTGTAAGGAGGGGTTCAGGAGGGGCCAGACCAGGAGACCCCTGGCTAAAGTACGCTGGCTGTCCTGAAATATACAAAGAACACGTTCAGTCCCAGGGAGGTGGTGACTTAGAGGGTCCCTGGCCAATGGATTTAAGGAGCTCTTCTCTTGCAGTTGATTTCCATGAGCCAGACACTGTGCCAAGCCTTTGTTACATGTTATTGCATGTTCTCAGACACCCAGAGGAGAGGCGTTGGTCTTACATCCACATTAATAGATGAAGATGTTGAGGGTCAGTGGGTTAAGAAATGTGTCCAGGGCTTCCCCAGCAGCTCAGTGGTAACAAAATCCACCTGCCAATGCAGGAGGCTTGGGTTTGATCCCTAGTCCTGTAAGGTTCCACATGCCGTGGGGCAGGTAAGGCCATGCACCACAACTACTGATCCTGTGCGCTAGAGCCTGGAAGCTGCAACTACTGAGTCTGCACCCTAGAGCCCATCTCCGTAACAAGAGAAGCCACTACATTGAGAAGCCTTCGCACCGCAACTAGGGATTAGCCCCGGATCGCCCCAAATAGAGAAAGTTTGAGCATAGCAATGAAGACTCAACACAAATAAATAAATAAATGAAATATTTAAAAAAAGAAACAGGTGGAAATAAAATGAATAATATATTCCAGAGCTTGGCAAACTTTGTAAAGGGATCGAGTATGTATTTTAGCTTTCATAAGCTGTGCTCTTGTGGGCTCTGATGCATATTCCTATTTGTTCTGAATTTTGGTGGGGAGAGGAAGGAGCAGGCTAGGATTGTTTTGTTTGTTTTGTCCCAGCCCTTTAAGCATGCAAAAATCATTCTGAGCTTGAGGTCTGCACAAAGGAAGAGCCACAGGGTCTTTGTCCATGACCTGAAGGACTCAAGAAGTAAATGGAAATCAGTTTTGAAATAATCAAAGGAGGAAGAAGAAGGGGAAAGAGGAGAAGGCAACTGAGGTGAGCAGAGAAGGAGAAGGTGGAAAGGGGAAGAAAGAAAGAGACTGGGGCTTCCCTGGTAGCTCAGGGGTTAGGAATCTGCCTGCCAATGGGGATGGGTTCTATCCCTGGTCTGGGAAGATCACACATGCCGCAGAGCAACTAAACCCATGCTCCACAGCTACTGAGCCTGTGCTTTAGAGCCCGTGAGCTGTAGCTGCTGAAGGCCACGTACCCTAAAGCCCATGCTCTGCAACAAGGGAAGCCACAGAAATGAGAAGCCCTTGTACTGCAACTGCTGCTGCTGCTAAGTCACTTCAGCCGTGTCCGACTCTGTGTGACCCCATAGACGGCAGCCCACCAGGCTCCCCCGTAGCTTCTGCTCACCACAGCTAGAGAAAAGCCTGAGCAGCAGCGAAGACCAAGCACAGCCAGAGATAAATAAATAAGAAGAAAGGAAGAGACTGTTAGGGGAAGCACACTGACGGAGATCGCCCACTCTGCCCAGGCACCATAATAACCACCTGCATGAGTTGTTTCCAGACAAGAGGTGCTGGTAAGGAACATGGAACTAATAAGCCACCACGAACTGGAAGAGCTCGGGAAAGGTCAAAAGGAGACACCACGTGTCCTACCACCTCCCAGAATCCTCCTCACTGGCATCCATCTTGGCTGAACACAGCATGCGCCACCAGGAAGGACTCTGAGTCAGAATCATGGGTCAAAGACAACCCAGAAACTAATCCCATCACCATAAAACCCGAGGCTGTGAGCAGTTCTCCTGGGTTCCCTTATCCTACTGCTCTCTGCCTGGGCACCCCTTGCCAATAAAGTCTCTTGCTTTGTCAGTACATGTGTCTTCTCAGACAATTCATTTCTGAGTGTTAGACAAGAACCTACTTTCGGGCCCTGGAAGGGGTCCCCCTTCCTGCAATAAGACTAGGAGGAAGGAGAAGAGACATCGGTTAGATCTTTTTGTCTTTCCCTCTCCTCCCCATCTCTGACCTTGCGGGTGAGCTCCTTCTCCTCCAGGTTCAATTTCAGTGCCTGATGAAAGGAACCCAGATTCTCTAACCCAGGTTAGACCCTCTTGCCAGGATCCCAGGTCCTTCTCCTCACCTCCAGCACATCACACTCTATTCAGTTCAGTTGCTCAGTCGTGGCCGACTCTTTGCAATCCCATGGAGTACAGCATGCCAGGCTTCCCTGTCCTTCACCAACTCCCGGAGCTCATCACACTCTATTGGGACAACTTATTTGAAGTCTACCTTCCCTGCTTGCCTCTGAGCTGTGTGATGCCTGGACGGATCTGGCTGCAGGGACCTTGACCCTTGGCATTAGGCACAACCTCAATACCTGTCAAACCAATGAACACAGGGACTTCCCTGGGGGTCCAGTGGCTAAGACGCCGATCTCCCAATGCAGGGGTCCCAGGTTCAATCCCTGGTCAGAGAACTAGATCCCACATGCTGCAACTGAGAGTCCACATGCCGCAACTAAAAAAATGATCCTGCCTGCCGCAATGAAGATTGATGATCCCGAATGCTACAACTAAGACCTGGCACAGCCAAATAAATATATATTTTAAAAAAAAGAAAACAATGAATACAGAACCAAAGATGGTAAAACATTTGAATGACCGATGTCAACCTGGAAGATTAAAACAGCAAAAGGACTTACCATCTCTGATCTGTAAGTGGGAGGCTGGAGGGTGCCTCTGCTCTGAGTGAGGAGGGTATGGCTGTTCAGGGGACCCTGGATTCACTGGGACCTTGGAGCCTCCCAGATCCCATCCTTGGTTTCTGGCGCCTGGCCTCTGGGAACTCAGAGAACTCAAGGAGACTGGGCTGGATGCTTCCCTTCTGATCAGCTTTCTCTCGTTCTCTTGTCTCTTGGCATTGGTGGAAGAATCACTTGTGTCTGTGACTCTGGACAGTGAGTGTGTCCCAGGAGGTCTCCCAGGGGAGACAGGCACGTCCGGGCACTGCCTCTCTGCAGAAGGCTGAGATGTGGGCACATGGTGATCAACCAGAATCCCTGTGGTTGCCTCTGGGCTAGACGGTGCTCTGGTGCCCAGGTGAGTAATTCCTCCTGGAGAGAAGAGAGAGAGGAGAGAGGACAAGTGTTGCCTCTTGGATAGTTTAGAAAATCCTGAACCACAAATGCACTTTAAAAGAGGCATTTCTTGAGGTTGTGGAGAAAAGGGAACCCTCTTACACCATTGGTGGAAATGTAACTTGGTGCATCCACTATGGAGAAAAGTGTGGAGGGTCATCAGAAGACTAAAAATAGAGTTGGCATGTGATTCAGTAAACCCACTCCTGGACATACACCCGCACAAAAGTATCATTCAAAAAGATGCATGAACCTTTATGCTCATACCAAGAGTATTCACAATAGTCAAGGCATAGAAACAACTTAGATGTCCCTTGACAGAAAGATGAATAAAGAAGCCGTGGTACATAAATACAATGGACTACTGCTTAGCCATTAAAAAATCCCAGAATAATGCCATTTTCAGCCACATGGATGGACCTAGAAATTATCATAGTGAGTGAAGTAAGTCAGAAAGAGAAAGACAATTACCATATGATATCATTTACGTGTGGAATCTAACATATGACACGAAATCTATCTACAAAACAGAAACAGACTCACAGACAAAAACTTGTGGTTGCTAAGAAGGAGGCCAGCTGGGGAGGGAAGGACTGGGAGTTTGAGACTAGTAGATGCAAACTATTATATGTAAATTGAATCAACAGCAAGATCCTACTGTACAGCACAGGGAACTGTATCCAATCTCCTGGGATAAGCCATAATGGAAAAAAGTACAAAAAAAGAACGTATATATGTGAATAACTGAGTCCCTTTGCTGTACAGAAGAAATTAATGCAACATTGTGAATCAACTATTCAGTTCAGTTCAGTCGCTCAGTCGTGTCCGACTCTTTGCGACCCCATGAATGGCAGCACGCCAAGCCTCCCTGCCCATCACCAGCTCCCGGAGTTCACTGAGACTCGCGTCCATCGAGTCAGTGATGCCATCCAGCCATCTCATCCTCTGTCCTCCCCTTCTCCTCCTGCCCCCAATCCCTCCCAGCATCAGAGTCTTTTCCAATGAGTCAACTCTTCGCATGAGGTGGCCAAAGTACTGAAGTTTCAGCTTCAGCATCATTCCCTCCAAAGAAATCCCAGGGCTGATCTCCTTCAGAATGGACTGGTTGGATCTCCTTACAGTCCAAGGGACTCTCAAGAGTCTTCTCCAACACCACAGTTCAAAAGCATGAATTCTTCGGCACTCAGCCTTCTTCACAGTCCAACTCTCACATCCATACATGACCACAGGAAAAACCATAGCCTTAACTAGATGGACCTTTGTTGGCAAAGTAATGTCTTTTGAATATGCTATTTAGGTTGGTCATAACTTTCCTTCCAAGGAGTAATTTCATGGCTATACCTCAATTAGAAAAATTTTTTTTTTTAAAAAAGGGGCATTCTGGGCTTCCCTGGTGGCTTAGTGGTATAGAATCTGCCTGCCAATGCAGGAGACACGGGTTTGATCCCTGGTCCGGGAAGATCCCACATGCCAAGAACCAACTAGGCCTGTGCACCATAACTACTGAGACGTGCTCTAGAGCCTGAGAGCCACATTTACTGAGCCCATGTGCCCTAGAGGCCATGCTCTGCAACAAGAGATACCACCACAATGAGGAGCCTGTGCACTACAATTAGAATAGCCCCTGCTCACCACAACTAGAGAAAAGCCTGTGCAGCAACAAAGACCCAGCACAGCCAAAAATAAATATAAATTATTTTAAGGAAGAAATGCATTTTTTTTTAAAAAAAGAGGCATTCCTCTATAGACATGCTCTGAATACCAAATACCCATTATTACCAATGAATTTTACAAATAGCTACCCCAGAAGCAGCCAGAATTGCAGCCCAATTCTGGAAGCTGTAATAATACAAATTTTAAAAATGGCAGCACTTTCTCAGTCACCTCTTTGAAATTTAATCCTCTTAGAAATCACATGTTTAGATGCAGATTCTGATACAGTAGGTCCTGCTGAGATTCTTCATGTCTAACAAACCCCCAGAGGCTGCTGTTGCTTTACAGTCCTTACAGAGATTTAAAACATGAGTGTTTGGGCAAAACTGATATTCAGTGACTTTGCTGGATAAATGAGTGGATGAATGCCAAGGCAATCATTAGCTCTAAACAGCTGCCAAGTCTCCTTTCTCTCTGTATCTGCTTTGCCCTCTACAATGCATCCTCCTTACAGGTATTTCTTAACTTTCCATCTCCAGGAATAGATCAAAATCTTGCCACAGTCAGCCAGGCTATATGAACTGGCTGCCTTCTATCATCTTAGCTTTTTATACTACTTACCTTCTCACTCTCAAGGCTCCTACAGCTCTGGTAGCCAATGAGTTTTTCAAACTGCAGTGTTCCTTCTTACCCCAGGACCTTTGCACAGACCATTCTCTTTGTGCCCAAGTAACTCTTTCTCTCTTAATTATACATTATGTAGCTCATTTAGTGTCTGTCTTCCTCCTGGAGTGAAAGCTTCAAGATGGGGACTGTATCCATTTTGCTTACTGCTTGTCCCCAGAGCCCAAACAGTGGCTGGCAATGGACAGGCAAGCAGTAAATACTTGTTAAATGAACAAATACCCTGTATCCAAAAATTACAATCATACTTCTGTAATAGGGAAAAACAAATCTAACTCCACATTAGATCTGTTTCTTATACTTTAACTTTTGTATTCCATCGCTTTTGCTCGGAGTTAAGAATGCTGCCTATAGCCTGAAATATATAGGATATACCATACCATTCTCAAGGCTGTGACCATCAAGGGTAAAACACTTTTGCATTCATACAGAGATACTAAGTTTCAGAACAGAGAATAGCATTTGTCTCATAGGTTTACCGGAACACCATGACCTGATCTATGAGGACAGCTGCAAAAACAAAGTATTCCTATGCCAAGAAGTTTGCAGCAACCAATCCCACCCCTCCCTCACCTTGCCTTTAAAAATGCTTTGCTGAAACCCTTCCGGGAGTCTGGGAGGTTTTCAGAACATGAGCTCCCTGCCCAGCCCCACACCCTCACCCCGTTCTCACTGATGCTGATTTTGAAAGAAATTTCTTAGATGGATCATTGCAGTTGGGTCAAATGGGGTGCTGAGTGATGCCCAACGGATCATGTGCCCACAAAGACATTGGTACTATAAAGGCAATGTTGACTTTCAAGCTATTAATTCCTGTAACACCCCTGTCTACAAGCCAGGACTGAGGTTTCAACAGACGATGTCATTCAGGATGGGTTTCTCAACCTTGCACCATGGATATTTTGAACTTACTGGATAATTCTTTGTTGTGAGGGGTTGTCCTGTGCATTGTAAAACGCTCAGCGGCATCTGCTCCTCTCCCCAGCTGTGTCAAGCAGAAATGTCTCCAGCCGTTACCTAGTTTTCCTGAGTCAGAATGACCCCAGCTTGACCCCAGTGGATTAAAGCTTGCTAATGGATGGTGGGCCTCTCCAGTAAGAGATACAAGTTCCTTTCTCCTGGTCTGGCTTGATCCGGGAATTACATTTATACTACCTGCAGCAGAGGGCTTCCCTGGTGGATTAGTGGTAAAGAGACTGCCTGCCAGTAGACTCAGATTTGACTCCTGGGTCAGGAAAATCCTCTAGAGAAGGAAATGGCAACCCTCTCCAGTATTCTTGCCTGGGGAATCCCATGGACAGAGGAGCTTGGTGGGCTATAGTCCTCGGGGCTGCAGAGTTGGACTCACCTTAGCAAATAAGCATGCACACACAGCAGAAGTGTATAATATTTGAGGGGTCATGAATCCATTTGAGAATCTGATGAACTGTATTAATTCTCTGAGAAGGGATGCACAGATGCTCAAGCCCACTTCCTAAATATTCAGGAAGATTACTGAACATCTGAAGTCTACTAATGCCTTACTCAGGAGTTTATGGACTTCAGTCTAAAAAACCCTCATTAAAAAAAAAATTGGATAGCCAATGTATCTTTCAGGTATTTTTTCGTTAATATAGTATTTATGCATGGAGGGGCCTTCTCTGGTGGCTCAGTCGGTTAAGAAATCGCCTGCAGTGTGGCAGATCCGGGTTAGATCCCTGGGTCGGGAAGATCCCCTGGAGGAGAGCATGGCAACCCACTCCAGGATTCTAGCCTGGTGAATCCCAAGAACTGAGGAGGCTGGCAGGTATGGTCCATAGGGTCACGAAGAGTCAGACAGGACTGAAGTGACTGAGCATTAACTATGCATTAGACTCCTCCACATTCCATGAAGAAAGAAATATAAAGCTACACACAGCAAATTAAGTTTTAAGTGAGGAGATCAGAGGGAAAGGAAAAATGAAGCAATGTCTAAAAACTTTGGTGCCTGCTTTTTAAGTTAATGAAGTGCCTTATATTAAGTCAACACCGGGTATATAACTGACTCTGATTGGGTGTAAAGGGAAAAACGTAACCAGCTCATATATTCCATTGTTGTAAGGGAATGCCTCAAGATAGGGTCAATATTTTCCCTCTCTCCCTTTCTCTTTTTCTTCAACAATTTCCTCAGAATACAAATAAGCTCACTAAGGACTCTGTGATTGAGCCCATAGAGAATTTGTTGAAATGGTTTTGTTAGTGTCTCTCTAATCAATAGGAACTGATGATGCCAGTCAAGAAATTCAGGCAAGACTTCTCTGGTGGTCCAGTGGCTAAGACTCTGAGCTCCCAATGCAGGGGAACTATGTTCAACCCCTGATCAGGGAACTAGATCCCGCTGAGTTCAAATGCCAAAACTAAAGGCTCTGCTTGCCACAATGAAGATCAAAGACCTTGCATGCTGTAACTAAGACCCAGTGCAGCCAGATAAATAAATAAAAACTAAAATCAAATATTAAAAAGCAGAGACATTACTTTGTCAACAAAAGTCCATCTAGTCAAAGCTGTGGTTTTTCCAGTAGTCAAGGATGGATGTGAGAGTTGGACTACAACAAGGAAAGCTGAGAACCAAAGAATCGATGGTTTTGAACTGTGGTGTTGGAGAAGACTCTCGAGAGTCCCTTAGACTGCAAGGAGATCCAACGAGTCCATCCTAGAGGAAATCAGTCCTGAATATTCATTGAAAGGACTGATGCTGAAGCTGAAACTCCAACCCAATCCAGGATTCTTGCTTGGAGAATCCCAAGAACTGAGGAGCCTGGCTAGGGTCAAAGTCAAGAAATTCTTGACTGGTAAAATATCCATCTGGTAAAGAATTTCTTGACTGGCTCAGTTGGCAAAGGATCCGTCTGAATACTGGGCTTCCCTTGTGGCTCAGCTGGTAAAGAATCCGCCTGCAATGCGGGAAACCTGGGTTTGATCCCTGGGTTGGGAAGATCCTGTGAAGAAAGGAAAGATTACCTACTCCAGTATTCTGGCCTGGAGAATTCCATGGACTGTATAGTCCATGGGTTCACAAAGAGTCGGACACCACTGAGCATATTTCACTTTCCAGGAAGATTCCACATGTGGAGGGGCAACTAAGACCTCAGGCCCTAGAGTCCATGCTGTGCAACAAGCCACTACAGTGAGAAGCCTGCTCATACCACAACTAGAGAATGGCGGCCCCCACTTGTTGCAACTAGAGAAAGACTGCACACAGCTAGAGAAAGCCCATGCACAGCAACAAAGACCCACTGCAATAAAAATATAAATAAATGAAAATTAAAATATCTGTTTTAAAACAAACAAAAAATAAAAAAGAGAAATTCAGGCAAGACTTTACTGGGACTTATGCTACAAGTTGAGGGAGAGGTTTCCTTGCTCAGTCCTTGATGGGGGAGAGGGCTGGTCCCTTATGTGGAGTGACAGTAGGGGGTAGGTCCAGAGGTTGGGCCAGAGGGGTGGCTTGGGTGGTCTGCCCACCCCGCTGATGGTGTTGAATGCAGGGGGCATGCACGGGACCCTACTTTTGCTCCTAGCTCCTCAGGAATGGCAGTTAGATTTTTTGGTCTTTTTGTATTTTGTTCATAATTTGCCCCAGCTGAGTATGAATGCAATTATTTCTAGTACCTTATAGTCTGGGCTTCCCTGGTGGCTCAGTGGTAAAGAATCCACCTGCAATGCAGGAGACTCTCTGCGTTTGATCGCTGGGTCAAGAAGATCCCCTGGAGGAGGAAATGGCAACCCTCTCCAGTATTCTTGCCTGGGAAATCCCATGGACAGAGGAGCCTGGCAGCCTCAGTCCGTGAGGTCACGGAAGAGTTGGTCACGACTTAGTGACTAAAACACCACCACCAGTTTCTTTGTATTCCGTTGCTGGAGGACACCTTTGTCCAGGCACAAGCACTGCAGCAAAGGGTCCCAGGTTCCAAGTTTCAGGTCCCGCCCTGTCTCAGTTTCAGTCTAGTCAAAAAAGTTTTTTTTTTTTTAATACAGGAATTTCTAAATGCTAGTTAGTAAATGCCAGCATGGATTTGAAAAGCTTTTTTGCCTGTTGCCTGCTACATAGCAGGATCTGTCTAAAGATCATTCTTATTATTTTATTATTATAATTGTCACAGCCATTTAGTAAGGTGGGTGCTACCCTAAGACACCTTGTCATTGTTTAGTTGCTCAGTCGTGTCTGACTCTTTTAGACTCCATGGACTGTAGCCCACCAGGCTCCTCTGTCCATGGAATTCTCCAGGCAAGAATACTATAGTGGGTTGCCATTTCCTTCTTCAGGGGATCTTCCTAACCCTGGGACTGAATTCGCATCTCCTGCATTAGCAGGAGGCTTCTTTACTGCTGAGGGATCAGGGAAGCCCCTTACAGGTAGGAAAACTGAGGCTCAAGGAGAAGTGCTGAGGGGCAGTGTTCACAGAGCTGGCAAGTGTCAGAGTGCTGTTTGTAACACAGTAATATTCTCAGGCCACCTGATGTGAAGAACTGACTCATTTGAAAAGAATCTGATGCTGGAAAAGATTGAAGGCAGGAGGAGAAGGGGATGGCAGAGGATGAGATGGTTGGATGGTACAACCAACTCAAAGGACATGAGTTTGAGCAAGCTCCAAAAGTTGGTGATGGGCTGGGAAGCCTGGCATGCTGCAGTCCATGGGGTCCTAAAGAGTTGTACACACCGATCAACTGAACTGAACTGAACTGAATATTCTTAGGAAAGTATGAACATTGCAGATCAGTCTGGTACATTCCAGGAAACAAGACGACTCCAAACTGATGATACTTGAATATATGAAAAATAGACACAGTGTCCATCTCTCAGAGTTAGCTCGACTCATTTCCCTGCCACCAAAGGAAAGGTGTTTCTCAGACAGGTAGTCATAGACCTCACAAAGTTCTGGCATGACACCCAAGGGGGAGGAAACAACAGGTGTGAAAGCCTGGAATAAAAGAACTTATTCTAGGACAAAGCATCTTGAGAGGGCTTGGCCCCTCTTGACGTGGGGCTGACTCACCGCTTTTCTCTTCAGAAGCGTGACCGGGTCACGCACCATACCTGGGAAGGGGGAAGGTAATGGGCTCAGCAGACGCTGAGAAGCCTGATGTGAAATGGAAAGCTTTGAAAAAGTTAAACATTGGAAGTACATTTCCAGGAAGACCATGCCCCCTCAACACAGCCCCAGGTCCTTGAGAAAGTCACAGAGATAGGCCAGCTAATGTTCCCTGAAGGATAAGATCTGAAGTGAGCATCCTTGCCAATACTTGTGATCTCTGAGATCAGCCATTCTCAAGTGTGAAAGAAGAGGACTTTCCTGATGGTCCAATGGTTAAGACTCCATGCTTCCATTGCAGGGGGGTACAGGTTTGATTTGCGGTCAGGGAACTAAGGTCCTGAATGCTGTGAAGCCACCAATAAATAAAAATGAAAGTAAGTTTATTTAAAAATAACAAAGTGTGAAGGGATATCTCACTGTTTTTTTTTTTTTTTTTAATGTGGCTGTTCCGGGTCTTAGTTGCAGCATATGGGATCTAGTTGGGATCTAGTTCCCTGACCAGGGATGGATCCCAGGCTCCCTGCATTGAGAGCACAGAGTTCTAGCCACTAGGCCACCAGGGAAATCCCTCACTTTGGCTTTAATTTGCATTTTCCCAATGATTAATGATGTCCAGCCCCTTGTCAGTCATTCATTTGTCTTTGGGAAATGTCTATCCAGTTCCTCTGTTTTTTTTTTTTTTGGCTAGAGTAGAAACATTTTGGCTAAATGTTTTCAACACATACACACACAAAGAAATGGTAATTATACGATGTGATGGAGGTGTTAGCTAAACTCTGAAGGTGATCATTTTGCAATATATTAGTGTATCAATTCACTACATTGTACACCTTAAATGTACGCAGTCTTATATGTCCACTGTAACTCAAGAAGCTAGAGGGAAAAAAGGAAAGAAAAAGAAAAGAAAAAATCTCAGGTGTGCAACTGAGAAATGGGAAACTCCTGGTTGCGGGGAGGGGTGTACTTTTCTCCAGAGCAAACTGAGACACACGATGCTCTGAGCAGTGAATAGCCTAGTGTTGGCCAAGTCTTTCTCCAGGGCAAGACTCTGCACTTCCAAGGTAGGGGGCACAAGTTCCAGCCCTGGTCAGGGAAATAAGATCCCACATGCTGTGGGTCATGGCCAAAAATAAATAAATAAATAAAATCACCTATTTCCAAGCTCTCTTAAAAATATAAAAAGAATTAAAAACAGATAAAATGAGGATAGTAAAAAGTGGAAACATTAAATTGCCATTCTTGTGGTTGAAAACCAACATCGACATTTTCCTGTGATTTGAGGTGTCTGTGGGGATTGACAGACATCATTCACAAGGTGTCTAGTCACTGCTCAATACAGCAAAATATTAGAATATTTTGGTAATTATTTTTCAATGTTTTATTTATTGTATTTAAATGTAATTAAAAATATACATAGTGAATTTGCTATCTTACCCTTTTTTAAGTGTACAGTTTATTGGTATTAAGCATATCCATATTACTGAACAACCATATCCACCATCCATCTCCAGAACTCTCTTCATTTTGCAAAACTGAAACTGTCCCCATTAAACACTAACTCCCCATGCCCCCTGTAACCCTCATGCTACTTAAAAAAAAAAAAATCTTTTCCCCATCTCCAGCTTCTGGTAACCACCCGTCTATTCTCTGTTGCTATGAGTTCAGCTTTTGTTTTGTTTTTTAAAGATTATACAACTCAGGGAATTCCCTGGTGGCCTGTGGTCAGGACTTCACACTTTTTTTTTTCTTAGTTCTGGTCAGGGAACTAAGATCCCAAAAGCTGCACGTTGAGTGGAACAGCCAAAAAAAAAAAAAAATCCACAACTCAGTGGTAAGAAAACCAAACATTTCAATTGAAAAAATGGGCAGAGGAACTGAATAGACATTTTTACAAAGAAGATGGCCAATAAGTATATTTAAAGGTGCTCAGGATCACTAATCACCAGGGAAGTGCCAATCAAAACCAAAGATGAGTTATAACTTCAAGCCTGAATGGCTATTCTCAAACAGGAAAGTGATAACAAGTATTAACAAAAATGTGGAGAAAAGGGAACCCTCTTGCACTGTTGATGGGAATGTCAATCGATGCAGCCACTATGGAAAAAAGTATGGCAGTTCCTCAAAAAATTAAGAAATATAACTACCATAAGATCCAACAATCCCATATTTTGGATACATAGCCAAAGAAAATAAAATCAGTATTTGCTCAGTTATCCAGCTCATGATAGATTGAATTTGCCTTCATTCAGGAGGAACTGGATGATCAGCAATCAGAGTAGTTGAAGACTCACTGTCATTTATTTGGAAGGAGCAGGGAAAAAGGTCAAAGCTGCTAATTAATATTTTAATTGAAGTAGCTATTTTATAATATTGTGTTAATTTCTACTGTACAGCAGAGAGATTCAGCTGTACATATATATAGTTTTTAAATATTCTTTTCCATTATGGTTTATCATAGATATTGAATATAGTTTCCTGTGCTATACAGTAAGACCTTGTTTTTTATTCTATGTACAATAATTTGCATCTGCTAACTTCAAATTCCTGCTCCATCCTCCCCTCACCTTCTCTCCCCATTGGCAACCATGGCTGTTTAATTTTTAGTTGGAAAGAGCTAAAATTTACCTTACATCTCTGATGAGAAATTTGAAAAGTTGTGTCATATAAATGGAAAATGTAGATGGAAGTGTCAATGTAAACAGAAAAAACACAAAATGATTTCTATAATAGGATCCCAAGTATGTAAATGTTTTTGTAAAAAAAAAATTGTAAAGATAAGACACTCTCAAATACCCAAAAGATATAAATCCCCACAAAAGAATAATATCAATAGGGAAGAACAATCAATTGCATTTTTACAATGTGGTTATGATTTTTTTCCTTTCTTTTAGCTTTTAAATTTTCAGTTCCATAAACTCCTTGAAGGTGAGGATACCCTAGGTATAGATCAGAGTCTGGTGCTGTTTGCTAAATGAATAAATGAATCAGTTCACTCTGTATTCAGTACCTGTTTGCTGAGTGAATAATGGAAAATACTTTTAGTGTTGTATAGTTGAACATAGACATATATTCTACAGGTGAAGAAAAACAGTCCAGATGAGCCTGTGATTGACCCAGAGAACTTTTCTTCCTCTTCTGAATTATATTGGCCATTTGTATGGAGTGAAAAAGCTCCTTATCTGAGAGTCCTGGGTCTCCTAACCTCTGTGACTTCAGAGAAGTGAAGATATTATAAAATAATAAGAAAGTGATGAGTTTTGAGTATTGACTACTTTTAATGTAACAACTATAATCATTTTTAAAAATGGCTGTTTATCGACTTGCTTCCAAGGTTATGGAGAATTTCATAACAGTCTCTTGATATCTGGTACCAACACTGCAAGAATTTTAATCTCATCTTTTCTTAGTGAGGTAGAAGATAGACGGGCCTCTGGACTGAGCAGCTGGGGTTTGTCAAGTGGAGTAAATTGGAGCTTCCTTTTCCCTAGACACTCCAAGGACAAAGTTAATGGCATGAGCTGAGTTCTGCTAGGGTAAAGAGATAAGAAGACCACTTCTATCAATGCTGAGGTCAAAGAAAATTCCCCTACTGCAAATGGCAGGAAGGCTTCTTGGGGATCAAAGAGGGAGGGGTTGCCATCCCATAATAGGTGTTGTCAAACTTCCTATTAGCCTCGGCACTGGAACTCATCATGGCAAAAAGATTGTGCACACAAACTGGGGAGAGCCCTAGGACAGATCAGGTATAGAAAAAGGAGCAAGATAATTTGCCAGAGGAAAACAAAGACCTACTAGAATTCCCCTATATAAATAATTTAACTGCCTCTTTACTGTGCTCTTCCTCATACGGGAGGACCCTTGCTTTGTTTCTGACTTAAATAAATCAACTCCTTCTCTATGTGTTGCTCTGGGATAATAATAATAACCAACTTCGTACCTGTTTTAACAGTTTGTGCCTCCTGGAAACATTCTTGCTTTCAAACCAGACAAGAGCCTGGGCAACTTTGCTTCTAGCCTCTAGCCCCTGGTGGATTAACTGCTAAGATTCCTGGTTTTCATCCATTGGGGAACTAAGGTCTCTCTTCAAGACTGCTCACTGCTGTGTCTCTGAGATCAAGATCATGTCACATCAGATACTCTCCCAAGGTTCATGGGATGCCTTCAACTACCACTCATTCACTCAGCATCCTCACATTCTAATGCCCGTCCTGCTACTGCTGTTTAGTTGCTGAGTCATGTCTGACTCTATTGTGACCCCATGGACTGTAGCCCACTCAGCTCCTCTGTCCAGGGCATTTTCCTGGCAAGAACCTACTGGAGTAGGTTGCCATTTCCCCCTCAAGCAGATCTTCCGGACCCAGAGATTGGACCTGGGTCTCCTGCATTGGCAGGTGGATTCTTTACCACTGCGCCACCAGGATGGATATATGTATATGTATATCTGATTCACTTTGCTGCAGAGCAGCAAGTAACACAACGTTGCAAATGAACTATACTCAGGTGGCGCTAGTGGTAAAGCACTAGCCTGCCAATGCAGAAGACATAAAAGATGCGGGTTCAGTCCCTAGGTGGGGAAGATCCCCTGGAGGAGAGCACAGCAATGCACTCTAGCATTCTTGCTGGGAGAATTCCATGGACAGAGAGGCCTGGAGGGCTACAGTCCACATGGTCGCAAAGAGTCGGATACAACCGAAGTGACTTAGCACACACACAACAGTAAAAATTATAAAGAAAAGAGGAAAGAACAGTTGGTTCCAAAGCCAGTGCACTTAGACACTCTCATGGCCCCCAGATTCCTCAGACATCAGTAGGGGGACGTCTATGGGAAAGGGGATATCTGAGGCTCAGAGACCCGTAACCCCACCCACTCTAGGAGGGAGGCCTTGCACTAAGATTGTCTAAACTGGAGAAAGCCAAGAGTTGAACAACACGTTTGAACTTGTCTTTTCTCCTCGACAGATTGATGGCCAGGGCGGATCTTCTGCTTCCTCATGTGGAGTCCTGTTACATAGCAAGAGGGAAATATTTGCAAACAAGTGGAAGAAAAAGTGACGTGTGGAACAAAGCACAATTGTGTTTCTGGATGATTGTAAATGAAACTCTCTCTCTCTCTGAGTGCAGTTGGCCCCAGAGACAGAGCTGAGGCCACCACCCAGCTTCTAGTGGGTGACTAATAGACCCACCACCCACCACTACAGGGACACCTGTATCAGCGGAACTGTCTTCAGCTGGTTAGGGTGGAGACCTTCCCTGGGACTTCAGGGCTCAGCCTGTCAGGAAAACGAGAGAAGAAGAGTGTCAGCTCTTTACCTGGGGGTCTCCCTATTTAAAGTCACCCTCACCTTTCACTAAAGCCAAACTGACCTGCGGTCAGAGATATTCATACCCAGACTCACTCACCCCAAATCTGGACTACTTGCCCAGATACAGCTGCTCATAGGTCCTCACCCCCCAGTGGCATGCTCCCTCAGGGACACGTAGACACAGAAACATCCTTCCATGAGCTTTTCACTACGGGGATGGGTTTTCATCCCCTTAGAAACATATTAACTGTTATTTGTCTCTACTGCTGCCTCTTTTCAAAGAAGCACATAACCAGAAAGGCTTCCCAGGTGGCTCAGTGGTAAAGAATCCACCTGCCAAGGCAGGAAATATGAGTTCGATCCCTGGGTCAGGGAGATCTCTGGAGAAGGGGATGGCAGCCCACTCCAGTATTCTTGCCTGGGAAATCCCATGGACAGAGGAGCCATGACTACAGTCCATGGGGTCGCAAAAGAGTCAGACACAACTTAGCGAATAAACGACACAACCCGAAACAGACCAGCAGAGCTCTGCAATTTTAAAATCTACCCTGCCAGACCACGAGATGTCTGCACCCCATGGTAATCGTAGCGTTATTCACAATAGCCAAAATGTGGAAGAAACCTAGGTGTCCATTGATGGATGATGGATCGAGAAAAAATATATGTACACAATGGAATATTATGTGTGTTAGTTGCTCAGTAGTGTCCAACTCTTTGTGACACCATAGACTGTAGCCCACTAGGTTTCTCTGTCCATGGGATTCTCCAGGCAAGAATACTGGAGTAGGTAGCCATTCCCTTCTCCAGGGGATCTTTCTGACCCAGGGTTCAAACCTGGGTCTCCCACATTGCAGGCAGACTTTACTGTCTCAGCCACCAGGGAAGAAATGAAATATTATTCAGCCATAAGAAGAATAAAATCTTGCCATTTGCAACACCATGGATGGATTTTGAGGGCATTAGGCTAAGTGCAGTAAGTCGGACAAAGACAAATATCATATGATCTCACTTATAAGAGAACTTAAAAACAAAAAACAATAACTCAGAGATATAGAGAACAAACTGATAATTGCCAGAGGCAGGGGGTAGGAGATGGGCAAAATGGGTGAAAGGGATCAAAAGGTATAATCTTCGAGTTATAAAAAGTCCTGTGAATGTAATGTACAGCACAGCGACTGTAGTTAATAACACTAGATTGTATTTTGAAAGTTAAGAGACTAGATCCTAGAACTTCTCATCACAAGAAAAAAAATTGTAATTATGTGTAGTTATGGGTGTTAACTGGGCCTCTCTAGTGGCTCAGACCATAAAGAGTCTTTCTGCAATGCAGGAGATCTGGGTTGGGAAGATTCCCTGGAGGAGGATATGGCAACCCAGTCCAGTATTCTTGCCTGGAGAATCCCATGGACAGAGGAGACTGGTGGGCTACAGCTCATAGCGTCGCAAAGAGTCGGACAGGACTGAGTGACTAAGCACAGCACGTGAGTGTTAACTATGCACTAACTTCTCATGGTGATCCTTTGCAATATATACAAATATTGAACCATTATGTTGTACACCTGAAACAAATATAATGTTATATGTCAATTAAGTTGCAATTAAAACTTTTTTTAAAAAATAAGCAAGTTCTTATTCTCAAATATATTCACAGACATTCAGTCCTCTCAGCCAAAACACACTTTTCTAGCAGATTCTCCACACAGGCACCTAGAGCTCCGTGAATGCACACTCACAAGTATACAACACCAGGAACTGACCCCCAGATGTTGAAAGACATTCAGCCAAACAGTAGAATCACTCACCAACTCATCAGCACGCTCTAACCACAAAGGAAACAGAGGAGTGTATATTGACACATACCAGCTCATGGGCATACCCACACACACCCTTAACTCCCCACAGATATATTTAGAGGTTAGGGAGGGGACAAGCATACATGAGACCAGGGCATTGACAGACGAGCAGGGAGTGTTCTGATACCTCTCAAGCCCTAGCAGTGACACTTCATTCATTTGTTCAGTCAACAAACATACATTGAGTGCTTACTGTGTGAGAGCCACTGTTTTAAGCATTTAGGAAAGGTCAATGAACAGAACAGATTTTACACTGTTTTAAACATTTAGGAAAGATCAATGAACAAAGCAAGGATTCCTGTTTGGGAAGGTGTCAAAATTAAAAAGTCCCGTAATATCTTGTACCAGAAAGTAAGGAAGGGATCCAAGATTAATGGGGATAGGTACTTCCCCAGCTGTCCAGTGGTCAAGACTCCATGCTTCCAATGCAAGGGGCACGGGTTCCATTTCTTGTCAGGGAACTAAGATGCCCCATGTCATGTGGCTCAACCAAGAAAAAGAAATTAAGGGGGACATATTGACAAGACAAAGGAGGCAGCCTAGAAGAGCTCCCATTGGCCAAAGCTGAGATCATCTGAGCATCAGCAGAAGGGATGATAGTAACCAATGATACTCCATTGAATGCAATAAGATAGAGTTTATGCCAACATAAATTAATAATGAATAATACCTAAATGAGGGAAAAGAGAAAGTTTCCTCATAGTAGAATGGCAACCAGCAAATGTAGAGGTGAAGAGCTAGAAAACCAACATTTTGCAACCATCATAGGAATAACTGATTCAGCCAGAATCAACAATGGAGTCTGTGACAATTAAGCACATGGGTCAATTTGACTTAGCCAGGAATGCCCACACATTTGGCCAACATTATTTGGATATTTGGATAGTATATTGGATATTTCTGGATATTTCTGTGAGGGTGTTTTTTTTTTTTTTTTTTTAATGATATTAAGACTTGAAATGGGCTTTCCAGATGTCTCAGTGGTAAAGAATCCACCTTCCAGTGCAGGAGACACAGTTCAATCCTTGGGTCAGGAAGATCCCCTGGAGGAGGAAATGGCAACTCACTCCAATATTCTTGCCTGGGAAATCCCATGGACAGAGGAGCCTGGCTGGCTACAGTTGCATCTCTTGCATTGCAGATGGATTCTTTACCACTGAACCACCTAGGAAGCCCTAAAATTCATATATTGAGGCTCTAACACTCAGTGTGATGGTATTTGGAGATGAGACCATTGGGATCCAATTAGGATTAGGTTAGATCATGAGAGTGGAGTCCTTATCCTGGGATTAAGGGCCTTAAAGGCAGAGATTCTCTCTTCTCTATGAAGGCACAGAGGAAAGGCCTTATGACACCTCAGTGAGAGGCCAGCCAAGAAGACAGTCACCTACAACCCAAGGAGAAGGCACCAAACCGCCAGCACCTTGGTTTTGGACTTCAACTTCCAGGAGTACTGTAATTGCTCAGTTGTGTCCGACTCTTTGTGACCGAGAAGTGCTTCTTTCAAGGAGTGGTGAAATCCCAGATCTCAACGTAAAGCCTGGCAGATAGAAGAGGTCTTTTGGCATTCTGAGACTCATTTCCAGAGTGGTGGGGCTATGGGGTGGTGTCCCCTCACTCCAAGAAGAGATTCTCAGGCACCATATTTCAACTTGGTTCAGCTCAGTTCTGATACTATCTCTGCAGAGGTAGCATCAGGTTACCTGGGTTAAGAGTTCAGTCCTTCAAGACTGCCCCACACTCACCCCACAAACACAGCTGTTATCTGTGCTTCTGACCAACAGGGTATAAATCAGAGGTTCCCACAATTTTGGGGGGGGATTTGATTAATTTGGAAGAAATGGCTGACAGATATCAAAGAAACTATACTTATCAGATGACTGTTGCTGTTTAGTCATTAAGTCATGTCTGATTCTTTTGTGAACCCATGGATTGTAGCCTGCCAGGCTCCTCTGTCCCTGGGATTTCCCAGCAAGAAAACTGGAGTGGGTTGCCATTTTCTTCTCCAGGGGATCTTCCCAACCCAGGGATTGAACCCCCATCTCCTGTGTTGGTAGGCAGATTCTTTATCATATAGTCAACCTGGGAAGTCCAACCAGATTATGAGTTTATTATAAAAAGATAAAATTCAGGGACAGCCAGATGGAAGAGACAGGGCAAGGCACTGGGAAAGGATCGAGCCTTCATGCCCTCTCCAAACTTCCCATTCTTTCCAAATTTGCATTCACCTGGAAGCTCTCCAAATCCTATCCTTTTGGGTTTTTATGGAGACTTCATTATATAGGCATGGTTGATTAAATCATTGACAATTGGAGATTGATTCAACCTCCAGCCTCTTTTCCTTCCCCTTCTAATGACAGGATTGGTTGGGTCTCCTAGCAACCAGCCCCCATCCTTAGATGAGGTCCAAAATCCACCTCATTAACATAACAAAAGACAACTTGATCATTCTTGACATTCAGAAAATTCCAAGGGTTTTAGGAGCTCTGTGCCAGAAACTGGGCGAAGACCAAATATATACTTATTATAAATTATATATCACAGAAGGCTAAAGGGGTGATTGGCTGGTGACCAAGATTCTTTGCTTGACCAAACTTTATTTTTACTTTTCTAAAAAAATTTTTGGCCACCCCAACTGACTTTTGGGGATCTTAGTTTCCTGACTAGGAACTGAATCTGTGCCCTTGGCTTTAAAGCAGAGTTCTAACCACTTGGTCACTAGGGAATTCCCAAGCTAGACCAAACTTTAGTCAGATTTCAGAAACTTCTAGCTGCATCTGTGCTCTTCCTGGTAAAGTTAAACTTTAGCAAGAACACTCCCCTACCCTGATCACTCTCAATAACTCATATTTAATATAGTAATAAATAATATCAGCAGTAAATAATATCAGTAATAAATAATATCAGCAGTAAAGAACCTGCCTGCCAATGCAAGAAATTCAAGAGACATTGCAGTGGGAGATAGATGGGCTCCAGGTTGGACATTTACAATCAGTCAGCTTCCTCTTTGCATTTCCTGAGGCAAGAGATAGGTGGGCTCCAGTTGAGGAATTTACAACCAGTCCCTTGTTTGGTCTCAAATGGAAGTAACAGCAGAAACAGGGTAAATAGCCAGTCTTTGTCTCCTCTAAACATCTCCAGTCAAATCCTAAAGGAAATCAATCCTGAATATTTATTGGAAGGACTGATGCTGAAGCTCTAATACTTTGGCCACCTGATGCGAAGAACCAACTCATTAGAAAAGACCCTGATGCTGGGAAAGATTGAAGGAAGGAGGAGAAGGGGACAACAGAGGATGATATGGGTGGATGGCATCACCAACTCAATGGACATGAGTTTGAGCAAGCTCCAGGAGATGGTGAAGGACAGGGAAGCCTGGGGTGCTGCAGTCCATGGGGTTGCAAAGAGTCAGACAGGACTGAGTGACTGAAAAACAACAGCAACAAACATCTCTAGGGAATAATCAGGGCAAGGACAAAGAGAGGCAAAAACCCTGTCTGAGTAAAGGATAAGAGAGATACTACACGTGTGCACAAGGGCTCCTTGCAGTCAAAAGTCAGGGGATAATTCCAGGCCATAATGAGTCTTGCTCCTTCCAGAAGCCTTCACTTCAAGGTCCATCTTGGCTGAGGGGTACATGCACACCCCAGGGGAGGGTCCCAGGGTAGATCAGGTGTGGAAAAAGAAACCAGATAATTGGTCTGAAGGAAGACAGCCCAGAAGAACTGACCTATGTCAAGGACTTATCTGTGTTAGGACCAAACGGAAGCCAGGACAGACACTCAGGGGCAAGCTAGGCCTGAGAAAAGCTGAGGCTCTGGGAACTCCCGCAGGCAGTGTAGCTCGACCAATCAGAAAAATCCCCATAGCCCCCGCCTGCGCCAGACCCGAGCCAATCCAGATAGGGATGCAAGGTTTAAAAGTCCCACGCGCCATATGGTTTAACCAATCAGCTATGCTGTTACAGAAACAAAGAACCGTCTGTATAAAAGTATATGTGATTCAGAGCTCAGGGCCTTTGTCAGATTCCACTGTGCTGGATGAAACCTAGGCCCTGGCTCGAGCTAGTAATAAACCCCTTTATGCTTTTGCATTGCAGTGGACGTCTTATTCTCTCAGTTTTGGGGACTCGGACTCTGGGCATAACATTTGGGGGCTCGTCCGGGACCCCTTTAACTGGGAAGAATAACACTCTCCTGGTAGAAGGGGTTTCCTCACTTGGAGGAAAGCTATCTAAACACCGGTGTTAAGTCTGGTTAGCTAGTATAAGACCGAGGCCCAGTATACGTGCTGGAAGGCAGCTGGCTCTGGTGAGAAGAGAGCTCTTGTCAGGCTTAATCAGGGGCGAATTAGTTGTCTTAGTCAGTGTAAGGCCGAGGCCTGGCATCGTGCTGGGAAGGTGGCTGGCTCTGTGAACGCCTTGTTGGTAAGATAACCTAGAGGGATAGGAGGGTTCAGGGGGCCCAGGAAGACCTAGTACTGTGTTCTCTGCCGAGGTTTGTCTCTCCTCTGTTTGTCGCATCTTTGTGTGTGCCGGCATTGTCACTGCTCTCTGTGTGTTCGTCTTGTCTCCTGTGTTCTATCCTGTAATCATGGGGCAAGAGACTTCCACTCTGTTGTTCCTTATGACTGACCATTTTTCTGATTTTAAGTCTAGAGCACAGAATCTATCAGTGCTGGTGAAGAAGAACAAATTAATAACTTTTTGCAGTGCAGAATGGCCGACCTTCCATGTAGGCTGGCCCTCAGAAGGCACCTTTGACTTGGGAACTGTACACCAAGTCCAAGATATCGTCTTCCGACCGCAGATCGGACACCCTGACCAAGCGCCCCCCTCCTTGGGTAAAACCTTTTTTGCCTCAACAGGGATTTTCTACCCCTCAGGTGTTGGCGACACATGTAAGAAAAAAAAAAAAAAACCCAAAGAATCTCAAGGAGCCTGAACCAACGGCGCCGCTATATACCCCATGTTACAAGGGAAACTGTTAGGAGAAGCACACTGATTGAAACCGCCCCACCCTGGCCAGGCACCATAGTAACTATTTGCATGAGTTGTTTTAAGCCTCCACCAACCGGAAGAGTTCGGGAAAGGTTTAGAGAAGACACCGCCTGTACATTGCGAGCCACGCGGCAGAGCAGTTCTCCTGGGTTTCCTTACCCTGCTGCTCTCCACCCGGGTGCCCTTTCCCAATAAAATCTCTTGCTTTGTCAGCACATACGTCTCCTCGGACAATTCATTTCCGAGTGTTAGGCAAGAGCCCAGTTTCGGGCCCTGGAAGGGGTCCCTCTTCCTGCAACAAATGGTGACTCTGGTGGGATTCTTCTTCACCGAGACTGACATCCTGACCACTCAGGGTACTCAAGGGCCAGCTTGCCTGCCAATGGACCAGATCCAGCAGCCGCAACTGGGACCCTTTTGTCCCTGGTCTCTTCCTGATGCGGACAACTGGCCAGAGTGCCCCGACCGGTAAGAAACAAGAGACTTTATTGATCTCCCTCCCCTTCCCTCTCTGTCTCCTCTCCTTAACCCTTCCTATCCTTCTCTTTTTTCTAGTCCCCTGGTCCTAGATGCAAAAATCTGGTCAAAGGGCCCTCAGCCAGAGCTGAGGATTAGAGACTGATCACTTCCTCTTGGCAGAGAACTCAAATTCTGGTTCTGATTTCTGGTAGGGCCAAGTTCCAGTCCTCCCTTCTCTGGAAGCCCAGAGAAAAGTCCCGTAAGGCCTGGGTATCTGTAGGTGGCAGGAGACATCTGTAAGGCCACCCCTTTTGCCCCCTCTCCCGCCTCCTCCCCCTTCTTCTTTCAACCTGGCTTCCTTTCCTCCCTTAAAATCTTTGATGTTACGGAAAGGCTTGGTGGGCTACAGTCCGCAGGTCGCAAACAGTATGATACGACTGAGCGACTTCACTTTCACTTTGATGAGGACTGCCGGGTTTATATGTATGTGTTTTAACTCTGTGATCTGTGTAGTGATTTTTGATGGCCATTTTGCTTTGTCTGGCCACCATGTGGTTTAGACCTGCCGCCATTTGTTAGAACTTTATTTTCTTTCCCTGTGCCTTGAGACCAGGGCTCTTAAAAACACTTATCTAGACCATCTCTAACTCCTGACACTAAAAAAAAAAAAATGTAAATGAGATATGAGCTTTTAGATAAACTCTATTAAAAATAATTATGCTTTAGAAATGTCTGTCTGAAATAGTCTGTCCAAATTGGGTTGTGCTAAACTAAGTGATAGAAGTTCACTGACTAGCTAGCTCACTTCCAAATAGAGTAAAATTTTGAAACATTTATTACTAAACATTAGTTTCCTCTTACAAAAAAAGCTAAAGAAATTTGGGACTGTTAATGACTAAAAATAAGCTGGCGCAAAAACTTGAATTTGGCTTTTCTCTTTGTTAAAAGGACAGGACACACTTTCTTCAGATGTTGAACTGCATTTGACAATAGATCTAAGTTCATTTGCCTCTTAAATGGTCTGTTCTGTATTTGCCTCTGAAATCCCATATTGTTACTTTGGCTGAGTGAATAGCTATTGTTTCACAGTGACCTATAGTCCCATCTGACTGAGTGCTCAAAAGCTTTCTGATATTTGTTGACAAAACTTCCTAAATCATTCTATGAAGCACTTTTGGCTTCTACCTAACTTTGGGGTGCTTCAGAGGGCCCCTGAAGCATCCCAAAGAGAGATATTAAACTGTGTTTATTTGGTTGGTTAAATTACATAAAAAGATTATCAAATGAGTAATAAATCTGCTCATATTATAATGTAGGGTAAAGTTACTAATACAGTTATCCTAAAAATTATATGGAGTTTTTAACATTCTGATATGTCCTGGTATTTTAATAAAAAACCTGATGACTTCACAAAAATTAGCAAAGAGACTAAATGAACCAGTGAATATGCTTATAACTTTTATGGTTTCTATCTGAAAAATTATGGAGTTGAATCTTATGTTTTCAGGAAGTAGGGAAAATCTTCCTCTCAAACTAATTATGACAATACTTTGGTAAAATTAAATGTTATAAACAAAACAATTATATTTTCTGACTCCTCTAAAGATTGAAAGTTCTTAGGTTTCCAGTAAGTTCATCAAATGAGTTAGGAAGGTTATCTCACAGATACAAAAGTCTCAAGAAATTTTTGAGACCTTAAAAAGGAAAAAATTCACCTAGATTTGTTAGGCAAAATCTGTGATAAGCCTTTGGTGTGAGTTTCCCAGCCCTGTTTTATTTTAAAAGTTCAGTCTGAGACTCTATAAATGTTTCAGCAAAATAAAAAGCCTATGATCAATTATGGTTATAAAAATCATCAGACCAAAATCAGTGAGAACAGACCTATTTTGCAAACAAACTAGCCTTAATTTGGTTATATTTAATAAAAATAAGGGTAACTTTAAGGAAAAAACGATAATTCAAAATGTTAAATACCAGTTTGTACCAGTTTGTTAATGGAGGTCTACATCTAATAAGACTCATCTCTTAGATAGTTCTTTGCTGTTATGTGATGTTAATATAAAATTTAATTAAATTCTTAAAGAACACCCTAAGTTTGTTTCTGTAGCTTATCTCAGTAATCTATCTTTCGATGAAGATCAGATGCCTCATGACCTGCAACCAGGACTGGAAAAAGACATAATTTAAGGGACTGTCTCCAAAATGGATGGAAGGACTTTTTTATCAGGAAAAACTACACTACACCAGGATGAGAAGACGACGACATCAGAGGTAGACAGCTTCCCCAAGATGCTGGACCTGATTCGTATGATCATTTATGTTTTCTTGACTTCTTAGACCTTTACATATAAGTCAAATGCTTTTCTATCATAGGCCTAATCCTATGCTAGTTTCAAAATCAATCCAATTGTTGAGTTTGTGACCAATGACCTGTGTCTAGTTCTGGGTTACCTTGGTAAATTTCTCTACTACCAGGCTCTAACTGGTTGGCTCTGAAAAAATTTACTTAAAAAAAGTAGTCATATTCAGGTCACTGTGATATTACTAGATAGGATCCCCTCACCAGGCCAATTAATAATGCCTGCTCTGACTCTGGCTATACATTTGAGGTTTTTTTCTATTACCCAAGCTCAATCAGAACGAGACAAGTTTCTGCAAAGGAGGGAAAAATCTCCCACAATTATGGGATGGATTTAAATAGATAATACCAGGCTACAGCAATTTAGGTTTAAAGTCTCCACTATGTTAAAAAAAATAAATAAAGTAAATCATACTAAAGATAATCAGTCTAGTAAAACTAAAAAACTGGGCTATGTGCCTTATAGATGGTGCCAACATGTAATTTCCCTGGAAGATAAAGATTCTACAGGGCAGACTAAGTCAGATGACCTAAAGATATACTGGGCTACATCTAATGGAAGTTCTTAACATAAGTCTTACTTGTGACTTTACTAATACTGCTGGCTATGTTATTTGTATTTCCCCTGTTTTACAAAATTGCTGTTTCTTACACTGTCAAATGTGTGTGTGAGGCCTCTAATAGAATAATATATAGTCCCATATGAGATCGATGATAGTAACAGTGTAACTCTAGATATGGCAAGAAGCAACAAGGGAATATTTTCCTGGACCAAAACGCTAGTACGACAGGTGGTCCAGAGAATTTTAGATACTGTTTTATGGCCTAGTCCAGTAACAGCACATTGAGTGGCCTGTCAACAGAATCTTTGCCAAACCTGAGAAGACATTCTCAGCACCATGGGATAAAATGGTCATGAAGTGCCCCCCCTCATAATCATGGTCAAGTTTATGAGCAAAAAGGGGCTCTGCCAACTGAAGACTGACACTCGCCATCTGCATCTACAAAGATTAAATCATGGCCGCTGCAACTGCTGACTTTCAACGCCCCTGAAAGGAGTTCAGGGTAAAAATCAGGAATGAGGCACTCTGTGCTCTGGAAAAAAAAAACTGGCAGAACAGGCCTTCAGATAGTTAGATCTTTTCAGGAGAAGATTTTGAGTCCCAATTCTTGCATCTTCTCGTACCTAGAGAAACACTGACGTCATTAATGGTAAAATCTGCTTTGGCTATGAAAAAAAAAAGTTTACAATTAAAAGTTAAAATAGAGTAGCTATGGTTCAGATATCCTGGGAAATAACTAGGTGATGCTATGGGTGTACTTTCAGATTAGACCTTGTATTGTTAAACACTTGAGTTTTCTGGGTAGTGTTAGGCTTGGATGCCACCATTTTCATAACAATGTCTTTGAGCCCCAACCCAGGTGGAAGATGGTAACTTCAGACTGAACACAAGATTCCTGGAGCATAGCTCTGTTGCCTCGCCACCAACCAATCAAAAGGGGTCACAAACCCTGCAACCCTCACCCCAAATGTTGCCTCCTGTTCCCGGGGGCCAGAGATGACCATCTTGTTAGGTCTCTTGTTTGGCCCTTGTCTATTTCATCTCTGAGAGGGGCCAACTAAATTGCTGTTACTACAAGGGTAGAAGCTGGTTTCAGATGTGAAAAACCCCAACTTAGATCGGGTAGAGAGAGACTTCTGCTCCGCTAGGCAGGCCTACGCCCACGCACAGCAGGAAGAAGTTACAGAAGAAAGAGACCTCTGCCCCAATTCCCAAAAAGTGTCTTGAGTATGAAGTCTCTCAGGGGGCCTATGTGCTGTGTTAAAAAAACAAACAAACAAACAAAAAACAAAACACGTTTTTATGCAAATCACTCAGGGATAATCAGGGAGTCCCTGACCAAGATAAAAAAGGGCTAAAAAAAAATGTCTCAAGATTAATTTGAGTCCTGGTTCCAATAGTCCCTGTGGTTAACAACGCTAATTTCCACCCTGATGGGCCCTCTAATAGTGCTACTATTAATACTTACTTTTGGTCCACGCATAATAACTAAGCTTGTTGCCTTTGTAAAAGACCATGTCAATACCGTTCAGGTAATGGCACTGAGGCAACAATATCAGGCAGTGTCTCAGAATAGAGAGGAAGATTCCTCTCAAGGATAAAAAGACAGGGGGGAATGTTAGGACCAAACGGAAGCCAGGACAGACACTCAGGGGCAAGCTAGGCCTGAGAAAAGCTGAGGCTCTGGGAACTCCCGCAGGCAGTGTAGCTCGACCAATCAGAAAAATCCCCATAGCCCCCGCCTGCGCCAGACCCGAGCCAATCCAGATAGGGATGCGAGGTTTAAAAGTCCCGCGCGCGCGTATGGTTTAACCAATCAGCTATGCTGTTACAGAAACAAAGAACCGTCTGTATAAAAGTATATGTGATTCAGAGCTCAGGGCCTTTGTCAGATTCCACTGTGCTGGATGAAACCTAGGCCCTGGCTCGAGCTAGTAATAAACCCCTTTATGCTTTTGCATTGCTGTGGACGTGTTATTCTCTCAGTTTTGGGGACTCGGACTCTGGGCATAACAATCTGCCTCTTTACCGTGCTCCTCCTCACTAGGGGGGATGCCCACACCTTTCCTCTGTGGGTGTACATCTCTGCCTTGCTTCTGTCCCAGCTAAAGAAACTGTTTCTCTACGTGCTGGCCCACTTGTTGTCGTGCTATGTCTCTAATAATAAACTTTGTATCTGCATTTACTGTTTCTGCCTCCGTGATAAATGCGTTTTTCAGTGGGGGCAAAAATCCAGGGAAAATTAGCTGCTAGCATCTAGCCCTTGCTGGTCTGGTGGCTAGGGTTCCTGGTTCTCATCCAGGCTATGCAGGTTCAATTCCTGGGCAGGAAATTAACATCTCACTTCATGCTACCGCTCACTGCTGCCTCACTGAGATCAACACAGGTTTGATCTCAGGTTTAGGAAGATCCCCTGGAGGAGGAAATGGCAACCTGCTCCAGTATTCTTGCCTGGGAAATCTCATGGACAGAGGAACCGGGTGGGCTACAGTTCACGGGGTCTTAAAGAGCTGGACATGACTGAGTGCCACCTCCCCCACCCCCATATTATCTAGTTAGTTTCACCAAAATCCTCCTTATCTTTGATGCTTCTTAGTAATTTCTCATTCATTGATTCCCACCCTCCCAATCTTGCTCTTTAGCTATAGATTCCCACTTGCCCATGTTGTTTATGGAATTGATATCAAGCAGGACTCTGTGGGCCCCCTGGGCACAAGGCCTTTCTGTCCCCCATTTCTCTGATTAGGGAAAAGCCTTCACTCAGCCTCCATGACTTTCTCTGAGTTCCAAGGGGGCAGATTCAAGCTGTTGTTAATTAGGGAAGGGAGGGCATGCCAGGCAGTCAAGAGCAGCCTTGGAACAAGGTCCTATTTCCCCATCAACAGATACACACAATATCTTTGAGCTATTTAAAAATACTGAAACCTCCTCCAGGTGAGAGAAGTTAATGATTAACAATGGTCTGCTGCCCACAAGCATGTAGATCCCAAACCTGTCTGATCTCAAGGTTGATGATGCTGACTCCTGTTGCCATGAAAAGGAAAAAGTAAGAATGAGTTTTTCTCGTTCTCTTTCCTGAGAACAAAGAATTATAAAGAGAACAGTGAGCAGGCCTGAACATTCCTAGCTTTTTCTACGTTTAACTGCTCCTAACTCTGAATGTCTGTAACTAAGTTTCCTTCTCTGCTCTTAATTCTGTGCTGCTGCTGCTGCTAAGTCACGTCAGTCGTGTGTGACTCTGTGCGACCCCATAGATGGCAGCCCACCAGGCTCCTCTGTCCATGGGATTCTCCAGGCAAGAGTACTGGAGTGGGTTGCCATTGCCTTCTCTGGCCCTAACTCTGTAGGAGCTATTTCCCTTTGACTTTATGCTAAATACATCCCCCTATCAGCTGTTTATAATTACAACACCCTTCTCCTTGTAGTTACATATCAGAAGGAAGGCCACAGAGACACAGAACTGCCAAACTCAATTACTGGGTTACTGATGCCAGTTTATGACTGTCTTTGAAGCAATGCAAGAGGAAGAAATCAAGATCTTATCACTTTTGATCCTCATCACCTACTCCTGACTGCAAGGCCTTGCCTTACAGAAGTGCCTAGGCCCTCACAGATGGGGTCACAGTTCTTGAGGCACGAGCCTACTGTGTTTTCACTCTCCGCGGACTGAGAATAAAAGCCACTGTTCAATTTCCTCCAAGCTCTCTCCGTGTTTTTCATTCAGCTTTGGTGGGCAGAGGCCAAGATTTCCGCTGGCAACATTCCCATTTACCTCACCACCAACCCATCAGAAGAATGTTCAAGAAATGGTCATGCCCTCTTTTCACAATTATTATAAAACTTCTCTTCCTCAAGGGAAGGACACAAGGTTTTGAGGGCGTGAGGCCATTGTGGCCCCTTTGCTGGGGAAGATTTTCTAATTCACCCTAAACTCTGTCTCCAAGATTTGATTTGGTACTGGTGTACAAAGAAGCTAAGCTTTTGGCATCAAAATTAAGCCCAATCTGTCTTCTCCAGGTGAGAGTTCCATCACACTGATCCCTACACCTGATATTTCACCTTGAATCAAGTCTTTCTTACCATATTTTAATAATGTCGTTAAACATTTTTTTAAACACTGGCAGAATAAAGGAAGGGAGGAACGAATGAATGAATGAGTTACCTTTCAAAAACAGGTGTGCCCGCCATTACCATTACCAAGGGATGCTAAGCGGACTGGAGAGGTGTACTGATGAATGGAAAGGAGAAACTAAAGCTGGTAGTCAGCAATGAAAGTAGGTCTGGGAAAATCTGCCCGAGGGTAGGAGGGGAAGATACTGTGCCATCTCCAAGGCAGTGCTGTTCTCTAGAAATATGAGCCACAAATGCAAGCCACAATGATAATTTAAAATCTCCTACTGTTAAAAGAAAAAATATTCTAACAATTGTTAAAATGGTGAAGAGTGAGACTTCCCTGGTGGTCTAGTGGTTAAGAGTCCATCTTGCAATGCAGGGGATGAGGGTCGGGGAGCTAGGATCCCACAGTCTGTGGAGCAATTAAGCTTGTGTGCTGTCTTGACTAAAAAATATAGTCACAACCTGAAAGTAGAGAATTATTTTATTTGGTGGGAATGTTTAGGAATCCCGAGCCTGCGAGACAGCATCTCTGTAGCTCTGAGAAAATTGCTCCAAGGAGGGAGGCGGGAAAGTCAGGCTAGTTTGCAGCAAAGGGAGAAGACAGTCTGATCTTCAAAGATCCGGTATCAAGTGAAGGAATTTAGCATTTTATGTATGGGAAGCTGCAAGCCTCTGGGCTCGCTGAATTCATTCCTTTCATATGCACCTCAGCTATCTGGGGCCAACCCTGTTTCCTCGTTCACCTTGCTTCTTGCATTCTCCCAGCTCCTCAGCAATCACCACTGGGGGATGGCAGCATCTGCTGGATCACAGTTTTGGGAGCCCTCAGTCACTTTTGGAGGCCAGAAATCACTGATGGCTGTGACATTGATTGATTAATGTGTTGATTAATATGGCAGGAGATATTTTAATTTCACAGCTGCAACTACTGAGCCTGCATGCTCCGAGCCTTTGCGACACAACTAGAAAGTCTGTGCGCTGCAACAAAAGATCCTGCATGACACAATGAAGATCCTGTGTGTTACAGCTAAGACAGGAGGCAGCCAAATAAGCACATAAATATTTCTTTAAAAAAGAAAAAGAAATTGTGAGGGTAGATTTTTTTTTAAAAAATGATGAGAACTACTTTATTTAAAACTGTTGCCATGGAAGAATTACAATAGAGGTGAGAGATCAGAGATCAAGATGAGATGATTAGATGGCATCATCAACTCCATGAACAGGAATCTGAGCAAACTCCAAGAGAGAGTGGAGGACAGAGCAGCCTGGCATGCTGCAGTCCATGGGGTCTCAAAGAGTCGGACATGACAGAGTGATTGAACAACAACAACAACAAGAGAGATTAGTGTTAACTCAGAATACAATTAGGACAGTCAGTCAGTCAGTTCAGTCACTCAGTCGCTCAGTTGTGTCCGACTCTTTGCGACCCCATGAACCGCAGCACGCTAGGCCCCCCTGTCCATCACCAACTCCCGGAGTCCACCCAAACCCATGTCCATTGTGTCGGTGATGCCATCCAACCATCTCATCCTCTGTTATCCCCTTCTCCTCCTGCCCTCAATCTTTTCCAGCATCACAGGGTCTTTTCAAATGAGTCAGTTCTTCGCATCAGGTGGCCAAAGTACTGGAGTTTCAGCTTCAACATCAGGCCCTCCAGTGAACACCCAGGACTGATCTCCTTTAGGATGGACTGGTTGGATCTCCTTGCAGTCCAAGGGACTCTAAAGAGTCTTCTCCAACACCACAGTTCAAAAGCATCAACTCTTCAGTGCTCAGCTTTCTTTATAGTCCAACTCTCACATCCATACATGACCACTGGAAAAACCATAGCCTTGACTAGATGGACCTTTGTTGGCAAAGTAATGTCTCTTCTTTTTAATATGCTGTCTAGGATGTTCATTACTTTCCTTCCAAGGAGCAAGCGTCTTTTAATTTCATGGCTGCAGTCACCATTTTCAGGGATTTTGGAGCCCAGAAAAATAAAGTCAGCCGCTGTTTCCACTGTTTCCCCATCTATTTGCCATGAAGTGATGGGACCGGATGCCACTGTCAGGCGAGTGTATATTCCTCTGTTCTGTCTCGTCACAACAAAGATTTGGAGTGACGGACCTTAAAGTCCTTGGCGTGTCACAGCTCTCAGGTCCTGGACAGACCGTGTTATAGCTCTCACGTCTCAAATGGACCGTATTATAGCTCTTAGACAAATCAGTGTTACAGCTCCATGTTACAGCTCTATTTTATTTAGATAATAGCAGGAAAATCCATTCTCAAGGCGTGAGGGCATGTTGACCCAAAGACACGAAGAGAAGAGTGCCCCAGCGTGTGGGAGAGAGAGAGACCCTCAGCCCTTTGGCTCCTCTTTTTTATATGTTTTTTTCTCCCCCTGGGCCTGCCCTATGTAAATTGGGCTAGCCAGGAGTGTTGTTTTTTCTACCTGAGGTCCTCACTCTGGTCCTTGGACCTTCCTTTGTTCTATTTTCTCGGGCTTTTTACTTTCTTGTCTTTTAGCCACTGCCATTTTGGATTCCTGTTTCCTATTCTAACTACCTAACACCATGACCTTTGATTTCTGAATGTTGAGCTTTAAGCCAACTTTTTCACTTTCGTCTTTCAATTCCATCAAGAGGCTCTTTAGTTCTTTTTCACTTTCTGCCATAAGGGTGGTGTCATCTGCATATCTGAGGTTATTGATATTTCTCCCGGCAATCTTGATTCCAGCTTGTGCTTCTTCCAGCCCAGCGTTTCTCATGATGTACTCTGCATAGAAGTTAAACAAGCAGGGTGACAATATACAGCCTTGATGTACTCTTTTTCCTATTTGGAACCAGTCTGTTGTTCCATGTCCAGTTCTAACTGTTGCTTCCTGACCTGTATACAGGTTTCTCAAGAGGCAAGTCAGGTGCTCTGGTATTCCTATCTCTTTCAATCGGGGATTTATACCCAAGGAGCAGGGTGAGGGGGATCTATGCATGAAAAATCACTGAGGAGACATCGAAGGTTGGGGGTTTCTTGTTTAACTGACTTACCAGGATTCTTGCTAAAGGTAGGTCAAAGATTTGTACAACAAAAGTGAGGGATCAGGAAGTTGACCAGATATTCAGGAATGATCAGTTATAATGGATGAGTGGATCCTTGATAAATCATCTTGGGCAGAATTTTGCCAAGACTAGACTAGGCAGCCTTGACAAGGATAGAATGGAAACAGAAAGCCAAACTCAAGGTCTACTCAATAAGAAGACTCAGATAAGAATCCCCCTGCCAATGCAGGGGACAGAGGTTTGATCCCTGGGCTGGGAAGATCCCACTTGCTGGAGGGCAACTGGCACAGATGTGCCACAACTATTGAGCCTGTGCTCGACAGCCCAGGAGCCACAACTACTGAGCCCACGTGCCACAAGAACTGAAGCCCCTGCACAGTAGAGCCTGTTCTCTGCAACAGGAGAAGTTACCACAATGAGAAGCCTATGTATCTCAGCTAGGGTGTAGGCCCTGCTCTCCACAACTAGAGAAAGCCCAGGCACAGCAGTGAAGACCCAGCGCAACCAAAAATAAAATAAATCAATTATTTTTTTAAAAAAAAGATGACTTAGGGACTTCCCTAATCGTCCAGTGGATAACACTCCCCCCTCCCAATGCAGGAGACTGAAATTCAAGCCCTCATCAGGGAACTAGATCCCACACACCACAGCTAAGAGTTTGAAGGCCGAAACTAAAGATCCCACGTGTTGCAACTAAGACCCGGAGCAGTCAAATAAATAAATTAATTTAAAAAAGACTCAAAAGAGCCTGACTAAAGTTTGCTTAAGGAGAGAACCTTTATCATATCATCTATGTTTTAAAATAAAAGTAAAAAGAAACAGGTGGGGACTTCCCTAGTGGTCCAGTGGCTAAGACTCTGCACCCCCAATGCAGGGGGCCCAGGTTCCATTCCCGGTCAGGGAGCTAGATACCACACGCCACAACTTAAAGTTCTTCCATGTCACAACTAAGACTCAGAGCAGCCAAAAAATAAACAAATAGTTTTAAAGAAGAAACAGATGATATTAGTTCTAACTATGAGTTTTATTGAACCCAACATTTTTGACTTATAATCAGTGTCGAAAAACAGTAATGAGAAATCTTGTATTCTCATTCTGTTTTATTGTTAAACTAAGCCTTCATTTTATGTTCATTTTGGACCAACTACATATCAAGTGCTCAGTAGCCACGGGAAACTAGCGGCTACCTTAGTGGACTGCACCTCTCTGGCAAATGGATCCACGTTGTTGATGTAGCCCCCAAAAAACACAAGATTCATCAGAGAGGAGCCCAGTGGTGCCAGGCAAGCTGTCGAGAGAAGGAGAGAGAGAGAGAGAGAGAAAGAAAGAGAGAGAGAGAAAGAAAGAGAGAGTGAGAGAGAGAGAGAGAGAGCTTCTCCCACCAAGCTGAGAAGTTGGTTCAGCACTGGAAAGAAAGGATATTTCAGTTTCAGAGACCTCAATGAAGGTACCCAGGTGGAGAACAGCCTTCACCCTAAGGACTAGATCTGTCGTTTCCTCCCTCCAGGAGCTTGAACTCACCAACGGAAGACTTTAAGAAAAGATATAGCAGAAATCCAATGACTCTGTGATTCTATTTCCAACCCATCTGCTTCAAATACATTCCCGGTTGGTTTCATTCCACTTTTTTTCTGTTACTCAGATAAAAAGTTTTACCCGATATTCTATATTTTGCATCTTTTAAAAATATTTATTTATTTGGCCGTGCCAGGTCTTCATCATGGCCCGTGTGATCTTTAGTTGCAGTGTGTGAACTCTCAGTTATGGCATGCGGGATCTAGTTCCCTGACCAAGGATTGAACAAGGGCCCCATGCACTGGGGGCACAGGAGTCTTAGCTACTGGACCACCAGGGAAGCCCTTGCATCTTTGTTTAATGTCCATGCCTGCTTCCAGAATTTCAGCTCCAGGAACATGAAGATCGTGTCTGTTTCACTGAACCAAAAAGAGGCTGTTAACTTGGGTATATTTCTTGTGTGCTCTGACTCAGTTGACTCATCTGGAAAATGCCGGTAAGCATGGCTACCACACTGTTGGGCTACAGAGGGCATTGCAGGCATTAACATCTTCCTGTGCACGGCCCAACCATAACGAGCACTCAGTAAAGGGGAGCTATAGTTATCTTTCTCACTTTCTAGACTCACTTCTGCCTCAGAGCCCTTGCATTTGTTGTTCCCACTGCATGGAACATCATTTTTACCAAATATCTACTTTGTGGAGACCTATACCAAGGTCTTGGGTTTCCCACGTGGTGCTAGTGGTAAAGAAACGCCTGCCAATGCAAGTTAGATGTAAGAGATGAGGGTTTGATCCCTGGGTCTGGAAGAACCCCTGGAAGAGGGCACAGCCACCCACACTAGTATTTTTGCCTGAAGAATGCCATGGACAGAGGAGCCGGGCCGTCTATAGTATATAAGGTCACACAGTCAGACACAGCTAAAGTGACTTAGCATGCATGCACTCATGCACGCACACCAGGGTTACAGGTGGAGCCCTGTATCAAGGTCATCTCCAGAACTTATGGAGTCCCATAGCAACCAATGCCATGAACCCCCCAACCTAAACCAGCCAGCTCCCTGACTGCATACATATTCAGTTCAGTTCAGTTCAGTCACTCAGTCGTGTCCAACTCTTTGTGACCCCATGAATCGCAGCACGCCAGGCCTCCCTGTTCATCACCAACTCCCGGAGTTCACTCAGACTCACGTCCATCGAGTCAGTGATGCCATCCAGCCATCTCATCCTCTGTTGTCCCCCCTCTCCTCCTGCCCCCAATCCCTCCCAGCATCAGAGTCTTTTCCAATGAGTCAACTCTTCGCATGAGGTGGTCAAAGTACTGGAGTTTCAGCTTTAGCATCATTCCTTCCAAAGAAATCCCAGGGTTGATCTCCTTCAGAATGGACTGGTTGGGTCTCCTTGCAGGCCAAGGGACTCCCAAGAGTCTTCTCCAACACCACAGTTCAAAAGCATCAATTCTTCGACGCTCAGCCTTCTTCACAGTCCAACTCTCACATCCATACATGACCACTGGAAAAACCATAGCCTTGACTAGATGGACCTTAGTCGGCAAAGTAATGTCTCTGCTTTTGAATATATTATCTAGGTTGGTCATAACTTTTCTTCCAAGGAGTAAGCGTCTTTTAATTTCATGGCTGCAATCACCATCTGCAGTGATTTTGGAGCCCCTCAAAATAAAGTCTGACACTGTTTCCACTGTTTCCCCATCTATTTCCCATGAAGTGATGGGACCAGATGCCATGATATTCGTTTTCTGAATGTTGAGCTTTAAGCCAATTTTTTCACTCTCTTCTTTCACTTTCATCAAGAGGCTTTCTAGTTCCTCTTCACTTTCTGCCATAAGGGTGGTTTCATCTGCATATCTGAGGTTATTGATATTTCTCCTGGCAATTTTGATTCCAGCTTGTGCTTCTTCCAGCCCAGCGTTTCTCATGATGTACTCTGCATAGACGTTAAATAAGCAGGGTGACAATATACAGCCTTGATGTACTCCTATTTGGAAGCAGTCTGTTGTTCCATGTCTAGTTCTAACTGTTGCTTCCTGACCTGCATATAGGTTTCTCAAGAGGCAGGTCAGGTGGGCTGGTATTCCCATCTCTCTCAGAATTTTCCATAGTTTATTGTGATCCACACAGTCAAAGGCTTTGGCATAGTCAACAAAGCAGAAATAGATGTTTTTCTGGAACTACTCTCTTGCTTTTTCCATGATCCATCAGATGTTGGCAATTTGGTTTCTGGTTCCTCTGCCTTTTCTAAAACCAGCTTGAACTTCAGGAAGTTCACGGTTCACATATTGCTGAAGCCTGGCTTGGAGAATTTTGAGCATTACTTTACTAGCATGTGAGATGACTGCAATTGTGCAGTAGTTTGAGCATTCTTTGGCATTGCTTTTCTTTGGAATTGAAATGAAAACTGACCTTTTCCAGTCCCATGGCCACTGCTGAGTTTTCCAAATTTGCTGGCATATTGAGTGCAGCACTGTCACAGCATCATCTTTCAGGATTTCAAACAGCTCAACTGGAATTCCATCACCTCCACTAGCTTTGTTCATAGTGATGCTTTCTAAGGCCCACTTGACTTCACTTTCCAAGATGTCTGGCTCTAGATGAGTGATCACATCATCATGATTATCTGGGTCGTGAAGATCTTTTTTGTACAGTTCTTCCATGTATTCTTGACACCTCTTCTTAATATCTTCTGCTTCTGTTAGGTCCATACCATTTCTGTCCTTTATTGAGCCCATCTTTGCATGAAATGTTCCCTTGGTATCTCTAATTTTCTTGAAGAGATCTCTAGTCTTTCCCATTCTGTTCTTTTCCTCTATTTCTTTGCATTGATCACTGAAGAAGGCTTTCTTATCTCTTCTTGCTATTCTTTGGAACTCTGCATTCAGATGCTTATATCTTTCCTTTTCTCCTTGGCTTTTCACCTCTCTTCTTTTCACAGCTATTTGTAAGGCCTCCCCAGACAGCCATTTTGCTTTTTTGCATTTCTTTTCCATGGGGATGGTCTTGATCCCTGTCTCCTGTACAATGTCACGAACCTCAGTCCATAGTTCATCAGGCACTCTATCTATCAGATCTAGGCCCTTAAATCTATTTCTCACTTCCACTGTATAATCATAAGGGATTTGATTTAGGTCATACCTGAATGGTCTAGTGGTTTTCCCTACTTTCTTCAATTTGAGTCTGAATTTGGTAATAAGGAGTTCATGACCTGAGCCACAGTCAGCTCCTGGTCTTGTTTTTGTTGACTGTATAGAGCTTCTCCATCTTTGGCTGCAGAGAATATAATCATTCTGATTTCGGTGTTGACCATCTGGTGATGTCCATGTGTAGAGTCTTCTCTTGTGTTGTTGGAAGAGGGTGTTTGCTATGACCAGTGCATTTTCTTGGCAAAACTCTATTAGTCTTTGCCCTGCTTCATTCCGCATTCCAAGGCCAAATTTGCCTGTTACTCCAGGTGTTTCTTGACTTCCTACTTTTGCATTCTAGTCCCCTATAATGAAAAGGACATCTTTTTTGGGTGTTGGTTCTAAAAGGTCTTGTAGGTCTTCATAGAACCGTTCAACTTCAGCTTCTTCAGCATTACTGGTTGGGGCATAGACTTGGATAACTGTGATATTGAATGGTTTGCCTTGGAAACAAACAGAGATCATTCTGTCATTTTTGAGATTGCATCCAAGTACTGCATTTCGGACTCTTTCGTTGACCATGATGGCTACTCCATTTCTTCTGAGGGATTCCTGCCCACAGTAGTAGATATAATGGTCATCTGAGTTAAATTCACCCATTCCAGTCCATTTTAGTTGGCTGATTCCTAGAATGTCGACGTTCACCCTTGCCATCTCTTGTTTGACCACTTCCAATTTGCCTTGATTCATGGACCTGACATTCCAGGTTCCTATGCAATATTGCTCTTTACAGCATCAGATCTTGCTTCTATCACCAGTCACATCCACAGCTGGATATTGTTTTTGTTTTGGCTCCATCCCTTCATTCTTTCTGGAGTTACCTCTCCACTGATCTCCAGTAGCATATTGGGCACCTAATGACCTGGGGAGTTCCTCTTTTGGTATCCTATCATTTTGCCTTTTCATAGAACTGCAATCAGATATATCTGAACGCATACACACACAGACACACAGACACACACGACCCTACAACATCCTAACCAACCACCTAATGCCATCGTTCCAGCAGGAATTTTGTCTTAAGGCTATAAATGTTGGCTACTGGCCCACGAATGAGGTAGACTCTCCCTGAGCTGGCCTGCTGTTCTAACATCATCTCCTGTTCTAACAAACTCTATTCTCTTCTCGTTCTGTCTCATGCCTGGAAATTCTTTTCCATCCCACACACAGACCATGGCATGTATGATTCCATTCTCACCCCTGTCGGTCCTCCTCTCAGATGTCACCTCTTCAAGAACCATCCCTACCCCACAATGCCTATCACCTACCATCTCTTCTCTTTCTTCTCACAGCACTAGTACCAGGAGATGTGATACATTTCCTTGCTTCTTGTCCCGGCCCTTTCTCAATTCTAGGACAGCCCCTGCAAGGTCCATTTTGCTCATAACTGTATTTCCAGCGCAATGCCTATCACAGATTAGGTGCTCAGTGAATGTACATGACGTGAATAAGCGATGGGAAAAAGCTTCTTCTCAGATTCTTCTCTCCTGTCCTCTCTTTCCCCCTCACCTCAGACATATATCTCCCTTCTTTTTCTTCTTGTTGTGTAGTCGCTAAGTTATGTCTGACTCTTTTGCCACCTCATGGACTGAAGTTCACCAGGCTCCTCTGTCCATGGGGTTTTCTAGGCAATAATACTGGATTGGGTTGTCACTTCCTTCTCCATGGGAGTCTTCACGAACCAGGGATCAAACCTGCGTCTACGGCATTGGCAGGCGGATTCTTTACCACTGAGCTACCTGCGAAGCCCTTCCCCTCCTCTCAGCCATCCCGCAATGTCCACCCTTATCTTTCATCTCCTGCAGAAGAAGGATGTGGACCTGGAACCCCTGCCTCACCACCCCAGGACCTTCAGACCCTATCTTTGTCACCTATCATTTATGTCTCTTGGCAAGTTGTTTAATCCTTCTGAGCCTCGGTTACCTCAACTACCAAACCCACACAGGTAGAAATTCTGCTTACCATATGGCTGTTAAGAGGATTAAGTGAGATTATTAATGTAAAGCTCTCAACACAATAAGTCACACTGTAAATAGCAAGCAAATTGGGAAATGAACTATTGCAATAATAATTCTTATCTAAATACAATTAATAGGGACTTCCCTGGTGGTCCAGTGGCTCAGAATCCATGCTCCCAATGCAGGGAGTCTGGGTTCCATTTCTGGCCAGGCAACTAGATCCCACATGCCATAACTAAAGATTTTCTACATACTGCAGCAAATAGTGAAGATCCTGCATGTTGCAACTAAGACCTGGTGCAGCCAAATAAATAAAAATAAATATGGCTAATAAATATAATGATGTATATAATCAATAATTAGAACAGCTATGCCATCTCAATTCTACCACCAGTCAGCTGTATGGGCTTCTCCGAGCCACAGTTTCTTCATCTGTTAAGCGGCAATGACGATAATAAAACCTTCCTCAAGACATTCTCATAAGGACTTTGTGAGAAAGACCATGGTCGATGGTTCCAGCAGATGGTTTTTGCTACATAGCTGTGGGCTGCTATTTTGACTAGCATGGGGTCTTCTCAGCTGGCACAGTGGTAGAATCTGCCTGCTAATGCAAGAGATGAGGGTTTCATCCCTGGGTTGGGAAGATTCCCTGGAGAGGGGAAGGGTTACCCACTCCAGTATTCTTGCCTGAAGAATCCCCTGGACAGTGGAGTGAGGCAGGCTACAGTCCATGGGGTCACAGAGTACAATGTGACTGAGCACACACACACACATTTTGACTGGTTTAAGCCAAAGGGCTGCTGCTGCTAAGTCGCTTCAGTCGTGTCTGACTCTGTGCGACCCCATAGACGGCAGCCCACCAGGATCCCCCATTCCTGGGATTCTCCAGGCAAGAACACTGGAGTGGGTTGCCATTTCCTTCTCCAATGCATGAAAGTGAAAAGTGAAAGTGAAGTTGCTCAGTCGTGTCTGACTCTTAGCGACCTCATGGACTGTGGCCCACCAGGCTCCTCTGTCCATGGGATTTTCCAGGCAAGAGTGCTGGAGTGGGGTACATAGCCAAAGGGCAGGCTGTCTCAAATTAGATGCTTTTTAAATAACTACATTGCCCCCTAAAGGAAACCTCCAAATCCTCAGGCTGGTGCTCATTGCAATTTAACAGTGTTGGACTGTATCCCAGTTATACCTGTGAATGTTGTTGACCTGTTAAATGAGCAAGTGACAAAACCTCTCTGAGCTTCAGTTTCTTCATATGTAGTACAGAGTGGATAGCATGTACTTTACAAATGAGGTGCTTTATGAATGAAGAGTAAAAGGAGATGGGAAGCTTATCTGGACTAGGGAGGTCTAGTAACAATTATTATAGTAAAATAAACAATAATATTTATGTTAATAATAGATGTTATGTTATATATGCATATAATAGATTATAAATTATAATTATACAGAATATATTAAAAATAATATATAACAATACATAATTGTTACAGTACAATAAATAAAATGTTAATGTTTAAAACGATGTTAATTAATGTTATATTGTGTTATCATATAATTATAATAATAAATTGTAATATAATTCTATACAGTAATACATAATTGTATAATGTGGGACTCTGCCTTTCAATGCAGGGAGTGTCAGTTCGATCCCTGATCAGGTAGTTAAGATCCCACACGCTTTGAGGCCGAAAAACCAAAACATAAAAACATAAAACAGAAACAATATTGTAACAAATTTGATAAAAACTTTAAAAATGGTCTACATTTAAAAAAATCTTAAAAAAAAAAGTGGATAAGAAAGCTGTGGTACATATACACAATGGAGTATTACTCAGCCATTAAAAAGAATACATTTGAATCAGTTCTGATGAGATGGATGAAACTGGAGCCGATTATACAGAGTGAAGTAAGCCAGAAAGAAAAACGCCAATACAGTATACTAACACATATATATGGAATTTAGAAAGATGGCAATGATGACCCTGTATACAGGACAGCAAAAAAGACACAGATGTGTATAGCGGACTTTTGGACTCAGTGGGAGAGGGAGAGGGTGAGATGATTTGGGAGAATGGCATTGAAACATGTATAATATCATGTAAGAATCGAATTGCCAGTCTATGTCCGATGCAGGATATGGCATGCTTGGGGCTGGTACGAGGGGATGACCCAGAGAGATGTTGTGGGAAGGGGGGTGGGAGGGGGGTTCATGTTTGGGAACGCATGTACACCCGTGGTGGATTCATGTCAATGTATGGCAAAACCAATACAGAATTGTAAAGTAAAAAAAAAAAAGTTAAGCAATTAAAAAAATAAATAAAGTAAATCTTAATTGCAAAAAAAAAAAAAAAGTGGTTAATATGGCTTAGGCACTTAACTGTTATTTTTATCTGAAGTGAAAAGTGAAAGTCACTCAGTCATGTTCAGTTCTTTGCCACCCCATGGACTATACAGTCCATGGAATTCTCCAGGCCAGAATATTGGAGTGGGTAGCTTTTCCCTTCTCCAGGGGATCTTCCCAAACCAGGGATCAAACCTAGGTCTCCTGAGTTGCAGGCAGATTCTTTACCAACTGAACTATCAGGGAAGCCCTAAACAGAACTTCCAAAATCTGGGATTTTTGTTAAATCAAATAAAAACATTGACATGTGACTAGAGACTATCATAACGAGAAGTACACTTTGGGACCCTTTCCTCAACTACACTTCACCTCCTGACATAGTGTCTGTGATTGAACAAACTGGCCGTAAGAAAAGCACACTTTTTTTGGCGGGGAGTTGCGGGGGGTGCGGGGGGTGTGGGGGTGGGGGGTGCGGGGCTATGCTGTTCAGTTTACAGGGAATCTTAGTTCCCTGATCAGGGATTGAACTTGGGCGCCAGCAGTGAAAGCACCAAGTCCTAACCACTGGACCTCCAGGGAACTCCCAAAAGCAGGGATCCCCAACCTCCAGGCCATAGACTGGTACTTCCAGTTACATCAGTGGCAGCGTTAGATTAGAAATAAAGTGCACAATAAATGTAATGAGCTTGAATCATCCCGAAACCATCCTCCCCATCCTCCCTGGCCCATGGAAAAGTTGTCTTCCATGAAATCAGTCCCTGGTGCCGAAAATGTTGGGAACAGCTGCCCCCAAACATTCTTTATATAACAAATGCAGAGGAATAATCTTGACTTCTGTAAAGAAATACTTCTTCCTGTCTTCCTGGGAATATGAGACCCTCACTTCCCACTTGATTTGGAGATGCTAACTCTTAGATTAATGTATCACCTGCTAAATTTTATTCTAAGAACCAGCAGTGCCACTGTGCAAAGGAGAACTGGGGTCCCTCAACTCAGCATCTTGGAAGCAACAGCAAGTGGTAGTGGTTGTTGTTGAGTCACTCAGTCGTGTCCGACTCTTTGCGACCCCATGGACTGCAGCATGCCAGGCTTCCCTGTCCTTCACCATCTCCCAAACTCATGTCCATTGAGTCGATGATGCCATCCAACCATCTCAGCCTCTGTTGTCCCCTTCTCCTCCTGCAAGTGGTGGGGACTCTAGCAAATTGAAAACCTCCTCCTACTCCATTTAAAGGAACAGGTGTTGCTCTGCTTCTGCTGGGAGGTACCCCTATGATAGCTGAAACTTCAAACTTTAAAAAAGAAAGTTGGAAACCTGGAAACTTTATGAACTACTGGATTTTGAAACATCAAGGAATGAAAATATTTTTGAGACACTTTGCAGCAAAACTTGAGTCAAGCCCTTAGGCCATCATGTCAAAACTTGTGGTTTTAATTCCCCAGTGGTTCAGTGGTTAGGACTCCCTGCTCTCACTGGTGAGGGTCCGGGCTCAATCCCTTGTCAGGGAACTAAAATCCCACAAGCAATGTGGCTTTTTATTTCAATCGATTGTTCTCCATCTTTACCATTCATTAAAATCTCCTGTGAAAGCCTGTTTTTTCTTTTTAACAGTGTGAAAATTATCCTTTAAAAAAAAAGAGTATAATTGCTTTACAATGCTGTAGTTTCTGCTGTACAAAGTGAATCAACTATATGTAAACATATATTCCCTCCTTCTTAAGCCTCCCTCCGACCTCCACGCCCTCCCCGCAACTAGGTCTTCACAGAGCACAGGGCTGAGTCCTGTGAAAGCTTTTTTTTAAAAAAAAAAGAAAAGAAAAGGAAAATACCAATCTGGGGTGGAGTGGTGACGTGGAATTGTGTTGAAAGTTTCCAGGCATTCAATATGCTTGAGCACCCTCAATTTGAATGCCTCATTTCAAATGCCGATTGGATCCTTCATGCAATAAACATTTGTTGTGTGTCCAAGTGCTGTGGTTTGTGATGAAGAGGAAGAGTTAAACTTTTACATAACTTCCTGCTCCTTCTGCCTCTGTAACTCAGCTTGCCCCTTGCAAAGTATGGGTCACGTAGGTCACATACTCTCATAAAGTGAGGAACTGGAGCTTATCTCACTTGCCCTTGTCCTGCTCTTTGCAGTTTCCCGGCCCCTGCAAACCTCCTTAATCATGCCTGTCCATGTAAAGGTCAGGCATCCCCCTCCCCATCCCGACTGCGCAGGAAACCCCTTGGTTTAAACCAGCCTGTTAGCAGTCAGTGTTGCCCACTATAGTCTGTCTATAAAAACTCTGTAACCCCTTTGTTCTGGGCTCAGAGCTTGGAGTGTTAACTCCTCTGGGCCTGCCAGCATAATAAACCTGAGCTCTCCAACTCTCTGAGTGTGGTGCTTCTGCAACAGCGACAGTGACAAAGCAGGCACGTGATAGATGGGACAGAAATGTTACAGCAGGCCGGGAGCTAGGGGTGGGCAGAGAAATGGGGTAGGGGCCAGGTGGCAGGAAATCCCACGTCTTGGAAACAATGGGGTCCACAGGCAGACAAAGGAAAGCAGGAACCTCTAGACTGACCAGAAACCACAGGTTTGGGGTGATTAGCATTCTGCTTTGGAAGTGGACAACGACAGGTGGGGAAAGGCAGGAATCTCCTGCATCTGAAAGTAACCTCTTGTTCCTTATGCTGTCATTACAATAAAATTGGATGGGCTCCCCCGGTGGCTCAGAGGTAAAGAATCCCCCTGCCAGTGCAGGAGATGTAGGTTCGAAGATCCCCTAGAGAAGAGAATAACAACCCGTTGCAGTCTTCTTGCCTGAGAAATCCCATGGACAGAGAAGCCTGGTGGGCTATGGTCCATGGGGACAATGAGTCGGACACAACTTAATGACTAAAACAATAAAATTAGCCTTGCAGACCATCAAGCATGGACGGCACGACACCTCTGATCTAAGCCAAATAAGGACAAAAATCCCTCCTCCCCGTGGGAAAATGGAGCTGGGATGAACACCAGGGAAGACGACCCCCACACTCTTCCTTCCCCTTCATTTGTATGCTCACCAGGGCAGCGACTCCTCACCTGTCTGCCCACTCTCCCTCTGAACCAATACTTGCTTAACTATTTTCTTAACCTCCTTGCTGTTCCCCAAATTCTTTCAACAAAGAAACAAACTTAAGTTCACTGGAACAGAAATGCAGAAAAACAGGCACCTCACTTTCTCTCTCTCTCTCCCACCTCCTGCCTGCCGTCTCTCTCTTTTTCTCCCTCCATCTCTCCTCTTAAATCTTCCTCTCCTCACATGTGTCACTCTGAGTGGAAGGTAGGAAGGGGAAGATCATAAGCGCTCGTTTACGCCCCTCTGTTCGCTCTTCATTTTCACTGACATTTGAGCTCTGAAACTGCTGGGAGGCCTGGAGTCTATAAATGACTTCCTGGCAAGCCTTGGGAAGACTTGAGCAGAGCAGTTCTGACATTCTTTAATCCTCACCAAACAGGATCGGCCATGGTCAAGAGGCTTACAGCATAGAAGGAAACCTCCAGATAACTTCCCTCTGTGAGAACACAAAAGCAACCCCAGGGGAGTGGGAGGTGTCCCCTGCTTTGCACTTTCATTTTTTTTTTTTTCAAAGATTGCAGAGGAGCAAAAAAAGAAAAGAAAAAGAAAAGAGTTGGAACAAATGGAAACTTGAAGATAGAAATGTTCTGGCTTTGAGCCAAGGGCTGTGCTCTCTCCTGGGACTGCTTGGAACTGAGTTAAAAAGAAACTTGGGGGACTTCCCGGGGGCTCAGATGGTAAAGAATCTGCTTGCAATGAGGGAGTCCCAGGTGTGGTCCCTGGATTGGGAAGATCCTCTGGAGAAGGGAATGGGGCCTGGTGGGCTACAATCCATTGGATCGAAAATAGGCAAAGAGACATGACTTGAGGGATTTCCCTGGTGGTCCAGTGGTTAAGATTCCACGCATTTCAATGCAGGGGGCACCGGTTCTATTCCTGGTCTGCAAACAAAATCCCACATATCACAACTAGCCAAATAAATTAAATAAATAAAAATAAATAAAATAAATAAATAAAAATTTTTAAAAATTAAAATGAAACTTGGTTTTAATGATTCCACTTCCTCAAAGACAGGCATGACCACGTTTACTTATCTCATTTCTCTCCCATTTGTTTTATCTGACATTTCAGCTCCAAAAGGGGCTTTCCAGGTGGCACTCGTGGTAAAGAATCCACCTGCCAATGCAGGAGAAATAAGAGATGTGGGTGTGATCCCTGGGTTGGGAAGACCCCCTGGAGGAGGGCATGGTAACCCACTCCAGTATTCTTGCCTGGAAAATCCCATGGACAGAGGAACCTGGCAGAGTTCCAGAGAGTCAGACACTTGAGCACACATGCACGCAATGAGCTCTGAAGTAGGGAGCTTGGAGGCTGGGGGACTATACTACCAGCCCCCAGCCAGGCTCTCTGTTTTGTTACAAGCCACATCTAGAGCTCAGAAAAGGTTTGTCAGTTTTCTTCTCTGCTCAAAACCCTGCAGCCCATCTGTGTATCCACCCAATAAATATGTACTGTGTCTCGTGTAGGCTAAATTCTATGCTAGAACCTAAGGAGTAAATTATTATTGCTATCATAACACCAAAACCTGCAAACACTTGTACATATAGTCTCTATTCAGTGTCCCCTTCATGTTCTAAGAGTTATTTATTTAATCCTTATTGGAACGCTGCTATGTTCCCCTTCTTATGGAAGAAGAGACAGAGGTTCTTAGAGCCACCATGTCACACATCTGAGCTGGAATTCCAATCTAGGCTGTGGGGCTCCAGATGGGTGTCACTGTCTTGAAACATATAGTCTAGGCAGGGAAACATAATTGTTCAGCAAAGTATTTTCAGGAATTTTGATGCTCTGGGGATTCTAAAACAGAGTATTTCCTGATTTCTTTTTCTAAGAGGAGCTGGTCACACCGTGAATGATGAAAACAAGCCAGCCTTGGAGACAGCAACAGAGAGAACACTTGGGCAGAGCAAATAGCAAGTGCAAAGGCCCTGGGGCCCCAACTTCTTCAGAAACAGCAGAGGTCAGTGTAGCTGGAGGAAGGGGCTAAGAGGCAGGAGGCAGAAAGCAGTGGTTTTAGGCCACATGGGGAGTAAGGATTTTACCCGGGGGAGAGGAGTTTGGTAGCATAAGCAGGGGAATGGGAGATGGGCTTTCAGTCCCTCTTGGTCCTTATTCATGCCTCAATCGCCCTCACCGCAGGCCCTTTTCATTCTTGTTCCTATTAACACCTAGCTCTTGGACTTCCCTGGTGGTGCAACGGATGAGAATCTGCCTGTCAATGCAGAAGGCACATAGAATCTTGCGGGTCTGGGAAGATTCTACAGGACTCTGAGCCACTTAGCCCATATGCCACAGCTACTGAAACCCGTGCGTTCTAGAGTCTGTACTCCACAACAAGAGAAACCACTGTGATGAGCAGCCTACACACGGCAACTAGTGAGTAGCTCTGCTCGCCACAATTAGAGAAAGCCCACGGGCAGCAACGAAGACCAGCTCCTCTGTCCACGGAATTCTCTAGGCAAGAATACTGGAGTGAGTAGCCATTCCTTTCTCCAAGGGATCTTCCCAACCCAGGGATTGAACTCTGGTGTCCTGCACTGCAGGCAAATTCTTTATGGTCTGAGCCACCAGGGAAGCCCAAAGACAAAACTAAATAATCAAGCAAATAAAGATCCAATTCTTGTGAATTCTTTGTAATCCTGTCGATAACAAAACCCACCCCAACCTCTTCTCTCTGCTCCCTTTGACTTTACATCCAGGGCTTGTCTGAGAAAGGACAAATAAAAATGAAAAATTAGACTTAAGTTTCCCAATCTCCCAGTTTCTGTGGGAGAGCAGGAGGCTAACTTTAGCCAGGACCTTGCTCTAAGTTGCAAAACTACCTCCATCACAGAGAGATGAGAAATTTGGTTTTGCTGTGAATAAAGCCAATCAGCCAGCACCAATGGTCACTCCAATTACCAGGGAGAATCTCGGATGACCTGGCTATGATAAATGGTGTTGTCAAGTCCTCTGATTTGAGGGTGAATTATCCTTTATCTTGTAAATATGTGTGTAATAGGTTGTAGCAGCTCTGCTGTGGAAAAGGGTAAGGTTTCTTTCTGTCTGGCAATCTCTCAGCAAATTGCCTGTGAAGAGCATCATATTAATGCTTGTGGTTTCATGGTTTTTAATTATATTTCCCCAACATGTGAATGTCATGTCCTACTTTTTTTTTTTTCTAATTTACATAGCCAGTCTAAGAGTTCCAGGAAGTCTGAGATGGTTTAGTTTATTGTTATAATTTTATAGTGACATAGCAAACTCTGCTGGGTTTCCCCACTGGCTCAGCAGTTAAAGAATCCTCCTGTAGTGTAGGAGACACAGGTTCAATCCCTGGGTTGGGAAGATCCCCTGGAGGAGGAAATGGCAACCCTTTTCAGTATTCTTGCCTGGAGAATCCCAAGGGCAGAGGAGCCTGGGGGTCTACAGTCTATGGGGTTGCGCAGAGTTGGACATGACTGAAGTGGCTGAGTGCACACACAGGGGACCATGCTATCAGTTCTGGGGGTGAATCTTGTGTGGCCTGGACAAAGCGTTCAACATCTGTGTGCCTGAGTTTCCCTTTTGGTAAATTAGAGCTACGAATACCACCACTTATTTCGGAGGGTTGTTACCAGGACTTATGGGGCAAAAGGCTTAGCACAAATCCCAGCACAAAGCAAGTGATTTCCATCTATAATAATCATCAGGGCTTCCCTGATGCCTCAGATGGTAAAGAATCTGCCTGCGATGCAGGAGACCCCGGTTCAGTCCTTGGGCTGGGAAAATCCCCTGAAGAAGGGAATGGCTACCCACTCCAGTGTTCTTGACTGGAGAATCCCATGGACAGGGGAGCCTAATGGGCTGCAGTTCTTGGGGTCGCAAAGAGTTGGACATGACTGAGTGACTAAAACAAACACATAGTCACCAGCATGCTTTCAGGACGGTTCATGCTCATCGAGTCAGCACCATGTCAAACCCAGGTGTTAATAACAGATGGTGTTCACATTCTCAATAAAAGCTAATACTTTGTCTTGACTGGGGCACAGGCACTGGGTTTATTCCTTTTTATTTATTTATTTTTAAATTGTGGTAAAATCCATACAATATGAAATTTGCTGTCGATCTCTTTTAGGTACACAGTACATGGCATTAAGTACATTCATGTAGCTATGCAACCATTACCACCATCCATCTCCAGGTGCATGCCATCGCCCCAAACTGAAACTCTGTCCCCATTAAACAGTAACTGTCCATCCTCCTCCCCTACCCCCTGGCACCCACCATCCTACTTTTTAATCTCTGAATTTGACCCTTCTATGAACCTCCTATAATTTGAATTATATAATATTTGTCCTTTCATGTCTGAATTATTTCACTCAGCATAATGTCCTCAGGCTGTAACCTGTGCCATAATTTTCTTCCTTTTACAGGATCAACTAATATTCCATTCTGCATTTTGTACATTTTATGTTTAATTAATTAATTTTTAATTGAAGGATAATTGCTTTGCAGAACTTTGTGGTTTTTCTGTCAAACATCAACAAGAATCAGCCAGAGGTACACCCATGTCCCCTTCCTCCTGAACCTCCCTCCCATCTACCTTCCCATCTCACCCCTCTAGATTGTTACAGAGCCCTGTCTGAGTTCCCTGAGTGATACAGCAAATTCCCATTGGCTACCTATTTTATATGGTGTTGTAAGTTTCCATGTTACTCTCTCTATACATCTCACCCTCTCCCTCCTCTCCTCCCCCTGTGTCCATAAGTCTGTTCTCTATGTCTCTTTCTCCATTGCTGCCCTACTAATATTTCACTCTGTATTTTATGCATTTTATACACATCCATTCATCTCATCTGTCAACAGACATTTGAGTTGGTTCCACATTTTGGATATTATGAATAATGTGCTGTGGATGCCACCATCCAAGTCCTGAGCTTGACCTGTCCTTCCAACACAAACTGCTTTTTACTCTTAGTCAATTTTGTCCAATAGTTTCTCAGAGCTGCAACCTTTTTTTTTGGCTGTGCTGCAGGGCCTGTGGGATCCCAGTTCCCCTACCAGGGATTGAACTCATGTTCCCTGCATTGGAGGCAGTGAATCACAACCACTGGACCACCAGAGAAGTCCCAGGTTGTATCTTCTAATCCTGCTTGATCTTTAGACTCCCCAGGTGATGTTTCCATTATTAAATCCACAGACTACCAGGCATTGTTCTGCCAGCCTTTCAGAGCCTGTTGTTGGCATGCATACATACTCAGTCAAGTCTGACTCTTTGCAACCCTATGGGCTGTATCCTGCTGGGCTCCTCTATCCATGAGGTTTTTCAGGCAAGAATACTGGAGTGGGTAGTCATTCCCTTCTCCAGGGGGTCATCCCAATCTAGGGATCGAACCCAAGCCTCCTGCATTGGCAGGTGGATTCTTTACCATCTGAGCCACCAGGGAAGTATTTTATATACTGTAGTGTGTATATGTCAGTCCCAAACTCTAAGTTTATCCCTCCCTTCTTCCCTGGAAATTTGAGTTCAGTAAGTGGGAATGAAGAATCTGGATTTCAACACCTCTTTCCTACTGTCTAGCCCCTCACACACAGGTATGATTCTTATGTGGGCAAGACCCTTAGAATCCTCAGGGGATGCTTTCATTATGAAACTCATAGAGTACCAGGCATTCTTCTGCCAGTGCAATGTCTCAGAGGAAGGCCTCTGTGGGCTTTCTGGCTGGCATAGATTCATCAGGGTATTGGTTTTCATTTTCTGTTTTGTTTGCTGAGTTAAGATTGCTTCTGTTTATAAAGCAGACATGGACCCAGGCTGTAAAACAGTGAACCTCAAAATGTGGTTTCCTGGACTAATTTGACCAGTTGTATCAGCACCACCCCTTCGTACCCATGTATTTGTTCTCTACGTCTTGTGTCTCTACTTCTGCTTTGCAAATGACATGGATGGACTTACAGAAAATTAAAATATACATATGTTTATTTGTTTACTCTATTTTTGGCTGTGCTGGGTCTTATTTGCTGCACACTGGCTTTCTCTAGTTCTGGTATGAGGGCTTCTCATTGTGGTGGCTTCCCTTGATGTGGAGCACAGTCTCTAGGGAGCACGGGCTTTAGTAGTTGCTGCATGTGGGCTCAGTAGTTGCAGCATGCAGCCTCAGTTGCCCCTGGGCACATGGGATCTTCTTGGGCCAGGGATTGAACTGGTGTCCCTTGCATTCCAAGGTGGATTCTTAACCACTGGACCACCAGAGAAGCCCCATAAAATGTGTTTTAACGAGCTCTGTAGGTGATGCTGAGGTATCCTCCATCTGAGAACCACTGGATTAAAGGTTCCTTCTTTATCTCACTTCACATCCCTCTGCAGTGCAGGTATGGGGCTCATGAGTAGGCAGACTCCAACCTCACTCAGACATCCTTTGGCTTAAACCTCACCACCTGAGGCTGGGGTTCCTACCCCTTGACTCAGGTCAGGTCAATGCAAGACCCTCTCTGACAACAGGGATCATCTGTAACCCTACCTTTTTGGTTGGAGAAAGTTCCCTTCCCACACCACACCCCCAGCTCAGCAACCTTTATTTCCTGACCCTTCTGTTATAAGGCGAATTGTCTCCCTTTGACATATGTCAAATTCCTATGGTGAAGTCCTAACCCTTAGTATACATTACATGGTGATATTATTTGGAAACAGGGTTGGTGCTGATGTAATTAGTTAAGTCACGATGAGGTCATGGGTTTTCCAGGTGGTGCTAGTGGTAAAGAACCTGCCTGCCAATGCAGGAGATGTAAGAGATGTGGGTTCGATCCCTGGGTCGGGAAGATCACCTGGAGGAGGGCATGGCAACCAACTCCAATATTCCTGCCTGGAGAATCCCATGGACAGAGGAGCCTGGCAGGCTACAGTCCATAGGGTCAGAAAGAGTTGGACACGACTGAAGTGACCTGGAATGCATGCATGAAGTCATACTGTGGTAGGGTGGGTGTAGCCAAGCAGAAACCTGTGAGGCCTTTTCAGAATAGACCCCTACCCATGTCCTCCACTTGTCTTTTGTCTGCAGAAAAACTTCAAAGAGTAAATTTAACCGGAGAAGTGAGAAAATGCAGAAAGAAAGGAAAACAGTCAGGCAAGACAAAATAATAATGCTTTAGCCACTGAACAAAGTCAAGGAACTTTAGTTCTTCCTCATAGACTATAGGCATTTTTCTGAACTATATCCTCTGAGCTGTTTTGCAGATACTGAAAGCCCCACCAGGTGGAAAGTTAACTGTCTGCCTCCCATGTGCATGTAGACCCCAGATAGGCTGGAACCAGAAGGCTGATGGTGCTGACCCCCAGTTGCCTCATCACCAACCAGTCAGAAGAATGTCTACGAGCTGATCACATCCTGCTCCTTTAAGATTCCTCACTACTCCCTCCAGGGTGGGACACACAGTCTTGAGGGTATTAGCCTGCTGTGGCCCCTTTGCCTGGCAAAGCAATAAAGCTATTCTCCTCTGTGTGCTCAGACGCTCAGTCATGTTTGACCCCATGGACTGTAGCCCACCAGGCTCCTCTGTCCATGGGGTTCTCCCAGCCACAATACTGAAGTGGATAGCCATTTCTTTCACCAGGGGATCTTCCTGACCCAGGGATCAAACCCACATCTCTTACATTTCCTGCATTGGCAGACAGAGTCTCTTCTACTTCACCCAAAACTCTTTCTCTGAGATTTAATCCAGCATCAGTGTACAGAAGCTGAATTTTGGCAACGTGAGTCTCCAATCCAACGTGACTGGCATCCTTATAGAAAGGAGAAACTTAGACACAAGTAGACACACACAGAACACCATATGAAGATGAAGGCAGACACGTCATTGCGGCTCCCAGAAGCCAGGGAATGCCAAAGTGGCCAGCAAATCACCAGAAACTGGGAGAGAGGTGTGGAAAAGATTCCCTGGGACTTCCCTGGTGGTCCAGTGGTTAACAATCTGCCTTGCAAAACTGGGGACATGGGTTAGTTCCCTGGTCAAGGAACTAAGATCCCATATGAAGTAAAAAGTGAAAGTGTTAGTCGCTCAGTTGTGTCCAGTTCTTTGCAACCCCAAGGACTATAGTCTGCCAAGTTCCTCTGTCCTTGGGATTCTCCAGGGAAGAATACTGGAGTGGGTAGCTGTTCCCTTCTCCAGGGGATCTCCCCGACCCAGGGATCAAACTCAGATCTCCTGCATTGCAGGCAGACTCTTTACCATCTGAGCCACCAGGGAAGCCCCAAGACCGCATATGCTATGGGGCAATCGAACCCGAGGGCCACAGCCAGAGAATCCATGAGTTGCAACGACGATCCTGTGTGCCACAAGTAAGACCTGATGCAGCCAAGTAAAAAAAAATTTTCTTTTTTCTAAAAAAGATTCCTTTTCACAGCACTCAGGAGGAACGAACCCTGCAGACACCTTGCTCTCAGACTTCCGGCCTCCAGAACTCTGAGACTGTACATTTCTGTTGCTTAAGCCTCCAGTCAGTGGTACTTTGCTATCTGCCCCAGGAAATGAATGCAAACCCCTCATCTCTCCCTACTGTGCTACTACATTCCCTGTGCGTGCGTGCCGTGGCGCTGCTGCATCGTCAGAGCCTGCAGGGATACGTGGCAGGGACTCAACACATAAACTCCCTTTGAGTGACTGAGTGACCTTTCCAGGGGAGGCAGAAAGAATGTAAGACCAAGTTAAGAGAGAGGAGTCTGGGAGTAATATTCCATTGTGTACATGTATTGAAACTGGATTCACCTCTCCTGCTGTATGGCCCTGGGAAAACCCTGACCCTTACTGAACCTCTCCTCAATACAATGGAGTCTACTAGCAACTCACGCAGTTCAATATCAAAAAAAAACAAAAACAAATAACCCACTTTAAAAATGGGCGGAAGATCCAAACAGACATTTTTCCAAGAAGATTTAGAGATGACCAAAGACCACATGAAAAGATGCTCAACATCACTAATTATTAGAGAAATGCAAATCAAGCATATAATGAGATATCATTGCACCCTGGTCAGAATGGCCATCATCAAAAAAAAATCTATAAACAATAAATGCTGGAAAGAGTGTGGAGAAAAGGACCCCTCCTACACTGTTAGTGGAAATGTAAATTGGTACAGCCATTATGGAGAACAGTATGGAGGTTCCTTAAAAAACTAAAAATAGAACCACCATCAGTTCAGTTCAGTTCAGTCGCTCAGTCGTGTCCAACTCTTTGCGACCCCATGAATGGTAGCACGCCAGGCCTTCCTGTCCATCACCAACTCCTGGAGTTCACTCAGACTCGCATCCATCAAGTCAGTGATGCCATCCAGCCATCTCATCCTCTGTCGTCCCCTTCTCCTCCTGCCCCCAATCCCTCCCAGCATCAAAGTCTATGACCCAGCAATTTCACTCCTAGGCATATATCTGGAGAAAACCATAATTCAAAGATACACGAACGCCAGTGTTCATTGCAGCACTGTTTACAATAGTCAAGACATGGAAGCCATCTAAATGTCCACCAATAGAAGACTAGATATAGAAGATATGGTACTTATATACAATGGAATATTACTCAGCCATAAAAAGAATGAAATAATGCCATCTGCAGAAACATAGACGGACCTAGAAGTTGTCATGCTGACTGAACTAAGTCAGACAGAGAAAGATATATACAATATCGCTTATATGTGGAATCTAAAGAAAGGGTACAGATGCACTTTTTTTGCAAAACAGTAGAGTCACAGATGTAGAAAACAAACTCATGGTTACCAGGGGATAAGGGAGCGTAGGGATAAATTGATCTTCCCTGGTGGCTCAGATAGTAACGAATCCACCTGCATTGCAAGAGACCTGAGTTGGATCCCTAGATTGGGAGATCCCTTAGAGGAGGGCATGGCAACCCACTTCAGCATTCTTGCCTGGAGAATCCCCGTGGACAGAGGAGCCTGGCGGGCTACAGTCCATGGGGTCACAAAGAGTCAGACATGACTGAGTAACTAAACGCAGGACAGCACAGGGTAAATCGGGAGATTGGAGATGACATATACACACTACTATAAATAGAGCACAGGGAACTCTACTCAGTGCTCTGAAATGGCCTATATAGGAAAAGAATATTTAAAAAACGTGGCTATATGTATATGTACAACTGATTCATTTAGCTATACAGCAGAAACTAACACAACATTGTAAATCAACTATATGCCAATAAAAATTAAAACAAAAATGGGGCCATCAGATAGGCCAGTATCTCTAAGCTCCTTGTTATCATAAATCCTGCTTGCTGCCTCCCCTCAAGCCTGAGTAGAAAATGTGGTTTCTTCTGGGTGCCAGGCAGAGAAGATCCGGTCCACGCCCCTCTGCCCACCTGTGTGTGCGCTCCCCACTTCATAACAGAAATGGTCAGTGCTTACTGACCTTTCAAGCATGCCCGCCATTGTCTCCATGACCCCATCAAATCCTCCCAATATGCCCTGCAAGCTAAGTGCTGTTCCCATCATTGTGTCCATTTGCATGTAGGTAAAACTGAGCCTCAGAAGGCCAAGTCAAGTGGCTTCAGGAGTCACAGCCAGTGACTGGGGAAGGTGGGATTCAACCTCCAAACTCAGGCCTTCAGTGGCTGTGCTTCCCACCCCCAGCCAGACTGGACCCAGATTACAAGATAAATATTCAGAAGGCCTACAGGGGGCCTGGCATGGCCAAGGACAAATCTCTGTCAACAGTTCAAAGCATTTCACTGTCCTCAAGGGGCTCATGAGCTAGAGGGGGAGATAGACAAAAAATTGAATCAATAACAGTAGAAAGTGAAGTCAGTGGAGTGAAGGAAAATAAAGAGAAGAAGGGGATGAAGAGTGGTCTCTGTGGGTGAGATGTTTAGAAACGTGGAAGAAGTGATAGTTGGGTGGTGACTAAGTTGGAAAGGCAAATCCAGTGCAGCTGACCCTCAGAGCCATCCAGGAAAGACCCTAGGCTCTCAAGCACCCATATCCCCTCCCCCACCAGGGAGACCAGCAAAGGCCCTTACCTGTGGCCAGCAGGTATCTCAGAGCCAGCAGCACCAGGAGCCACTGCCGGCCTCCAGGGGTGCCCTGCCATGGGCCAGCCATTCAAGGCATCAGGAAGATGTGGGGGGCCACTCCTTGGCCTTGGTGCGGCCTCTGAGTCGAGCTCACAATCGTGTCTGGCACCTCCTCTCCAGGGCCAGGAGGCCAGGTGGCTGAGATCTGGCAGGTATCAAATATACCCAGTTGGTCTAATCCTGTGAAGCCGGGCAGGGCTGGGAAAGGCCCCCTCGCCTGTTCCCAGGCCCTGATTGGCTCCCTGGGCCCTTGGTTCAGCCCTCCTGATTCTCAAGAAGACAGGGATCCATGAGCGTGGAGAAGTCACCTGCCAGCCTTGGCCATGGGTGTCAGGGAAAGACTCTACTAGACAGTACCTCCGTCGCATGTTCCCCAGACCCAGGGCCACATCACAATTTTCATGAGCCACAGGCACTTTTGCTTCTTTATTGGAAAAGACCCTGATGCTGGGAAAGATTGATGGCAGGAAGAGAAAGGGGCAACAGCGACAGAGGATGAGATGGTTGGATGGCATCTCCGACTCAATTGACTTGAATTTGAGCATTCCAGAAAATAGTGAGGGACAGGGAAATGGCGTGCTGCAGTCCAAGGGGTTGCAAAGATTCGGACACGGCTTAGCAACTGAACAACAGCAACAAGAGCATGGCCTCTTCTTAAGAGTCTCAGAGCATACATTAACAGCTCACAAAGGAATGGACCCCTTAAATCCAACACTTGCCAAACCTGTTTGGGCAAAGACTGGGTTAAGAACAGAGAGGTGAGTAAGGTACCAAAGTCACACAGCCAATTTGAACATAGGTCCGTCAGGTGCCACAGACCATGTATTTCATCACTGTCCTGTGCTGCTACTTTCCTGTTGGAACAGAGCCAAAGAGTGTGGACATCCTGTATGATCCCAGGCATCTTAATTTTTTTTTTCCTTTTTTGACCACACTGCACAACTTGTGGGATTTTTAGTTCCCTGACCAGGGATTGAACCTCAGCCCTTGGCAGTGAAAGTGAACAGTCTTAACCACTGGGCTGCCAGAGAATTCCCAGGCATCTTAAACTTTTAAAACCTCGGTTTCCTCACCAGTTAAATGGGCCTAATAATAGTACCTACCTATTAGATCTCCTGTGAGGCTCTTTCTAAAACTTTTAGAATAACTCAGGCTGCTCTAATAAGCACTAAGGCAAAGTACTCATTAAACCCTGAGATGAGGATTTCCCTGCTGGTCCAGTGGTTAAGAATCTGCTTGCCAATGCAGGGGACACGAGTTTAATCCCTGGTCTGGGGAGATCCCACATGTTGCGGGGCAACTAAGCCTGCATGCCAGAGCTACTGAGCCAGCACTCTAGAGCCCGCAAGCCACAACTACTGAAGGCCGAGTGCCTAGAGTCCGCACTCCATGGGAGGAGCCCCCACAGTGAGAAACCCCTGATCACCATAACTGGAAAAAGCCTGAGTGCAGCAGTGAAGATCCGGTGCAACCAAAAAAAATAATTAAAAAAAATATATATATACATAAATTAAAAAAATAACAACAACAGCAAAACAGAGAGGAATAGTTCAGAAACACGTGTGGAGAAATATGGAGTGCTGGCTCTGTGCTGGACTCAAGGCAAAGTCTCTTGTATGATGTTCCTCCTTTAAGCCTTATCATCATGTAGATTAGTGCTTCTCAGATTTTGTGCACATGAGTCATGTGGGGACCAGAATTCACTTGTTGTTTTTGTTCAGTTGCTCAGTCGTGTCCAACTCTTTGTGATCCCATGGGCTGCAGCACGCCAGGCTTCCCTGTCCTTCACCATCTCCTGGAGTTTGGTGAAACTCATGTTCATTGAGTCAGTGATGTCATCCAACCATCTCATCCTCTGTCGTCCCCTTCTCCTCCTGCCTTCAATCTTTATCAGCATCAGGGTTTTTCTAATGAGTCAGCTCTTTGCATCAGGTGGCCAAAGTATTGGAGCTTCAGCATCAATCCTTCCAAAGAATCTGCATTTCTGACAAGTTCTCTAGTGATACTGATGCCGCTGGACCAAGGACGACACTTGAATTAGCCAGGAGTTATTCTCATTTTTCAGAGGAGGCAAACTGAGGCATACAGAGATTAAGTGGCTTGACATAGCTCACAGAGCCAGGGAAGGTCAGGGCTTTTATGGACAGCAGGATCTGATTGCAGGGTTTCTTGACAGCTGCGGTCTACAGACTTCCTGCCTGGAGTCTGATCAGGAAGGACCAAACAGCAGACAGAAGAACTGCACCTTGTTTTGAAGGTTCCTTCTGAGGGAAGAAAACTCAGGGTGAGGATGAGATTCTAGAAAAAAGCCCCTGATGGTCTTGAAAAGAAAGATTTGGAAGGAGAGGTCCTGGGGGCAAAAGGGGGCCAATGAGGGGCTGCTGGCATGACTCAGGGAAGCATAATTTGATTCATAGTGATGGGACCGGAACAGACAGTAGGTGGGTGGAACAGAGTAGGTTAGGAGAGGGATGGATGAGAGTGATGGTTAGGAGAGTAGGGGTCCAGGAGGGGAATTCTATGGTCCCCAGCGTCTCCTGGATCCATCCCCACACAACCCTGGATGTGGTCACTTGGCCCAAGTTAAAAACTCTTAATGGTTTCTCATGGCCCCAGGACAGAGTCTGCTTCTTTAACTGGCAAATAAGACTGTGCAGGCAGGGGTGGCATGATTTAATGCTCTGCTGTCACTGTCTTATAATTCTTTATCATTTTCAAACAAGCAATCCCTTTTTCATTTTCATTGGGTCCTGAATATTATCCTTTTTATATATAATAGTTTGCACCTGCTAATCCCCAATTCCCAATCTTTCCCTCCCCCACTGCCTTTTCATCTTGGCAACCTCAAGTCTGTTCTCTATCTCTGTGAGTCTGTTTCTGTTTCATAGTAAGGTTGATTTGTGTCATATTTCAGATTTCACATGTAAGTGACATCATATGGTGTTTGTCTTTCCCTTCCTAATTTACTTCACTCAGTATGATAATCTCTAGTTACATCCACGTTGCTGCAACTGACATTATTTTGTTCTTTGTAATGGCTGAGTAATATTCCGTTGTATATATGAACCACATCTTCTCTATCCATTTATCTGTTCATGGACATTTAGGTTGTTTCCATGTTTTAGCTATTGCAGCACCTCTATGGGCTTCCCCGGTGGCTCAGGTGGTAAATAATTCTGCCTGCATTGCAGGAGACCTGGGTTCGATCCCTGAGTTGGGAAGACCCCATGGAGAAGGAAATGGAAACCCTATTCTTACCTGGGAAATCCCATAGACAGAGGAGCCTGGTGGGCTGCAGTCCCTGGTGCAAAGAGTCAGACATGACTGAACGGCTAATACTTTTTACTTTCTTCTATATGCTTGCTGAATGAATAAATACACGAAAGAATTAATGGATAGATGGAAGAATGAAAAGATGAATGGATAAAAATATTTGCTAATAATGGAGTTGACACGAGTAGGGGGAAATCAGAGAGGGCCACCTAGAGGAGGCACTTGATTCCTTTGGGTTACAAATCGCCCCAGAGGGTCCTCTTTTCAAATACAGCATTGGGGGCAGGAGTGATCAGTGTTTTTTAACATGGATTTTTTTTTTTTTTAAGCTAAAGCAGACCCAGAGGACAGAGAATCTGAGTCCCTTTAGCCCACCAGGAAACTGTACTCCTTCTCCCTGCCTGGGGAATGCAGAAACCCTGCCCAGAAGTGGAATTAGTAATTGAGCTGTTCCATTGTCCCTGAATGGTGGCTCCATTGTCTCCTCCCATGTGACTAAGGAAAATGTTGTGGAGGATGAGAGAGGGGCCTGACACTGCTCAGCTCCTCAAGATATAAACACAGGGTCTGAGTCTGGGCCCAACAGAACCAGGACTCCAGGGACAGGCTAAGAAAGAATGGATTTCTGGAATCTGGGTCTGTATCCCCCAGTTTAGGTGTATTTGCCACACACATCAACCCCCCAAAATGCACAGTGGTTAAGTGTGAGGGCTCTGAAGCCTGATGCCAAAGTTCAAATTTTGACCTGTCTCCCTGCTAGCCGTATAACTTTGGTCAAGTTATTCAACCTCTCTGGGCCTCCTGTCTCTTCACTTGCCAATGGATATAAAGAAACCAAATCACAGAGGAGCTGTGCAAAGTGGTTAGGACTGCTTCATGCACAGTAGGCCCTCTCTGTGAGTTTTTCTTTTTGAAATATTTTATTTGGAACTTTCCTGATGATCCAGTGGTTAAGAATCTGCCTTGCAAGGCAGGACACATGGATTTGATCCCTGGTGGGGGGACTAAGATTCCACATGCTGCAGAGCAACTAAGCCATGCACTGCAATAAAGGACCCCAAATGATGCAACTAAGATCTGAGACAGCCAAGTAAATAAATAATAATAATTAAACATATATATAATTTTTTATTATTACTTTTTTTCTCTTTGACCATGCCGTCGGGCATGTAGAATCTTAGTTCCCTGACGAAGGATTGAACTGGCCCTGCAGAGTCTTAACCACTGGACAGCCAGGTAAGTCTTGTGAGTGAGTTTTAATAAATGCAAGAAGTTAAGTGGGAAACTTGAACCTGCCCCTCTTGCCCTTATTCCTGGGACTACAATTTGATTCTCATCATGTTGCAGCCACGAGTTCTGGGAAACAAACTCACTCGGCAGGACAATGCAGATAATGGAGTGAAGTTTATTACACCGGCGGGCCCAGGGCAGAGTCTCCTCTTAGCCAAGGACCCCGATTGACTTTTGTAAAAACCTTATATACCTTAAGTGTACTGCTCAAGCCCACATCCCCAAATTCCTTAAACCTAGCCCAGAAAGGGTTAAAGGGAAATATAATTAGGTTACAGCCATGATTCATAATCAGAAGGGTCAGCTGGTTGTACACTGTAGCCAACACCAATGGGTGCCATAAAGATTACAAAGCTGATTGACTACATAGGGGATTATTACATTCTTTTTGGCGATGGGAAATCTTGGTATGGAATCTGGTGTTTATCAGTCCGGGAGGCCAGTTCAGCTGTAGGTTTGTTATCCCCATGTCTACCAGGGACATAGTCCAAAGCTCACTGAGAGTGCAAGATGGAGTTTCCTCCTTTTCTTTTTCAAGATGGAGTCAGCTTGGCCTGTTCCCTTCCTCCCCCAATCACACTCAAAGGAATTCAGAGCCTAGTGAAAGCTCATTTTGTGCATAAGAAAACTAATGCTCAGAGCTCATGGGCACAAGATTGTGAGTGCTGGTGTCTCCTGTCAACTTAAAAAGTATTCACAACCTCAAAGTTGAGAGTTATGTTTCATTCATTCAGTGGGAATTTTTAGGACTTCAAGCCCAAGAGACAGCATTTCAAGTAACCCTGAGGAAACTGCTCCAAGGATGTGAGGAGAGGAGTGAGGTTGGAGTAAAGTGCAGGTAGTTTGAACATGAAAAGATTAAAATTAATTAAGGAAAACTGTGTCACAAAGAAAGTTAAGCACCAAAGAATTGATGCTCTCAAGTTGTGATGTTGGGCGAGACTCTTCAGAGTCCCTTGGACTGCAAAGACATCGAACCAGGCAATTCTAAAGGAAATCAACCCTGGATATTCATTGGAAGGACTGATGCTGAGATGAAACTCCAATATTCTGGCCCCCTGATGGGAAAAGCCGATTCATTGGAAAAGATCCTGATGCTGGGAAAGATTGAAGGCAAAAAGAGAAGGGGGTAGCAGAGGATGAGATGGGCATCACCAGCTCAATGGACTTGAATTTGAGTAAACTCTGGGAGATAGTGGAGAACAGAGAAGCCTGGCATGCTGCAATCCATGGGGTCCCAAAGAATTGGACACGACTGAGTGACTGAACATCATCAACAACAAAACAGCTCGGGAAATGTGCATCAGATATTGTTGTCTAGGTTCTTCAGAGAGAAGCTAAAGCAGAGCATCTAGGGGAAGAACCTGTCTGGGGAAAACCCCATAGGGTCCTGCCTGGTTACACTCTCTCTATTCTAAAGGGAAATGCTTCTTCTCTTTCCCCTCACTCTGTTGTGGGTTCTTCTTGAGGAACAGTCCTTAGATTTGCTAAAACCTGATAGTTCAGACTTACTCCTTGGACACTTTGGAGGACACCCTAGCCCCATCACTGATCCCAAGGCCCTGAGATAGAAAGCCTGTCCATAATGAATACTCACTGTTCCCTAGGTTTTCTGGGCAGTGGAAACAAAGAGATGAGTGGAATTGGGATTTCCCTGGCAGTAAAGTGGTTAAGACTCTGCACTTCCAATGAAGGGGGCACGGATTGATTCCTAGTTGGGGAACTAAGATCCCACTTGATGTGTGCTTTTTCCAAACCTCCCCATCTCAACCCCCTCTGTGATAGTTACACAACTCTGTAAATATACAAAAAATCATTGAATTGTGCAAGTGAAGCAAGTGAATTGTATGGTATATAAAATGTAACTCAATAATAATAATAAAAGCAGGCACAGATCTGCATATTAGAGGTCAGTTTAAAAAAAAAAAAGAAATGAGCCAGACAGACCTTGAGGTTCATCCCTCAAGGACATTGGACCTAGCAGGGAAATCTGACATCTTTCACTGAATTCTTAGGTGGTTGGTTAATGACGCCTGAGACTTGCCTGCTGCAGGAGGGGGCCGGGCAGGGGTTGTGGGGGGGATGGGGCATCATCAGGGAAGCAGCCTTGTCAGCTCAGGCCTGAGCTGCTGGAGACTTTGAAGAGGAGGGTGGGTGGGTCACAGGGAGTCCCAGGCCTTTGGGGCATCAGTGTCAGCTACTAAAGTCCATCTCTGCCCCTTTGGCTGATATGGGCCCACCTGGCTGGCTCTGACCCCAGGGTAACATCTCCATCCAGCAGCCATTCACACTCCTGTGCTGGTGACTCATACCTTCCCCACCTCCACGCCTTTCCATTGTTCTGCATCTCTCTGCTCCTCACACTCTCCCATACACTTTTTCTCTGGGAAGTGCTCCAACTGTCGTGTGTGTGTGTGTGTGTGTGTGTGTGTGTGTGTGTGTGTGTGTGTTAGCTGCTCAGTCGTGTCTGCCCTTCTGTGACCCTGTAGACTGTAGCTGACCAGGCTTCTCTGTCCACGGGATTCTCCAGGCAAGAATACTGGAGTGGGTTGCAAATCGTTTACCGTCTGAGCCACCAGGGACAAATTGCTTACCTTTAAAAACCTGCTCCTTGGGAGCTCCCTGGAGGTCCTGTGGTTAAGACTCTGCCCTTCCTTCCACTGCAGGGAACGTGGGTTCAATCTCTGGTTGGGGAACTAAAATCCCACATGTTGCACCTTGTGGCCAACAAACCAAAACAAAACTGCTTGTTATTTATTCTTAGAGTGATTCCTTGTACATGCCGGGGTGCTCTCTCACCTCAGGGATTTTGCACTGGTTGTCCTCTGTATCTGGCCGTAGGGTTCCCTACTTCATTTTTTTTTTTTTAACAGCTCAAGCAGACATATCTTTTACTGAACAGACAGCAGATAGTACACCTCCGAGATGTGGCAGTGGGCCAGTCCCAAAGGCCCTTCCTTCAGTTTTTTAAAAAAATTAATTTAATCTTTAAATAAAATTTTACTGAAGCTTCCCTCATAGCTCAGTGGGTAAAATATCTGCCTGCGGTGCAAGAGACCTGGGTTTGATTCCTGAATCCAGAAGATTCCCTGGAGAAGGAAATGACAACGCACTCCAGTGTTCTTGCCTTGACAATCCCATGGTCAGAGGAGCCTGGCAGGCTAAGTCCATGGGGTCACAAATAGTTAGACATGACTTAGCAAATAACCACAATAGTTCATTTACAATGCTGTGTTAGTTTCTGCTGTACAGCAAAGTGAATCAGTTATTCATATACATATATCCACTCTTTTTAAGATTTCTTCCCCATATAGGTTTTTACAGAGTATTGAGCAAAGTTCCTTGTGCTATACAGTAGGTCCTTATTAGTTCTCTGTTTTATGTAGGAATGGATAAAGAAGATGTGGTACTTTTATACAGTGAAATATTACTCAGCCATAAAAGAGCAAAATATTGTCATTTGCAGCAGCATGGATGGATCTACAGATTTCATTTTAAGATGAAGCAAGTTAGAGAAAAATAGATATCATATAATATTGCTTACATGTGGAATCTTAAAGAAATGGTGCAACTGAACTTATTTACCAAATAGAAATAGAGTTGTTAGGTCATTAGAATAGGGAAAAGGAGTCCAGAATGGTGCTGGCTAAAAGATAAGGAAGAGAAAAGCCCGTGAAAATAGAACAAAAAAAAGTCCAAGGACTGGAGTGAGGACCTCAGGTAAAACAAACAACACTCCTGGCTGGCCCAATTTACATAGGACAGGCCCAGGGAGAGAAAAACGTATAAAAAGAGGAGCCAAAGCTCTCTCTCTCTTGAGCGCACATGCACTGGGGTGCTCTTCTCTTCGCTTCTTTGGGTCGACATGCCCTCACGCTTTGAAGATAGATTTTCCTGTTATTTTCTAAATAAAATGGAGCTGTAACACTGATTTGTCTAAGAGCTATAACACGGTCTGTTTGAGACCTGAGAGCTATAACACGGTCTGTCCAAGACCCGAGAGCTGTGACACGCTGAGGACTTTAATGTCCGTCACTCCAAATCTTTGCTGTGGATGAGACAGAACCAAGCAGCATACACTGGCGTGACAGTCATAGGTGTAAAAACAAATATATAGTTACCAGGGGGAGGGATAAATTAGAAGATTGGGATTTGACAGTTAAAAGATAATAATTTATTAATTAATTTTTGGCTGTGCTTGGTCTTCCTAGGTGCACAGGCGGGCTTTCTCTAGTTGTGGTGAGCAGGGGCTACTCTCTAGTTGTGATGCATGGCTTCTCTTGTTGCGGAGTGTGGGCTCTAGGCCCATGGGGTTCAGTAATTGTGGCGCTGGGTCTTAGTTGGCCCAAGGCATGTGGGATCTTCCTGAACTTGTGTTCCCGGCATTGGCAGGGGGACTCTCAAACACTGGCCCACCAGGGAAGTCCCCTTCCTTCACTTTTTAAGGTCCTTAAACCAAATGTTACCTTCTCAGGGAGATCTTTCCTAACTTCAATTTAAAACTGCCATCCTAGGTATAGCATGTTACTCAATCATACAGTATTGACTGTAGTTCAGTTCAGTTCAGTTCCTCAGTCATGTCTGACTCTTTGCGACCTCATGGACTCCAGCATGCCAGGCCTCCTTGTCCATTACCAACCCACGGAGCCTACTCAAACTCATGTCCATTGAGTCAGTGATGCCATCCAACCACCTCATCCTCTGTCGTCCCCTTCTCCTCCACCTTCAGTCTTTCCCACCATCAGAGTTTTTTCCATTGAGTCAGTTCTTCACATCAGGTGGCCAAAGTATTGGAGCTTCAGCTTCAGCATTGGTCCTTCCAATGAATTTTCAGGACTGATTTCTTTTAGGATTGACTGGTTGATCTCCTTGCAGTCCAAGGTACTCAACAGTCTTCTCCAACAGCACAATTCAAAAGCATCAATTTTTTGGCACTCAGCTTTCTTTACAGTCCAACTCTCACATCGATACATGACTACTGGAAAAATCATAGCTTTGACTAGATGGACCTTTGTTGGTAAAGTAATGTCTCTGCTTTTTAATATGCTGTCTAGGTTGGTCATAGTTTTTCTTCCAAGGAGCAAGTGTCTTTTAATTGCATGACTGCAATCACTATCTGCGGTGATTTTGGAGCACCCACAAATAAAGTCTGTCACTGTTTCCATTATTTCCCCATCTATTTGCCATGAAGTGATGGAACCAGGTGCCATGATCTTAGTTTTTTCAATGCTGAGCTTTAAGCCAACTTTTTCACTCTCCTCTTTCACTTTCATCAAGAGGCTCTTTATTTCTTCTTCCCTTTCTGACGTAAGTGTGGTATCATCTGCATACCTGAGGTTATTGGTATTTCTCCTGGCAATCTTGATACCAGCTCATGTTTCATCCAGTTCAACATTTCGCATGATGTACTCTGCATGTAAGTTAAATAATCAGGGTGACAACATACAGCCTTGACGTACTCCTTTCCCTATTTGGAACCAGTCTGTGGTTCCATATCCAGTTCTAACTGTTGCTTCTTGACCTGCATACGGATTTCTCAAGAGGCAGGTCAGGTGGTCTGGTATTCCTATCTCTTTATGAATTTTCCACAATTTGTTGTGATCCACACAGTCAAAGTTAATACAATATGAATACAGTATTGCATATTTGAAAGTTGCATAGAAGTTCTGGTCATAAGGAAAATAAATTTATAACTATGTATGGTGACAGAAGTGAACTAGACTTATTTTGATCTTTTTGCAATATAATACAAATGTTGAATCATCATGTTGTATCCTTGAAACTGATAAGTCAATTATACCTCTATAAAGATAATAATAATGAAAAATTAATCTTGTTTATACAAAACTTCTATGTGAATGTTCACAGTGGTATTATTCACAACAGGCAAAATGTGGAAACAACTCAAATGCCCATGAACTGATGAGTGGATAAACAAAATGTGGTCTCTTAAAACATATACCCCCGAGGTGGTCCTAAGATGATGGAGGAATAGGACAGGGAGACCACTTCCTCCCCCACAAATTCATCAAAAGGACATTTAAAAGCTGAGTAAATTCAACAAAACAACTTCTGAATGCCTGCAGAGGACATCAGGCACCCAGAAAAGCAGCCCATTGTCTTCCAAAGGAGATGTTTCATCAACGGTACTGTATAGAAGGAGAAGTCTTGAGACCAATGTAAAAATAAGACTAAAAACCAGAAGCAGGAGGCTTAAGTCCAAATCCTGAGAACACCAGAGAACTCCTGACTCCAGGGAACATTAATTGACAGGAGCTCATCAAATGCCTCCATACCTACACTGAAACCAAACACCACCCAAGGGCCAACAAGTTCCAGAGCAAGACATACCATGCAAATTCTCCAGCAACACAGGAACACAGCCCTGAGCTCCAATATACAGGCTGCCCAAAGTTACTCCAAAACCGTTGACATCTCATAACTCATTACTGGACACTTCATTGCACTCCAGAGAGAAGAAATCCAGCTCCACCCACCAGAACACTGACACAAGCTTCCCTAACCAAGAAACCTTGACAAGCCGCCTGTACAACCCCACCCACAGCGAGGAAACTCCATAATAAAGAGAACTCCACAAACTGCCAGAATACAAAAAGGCCACCCCAAACTCAGCAATATAAACAAGATGAAGAGACAGAGGAATACCCAGCAGGTAAAGGAACAGGATAAATGCCCACCAAACCAAACAAAAGAGGAAGAGATAGGGAATCTACCTGAGAAAGAATTCCGAATATTGATAGTGAAAATGATCCAAAATCTTGAAATCAAAATGGAATCACAGATAAATAGCCTGGAGACAAGGACTGAGAAGATGCAAGAAAGGCTTAGCAAGGACCTAGAAGAAATAAAAAAGAGTCAATATATAATGAATAATGCAATAAATTAGATCAAAAACACTCTGGAGGCAACAAATAGTAGAATAACGGAGGCAGAAGATAGGATTGGTGAAGTAGAAGATAGAATGGTAGAAATAAATGAATCAGAGAGGAAAAAAGAAAAACAAATTAAAAGAAATGAGGACAATCTCAGAGACCTCCAGGACAATGTTAAATGCCCCAACATTCGAATCATAGGAGTTCCAGAAGGAGAAGACAAAAAGAAAGACCATGAGAAAATATTTGAGGAGATAATAGTTGAAAACTTCCCTAAAATGGGGAAGGAAATAATCACCCAAGTCCAAGAAACCCAGAGAGTCCTAAACAGGATAAACCCAAGGCGAAACACCCCAAGACACATATTAATCAAATTAACAAAGATCAAACACAAAGAACAAATATTAAAAGCAGCAAGGGAAAAACAACAAATAACACACGAGGGGATTCCCATAAGGATAACAGCTGATCTTTCAATAGAAACTCTTCAGGCCAGGAGGGAATGGCAGGACATACTTAAAGTGATGAAAGAAAATAACCTACAGCCCAGATTACTGTACCCAGCAAGGATCGCATTCAAATATGAAGGCGAAATCAAAAGCTTTCCAGACAAGCAAAAGCTGGGAGAATTCAGCACCACCAAACCAGCTCTCCAACAAATGCTAAAGGATTTTCTCTAGACAGGAAATACAAAAAGGGTGTATAAACCTGAACCCAAAACAATAAAGTAAATGGCAATGGGATCATACTTATCAATAATTACCTTAAATGTAAATGGGTTGAATGCCCCAACCAAAAGACAAAGACTGGCTGAATGGACACAAAAACAAGACCCCTATATATGTTGTCTACAAGAGACCCACCTCAAAACAGGGTACACATACAGACTAGAAGTGAAGGCTGGAAAAAGATATTCCATGCAAATAGAGACCAAAAGAAAGCAGGAGTAGCAATACTCATATCAGATAAAATAGACTTTAAAACAAAGGCTGTGAAAAGAGACAAAGAAGGACACTACATAATGATCAAAGGATCAATCCAAGAAGAAGATATAACAATTATAATATATATGCACCCAACATAGGTGCACCACAATATGTAAGACAAATGCTAACAAGTATGAAAGGGTAAATTAATAATAATACAATAATAGCGGGAGACTTTAATACCCCACTCACACCTATGGATAGATCAACTAAACAGAAAATTAACAAGGAAGCACAAACTTTAAATGATACAATAGACCAGTTAGACCTAATTGATATCTATAGGACATTTCACCCCAAAACATTGAATTTCACTTTTTTCTCAAGTGCACACGGAACCTTCTCCAGGATAGATCACATCCTGGGCCATAAATCTAGCCTTGGTAAATTTTAAAAAAAATTGAAATCATTCCAAGCATTTTTTCTGACCACAATGCAGTAAGATTAGATCTCAATTACAGGAGAAAAACTATTAAAAATTCCAACATATGGAGGCTGAACAACATGCTGTTGAATAACCAACAAATCACAGAAGAAATCAAAAAAGAAATCAAAATATGCATAGAAATGAATGAAAATGAAAACACAACAACCCCAAACCTGTGGGACACTGTGAAAGCAGTGCTAAGGGGAAAGTTCATAGCAATACAGGCATACCTCCAGAAACAAGAAAAAAGTCAAACAAATAACCTAACTCTAAATACCTAAAGCAACTAGAAAAGGAAGAAATGAAGAATCCCAGGGTTAGTAGAAGGAAAGAAATCTTAAAAATTAGGGCAGAAATAAATGCAAAAGAAACAAAAGAGACCATAGCAAAAATCAACAAAGCCAAAAGCTGGTTCTTTGAAAGGATAAATAAAATTGACAAACCATTAGCCAGACTCATCAAGAAACAAAGGGAGAAAAATCAAATCAATAAAATTAGAAATGAAAATGGAGAGATCACAACAGACAACACAGAAATACAAAGGATCGCAAGAGACTACTATCAGCAATTATATGCCAATAAAATGGACAACATGGAAGAAATGGACAAATTCTTAGAAAAGTACAACTTTCCAAAACTGAACCAGGAAGAAATAGAAAATCTTAAGAGACCCATCACAAGCATGGAAATTGAAACTGTAGTCAGAAATCTTCCAGCAAACAAAAGCCCAGGTTCAGATGGCTTCACAGCTGAATTCTACCAAAAATTTAGAGAAGAGCTAACACTTATACTACTTAAACTCTTCCAGAAAAGTGCAGAGGAAGGTAAACTTCCAAACTCATTCTATGAGGCCACCATCACCCTAATAACAAAACCTGACAAAGATGCCACAAAAAAAGAAAACTACAGGCCAATATCACTGATGAACATAGATGCAAAAATCCTTAACAAAATTCTAGCAATCAGAATCCAACAACACATTAAAAAGATCATACACCATGACCAAGTGGGCTTTATCCCAGGGATGCAAGGATTCTTCAATATCCACAAATCAATCAATGTAATTCACCACATTAACAAATTGAAAAATAAAAGCCATATGATTATCTCAATAGATGCAGAGAAAGCCTTTGACAAAATTCAACATTTTGATAAAAACTCTCCGGAAAGCAGGAATAGAAGGAACATACCTCAAGATAATAAAAGCTATATATGACAAACCCACAGCAAACATTATCCTCAATGGTGAAAAATTGAAAGCACTTCCCCTAAAGTCAGGAACAAGACAAGGGTGCCCACTTTCACCACTACTATTCAACATAGTTTTGGAAGTTTTGGCCACAGCAATCAGAGCAGAAAAAGAAATAAAAGGAATTCAAATTGGAAAGAAGAAGTAAAATTCTCACTGTTTGTAGATGACATGATCCTCTACATAGAAAACCCCAAAGACTCCACCAGAAAATTACTAGAGCTAATCAATGAATATAGTAAATTTGCAGGATATAAAATCAACACACAGAAATCCCTTGCATTCCTATACACTAATAATGAGAAAATAGAAAGGGAAATTAAGGAAACAATTCCATTCACCATTGCAACGAAAAGAATAAAATACTTAGGAATATATCTACCTAAAGAAACTAAAGACCTATATATAGGAAACTATAAAACACTGGTGAAAGAAATCAAAGAGGACACTAATAGATGGAGAGATATACCATGTTCATGGATTGGAAGAATCAATATAGTGAGTATACTACCCAAAGCAATCTATAGATTCAATGCAATCCCTATCAAGCTACCAACGGTATTTTTCACAGAGCTAGAACAAATAATTTCACAATTTGTATGGAAATACAAAAAACCTCAAATAGCCAATCTTGAGAAAGAATGGACCTGGAGGAATGAACTTGCCTGACTTCAGGCTATACTACAAAGCCACAGTCATCAAGACAGTATGGTACTGGTACAAAGACAGAAATATAGATCAATGGAACAAAATAGAAAACCCAGAGATAAATCCATGCACCTACAGACACCTTATTTTTGACAAAGGAGGCAAGAATATAAAATGGAGAAAAGACAATCTCTTTAACAAGTGGTGCTGGGAAAACTGGTCAACCACTTGTGAAAAAATGAAACTAGAACACTTTCTAACACCATACACAAAAATAAACTCAAAATGGATTAAAGATCTAAATGTAAGACCAGAAACTATAAAACTCCTAGAGGAGAACATAGGCAAAACACTCTCCAACATAAATCACAGCAAGATCCTCTATTACTCATCTCCCAGAATATTGGAAATAAAAGCAAAAATAAACAAATGGGACCTAATTAAACTTAAAAGCTTCTGCACAACAAAGGAAACTATAAGCAAGGTGAAAAGACAGCCTTCGGAATGGGAGAAAATAATAGCAAATGAAGCAACTGACAAACAACTAATCTCAAAAATATACAAGCAACTCCTACAGCTCAATTCCAGAAAAATAAACGACCCATTCAAAAAATGGGCCAAAGAAGTAAATAGACATTTCTCAAAGGAGACATACAGATGGCTAACAAACACATGATAAGATGCCTAACATCACTCATTATCAGAGAAATACAAATCAAAACCACAATGAGGTACCATTTCACACCAGTCAGAATGGCTGACATCCAAAAGTCTACAAGCAATGAATGCTAGAGAAGGTGTGGAGAAAAGGGAACCCTCTTACACTGTTGGTGGGAATGCAAACTAGTACAGCCACTATGGAGAACAGTGTGGAGATTCCTTAAAAAACTGGAAATAGAACTGCCTTATGACCCTGCAATCCCACTGCTGGGCATACACACCGAGGAAACCAGAATTGAAAGAGACACGTGTACTCCAATGTTCATCGCAGCACTGTTTATAATAGCCAGGACATGGAAGCAACCTAGATGTCCATCAGCAGACGAATGGATAAGAAAACTGCAGTACATATACACGATGGAGTATTACTCAGCCATTAAAAAGAATACATTTGAATCAGTTTTAATGAGGTGGATGAAACTGGATTTGATTATACAGAGTGAAGTAAGCCAGAAAGAAGAACACCAATACAGTATACTAATGCATATATATGGAATTTAGAAAGATGGTAACGATAACCCTGTATGCGAGACAGCAAAAGAGACACAGACGTATAGAACAGTCTTCTGGACTCTGTGGGAGAGGGAGAGGGTGGGATGATTTGGGAGAATGGCATTGAAACATGTATAATATCATATATGAAACAAATTGCCAGTCCAGGTTCGATGCATGATACTGGATGCTTGGGGGCTGGTGCACTGGGATGACCCAGAGGGATGGTACGGGGAGGGAGGAGGGAGAGGGGTTCAGGATTGGGAACACGTGTATACCTGTGGCAGATTCATGTTGATGTATGGCAAAACCAATACAATATTGTAAAGTAATTAACTTCCAATTAAAATAAATACATTTATATTAAAAAAAAACACATATACTCCCAATTTTTTTTTTTTTGTGGTTTAGTCATTCAACTGTGTCTGACTCTTTGTAATCCCATGGACTCTAGCTGGCCAGGCTCCTCTGTCCATAGGATTTCCTAGGCAAGAATATTGGGGTGGGTTGCCATTTCCTCCTCCAGGGGATCTCCTCGTCCAAGGATCCAGTTGGTCTCTTCTACATTGTCAGGCAGATTCTTTACCACTTATCCACCAGGGCAAGTGTCCCCATAATCCATTGCTGTGTCAGTCTTGTCTCTTCAACTTCACCTTCACCTTGACTTTCTTCTTCAAATTCTGTCTTATTCCCCACCCCTCAGATGAACTGGACCCTACATCCTGTCTTCTTCCAGGGTTTCCTCTGGACTTATACATGCTCATTTTTGTTTTATTATTCATTGTATCTTCCCTTATCTCTCTCCCACTGCCTCTCTCTCTGTCTCTCTTCTCTCTCCCTCCCTAATCCCTTCCTCTCTCCTCTTCTGCCCCCCACCCTCTCCCTGCCTGGGAAACAGCTGGGCCCTGTGGACCCCAGAGAGTGCTGGTCTGGGGTGTGGTCGGAAGACAGGGCACAGATTCCTTGAATCCTGATGGTGGGTGAATGGATGAGAAATTCAGAACACTTAAGGCTACTTTCCTAAAGTGCCCCAACTTGGGAAGCCTTTGGGGAAGCTGTGAGTTTGTGGCTCCCCTGTGGTGAAGTACCTGAGGCGGGGGTGGTGTAAGGACCCAGGATTTGCTAGCCTGTGCCTGGTACCAGAAAGGCATTACATGGAAACTTGAAAACTTTGGTATCAAGGACTTGAGGGGAGAGAGATGTCTTAGGTCTGTGTTTCTGTTGCCCCCGTGTGTCTCAATGTGGAACTGCATGAATTGAGTGTCTAGACCAGCACCAAAGTCCAGCTTTGGAGAACAGCCATCCTCAAACTTCCATTACATTGTAGGTCAATTAGTCTGAAAAAACGCCTCTAGGAGGATGTCAAGGCATCTAGCAGTCTCTAAGGTGGCTCAAACTACCGCACAATTGCACTTATCTCACATGCTAGTAAAGTAATGCTCAAAATTCTCCAAGCCAGGCATCAGCAATACGTGAACCGTGAACTTCTTGAAGTTCAAGCTGGTTTTAGAAAAGGCAGAAGAACCAGAGATCGAATTGCCAACATCCGCTGGATCATCGAAATAGCAAGAGAGTTCCAGAAAAACATCTTTTTCTGCTTTATTAACTACGCCAAAGCCTTTGACTGTGTGGATCACAATAAACTGTGGAAAATTCTTCAAGAGATGGGAATACCAGACCACCTAACCTGCCTCTTGAGAAATCTGTATGCAGGTCAGGAAGCAACAGTTAGAACTGGACATGGAACAACAGACTGGTTCCAAATAGGAAAAGTAGTACGTCAAGGGTGTATATTGTCACCCTGCTTATTTAACTTCTATGCAGAGTACATCATGAGAAACGCTGGGCTGGAAGAAGCACAAGCTGGAATCAAGATTGCCGGGAGAAATATCAATAACCTCAGATATGCAGATGACACCACCTTTATGGCAGAAAGTGAAGAGGAGCTAAAAAGCCTTTTGATGAAAGTGAAAGAAGAGAGTGAAAAAATTGGCTTAAAGCTCAACATTCAGAAAACGAAGATCATGGCATCCGGTCCCATCACTTCATGGGAAATAGATGGGGAAACAGTGTCAGACTTTATTTTCTTGGGCTCCAAAATCACTGCAGATGGTGACTGTAGCCATGAAATTAAAAGACGCTTACTCCTTGGAAGAAAAGTTATGACCAACCTAGATAGCATATTCAAAAGTAGAGACATTACTTTGCTGACTAAGGTCCGTCTAGTCAAGGCTACGGTTTTTCCTGTGGTCATGTATGGATGTGAGAGTTGGACTGTCAAGAAGGTTGAGCGCCGAAGAACTGATGCTTTTGAACTGTGGTGTTGGAGAAGACTCCTGAGAGTCCCTTGGACTGCAAGGAGATCCAACCAGTCCATTCTGAAGGAGATCAACCCTGGGATTTCTTTGGAAGGAATGACGCTAAAGCTGAAGCTCCAGTACTTTGGCCACCTCGTGCGAAGAGTTGACTCATTGGAAAAGATCCTGATGCTGGGAGGGATTGGGGGCAGGAGGAGAAGGGGAGGACAGAGGATGAGATGGCTGGATGGCATCACTGACTCGATGGACGTGAGTCTGAGTGAACTCCGGGAGTTGGTGATGGACAGGGGGGCCTGGTGTGCTGCGATCCATGGGGTCGCAAAGAGTCGGACACGACTGAGCAACTGAACTGAACTGAACTGAAGGTGGCTCTGATCCCCAAATCTCTGTCCCCTAGCATTTACTCCACATATAATGCTCTTGCCCTGAATATGGGCTGGACATATGACTTGCTTCAGACAAATGGAATACAGCAAAGATGATAAAAACTCATTCTGATATTGGATTATAAAGATTGTCTGGTTGTATCCTTCTCCTCCTCATCTTCACTCATCCCTTCCCCCACCTCCTCCTTCCTTTTTCCCTCGCTCTCTCACTCTCTTTCTGTCTCTCTGTGTGTCTCTGTCTCTCTCCCTCTTTCTCTCTCTGCACTATGAAAAGGTCTATATGCCCAGGGACTGTTACCAATCAGCAGAGAAGTGAGATCTGCTCAGTTTAAGACTGGAAAACAGATCCTCTATCCTCAGTAAAGGTATGAGATGACCACAGTCTTTGCTAGCATCATATTTTTTGTTGTTTTGGCCACACTGTGTGGTTAGTTCTCTGACCAGGGATTGAACACACACCTTTCACAGTAAAAGTGGGAGTCCTAACCACTGGACCGCCAGGGAATTCCCCTTTCTAGCATCTTGACTGCAACCTTATGAAAGACTCAGAACCAATCACCCAGCTAAGCCAAGCCCAGTTTTCTGACCTAACAAGACCATAAGATAATGACTGTTAATTGTTTTAAGCTGAGTTCTATGTTAGGTTGATAATACTTGCAGGATTTTGTTCCAGGATTAAGAAGTGAACAAATCTAAATATATATTTAAAAGCATGGGGTCTTCCCTGGTAAAAGAATCTGTGTAAAGAACCAGTGGTAAAGAATCTGCCTGCCAATGCAGGAGACATGGGTTCAATCCTTGGTCCAGGGAGATTCTGCAGGCCATGGAACAACTAAGCCACAACTATTGAGCCTGCATTCTAGAGCCTGGAAACCGCAACAATTGAGCCCACGGGCTGCAGCGGCTGACGTCCCAGTGCCCTGGAGCCCATGCTGCTCAACAAGAGAAGCCACTGCTGTGAGAAGCCAGTGCACTACAGCTAGAGCATAGCCCCTGCTCACAACTAGAGGAAAGCCTGCACAGACAAAGATAAATAAGTAAGTAATTACATTAAAAAAAAAAAAAAGCATGGACAGCTCTTTTACAACTTATTTAAATACTGGCTTATGTCTGCCTTTGCACATGCAGTTCCCTTCTTTTGGCACACTGTTCCCATCTCCTTCACAGGAATACTTCCCTCTTGCCTGATTCAGCAGGACTCAGTTCAGAAGTCACCTTATAATAGAGACCGATTGCTCTCAGAAGTCCCCAGACTAAAATACCGTCCCCATTTGTTCTGTTGCATACCCTTCCTCATGCCTTTGAAGTCCTTCTCACCACTGGTAATTATCTGGCACAGAGATCATCTCTTTATTTATTGTTGTTTTCCCTGCTGAATGGGGAATGGTTGCTTTGCTTTCTATTGTTTAATTTCTTTTTAAAATTAATATCAGTGAAATTAACTTTTTTTCTGTTGTGCCATCCTTGGTATGTTATCCTTTGTATAGATGTGTGGGATATGGGAAGAAGAGTACCACTTAAATTTCTTAGCACCTCCAGAATCACTGCTCTGATATCAAGATGCAGAAGAGTTCCATCACCACTCCCCTCCACCACCACAAAACTCCTTGTACTAAACCTCTGTAGTCATAGGAAAGGGCTTTGTTTTCTTTCTTGCTTGCTGCTTTGCAGTCAGAGCTTATTTGTTGAATGACTGAATAAACAGATATCAATGCCAACAAATGTGGGAAGTTGATATTGTGAGGGCTATCAAGATAACTCTCTGCTGGAGTTGTGGTCTTAATTTCTTTTCTCTCTCTCTCTCCTTAAGCAGGCTTCTCAGTGTGGTGGCTTCTCTTATTGTGGAGTACAGGCTTTAGATGAGAACGCTCAGTAGTTGGAGCCCACGGGCTTAGTTGTTCATGGTGTGTCTGATCCTCCTGAACCAGGGATCTAGCTGTGTCCCCTGCATTATCAGGTGGACTCTTAATCACTGGACAACCAGGGAAATCCTATATGCATTATTGAAATCTGGACCATTTCTAAAGTCTTTATTGAATTCATTACAATATTGCTTCTGTTTTACGCTTTGTGTTTTGGCTGTGAGGCATGTGGGGTCTTAGCTCCCCAACCAGGGATCGAACGTGCACCCCCTGCATTGGAAAGTGAAGACTTAACAGTTGGACCATGAGGGAAGTCCCCTATCTACATGTTTAATTGGAGTATAGTTGATTCACAAAGTTGCATTAGTTTCAGGTATACACCACAGTGATTCAGTTATACATATACATGTATTCTTTTTCAGATTCTTTTCTCTTACAGGTTATTACAGACTATTGAATAGAGTTCCCTGTGGTATATAAGGGATTGTAACCTTGTTGGTTATCTATTTTATGTATGCTGCTGCTGCTGCTAAGTCGCTTCAGTCGTGTCCGACTCTGTGTGACCCCATGGATGGCAGCCCACCAGGCTCCCCCATCCCTGGGATTCTCCAGGCAAGAACACTGGAGTGGGTTGCTGTTTCCTTCTCCAATGCATGAAAATGAAAAGTGAAAAGTGAAAGTGAAGTTCCTCAGTCGGTCCGACCCTCAGCGACCCCATGGACTGCAGCCTACCAGGCTCCTTAGTCCATGGGATTTTCCAGGCAAGAGTACTGGAGTGGGGTGCCATTGCCTTCTCCGATTTTCTGTATAGTGGTGTGTATATGTTAATCCCAAACTCCTAATTTCTCTTCCCTGTACTTTCCCTTTTGGTTAGTTTGTTTTCTACGGCTGTGGGTCCATTGCTGTTTTGTAAATAAATTCATTTGTGTGTATATATATATATATATATATATATATATAAGATTTGTGCTTTCTTCTTTTTTGTTATAGCTTTCTAAAAATAATTTTATTTATTTATTTTTGGCTGGGCTGAGTCTTCATTGCTTTACACAGGACCTCTCTAGTTGCAGCGAGCAGGGGCTACTTTCGTAGCGGTTTACGAGCTTCTCACCGTGGTGGCTTCTTTTGCTGTGAAGCACAGGCTCTAGTGAATGGCTTCAGTAGGTGGGGCCTGCAGGCTCTAGAGCATGGGCTCAGTGGTTGTGGCGCACTGGCTTAGTTGCTCTGGGCATGGCATGCGGAATCTTCCTGGACTAGGGATTGAACACGTGTCCCCTGTGTTGGCAGGTGGACTCCCACCCCCTGCACCTCAAAGAAAGTCTGCTCTTAACTTCTTAACAAAAAGCAAGACAGAGATAGTTTGGCTGACAGAATCTTAAGAGATTTTTATTGAGGCATTAATGAGGTATTCTTCATTGCACAGGAGAGGGGGGGAGGTAAACAAGTGCCTCAACTCAAACAGGATACAAAGGGAAAGGTCTGCACGAAATTCTATGAGCCCCTGAGTTCTAATAATTTCCCGTCTCTGTCTGGTCATTCCAGTCCTCTCCCAACCAGCATTGTAACGATCTGCATTCATATGGCAGGGGGATGAAGGGAAATTTCAAGGAGCGCTGTGGACCAGCTTTCACTTGATTTTTGGTTTTTCCAAAAAAGGACCAGTCCAGACTGACGGATTCCACCTCCTCCTCCAAACTCCAATATTCTTAAATCCTGGATTTTATTTACCAGAGAATGGAGGATTTCACTGTCTTTCCAGCCTGCCATAGGGCCAGGTCTGGCGGTCTGTTGTTTCAACTGAAAAAGTCTAATTTAATATTCTTGAATAGAAAGCAACAGTGAGGATCCTTAAAGAATATTTATAGTGATACTCAGTCCTTGTAACAGTGAGGTCATGTCCCCAAGAATAATAATGCAGGTGCATTCAATCTATCTGCTTCTTTTAAAAAATAAAATAAAAAATGGGTCCATCAGGTGACCTATATAAACAATCCAGCTTCGAATGAGGTTGTGTCAAACTAATGTGCCTTTCTCAAATGGTAATTTATTTAAAAAATTAAGATATTGAAATGGATAAAGAAACGTGGTACATATATACAATGAACTATTACTCAGCCATAAAAGGAATGAAATTGGGTCATTTGCAGAGAGGTGGATGGACCTAGAAACTGTAGTACAGAGTGAAGTAAATCAGAAAGAGAAAAACAAATATACATTAATGCATATTTGTGGAATCTAGAAAAATAGTATAGATTAATTTATTTGCACAGCAGAAATAGAGACACAGATGTTCAGAACAATTGTGTGGACACCAAGGGGGAAAAGGGGGTGGGGTGGAATGAAAGATTAGGATTGACCCATATACACAATTGATACTATGTATAAAATAGACAACTAAGGAGAACAGACCATATAGCATAGGGAACAGTTTGTTCCCTCAGTGCTCTGTGATGACCTACATGGGAAGGAAGTCCAAGGAAGAGGAGATGTATGTATGCATAGCTGATTCATTTGCTGTGCAGCAAAAATTAACACTACATTGTAAAGCAACTATACTCCAATAAAAAAGTTAAAAAAATAAGTTGTTGAATACCAGAGTGGGAGAGGGAGATATAATTGTAGATGAGGTAGGATTGGCCAGAGGTTGGTAGTTATGTGGCTGAGGAAAGAGGTGTATGGGAGTTCATTAAACAATTATGCCAGCATTGTGTGTGTTAAAATTTTCTATTAGAAAAGGTTTAAATAAATAATTGAGAGATTGTAAAAAAAAAAAAGAAAGGAAAGCTACAAAAGAAAATTAGATGTATGATAATGCAAAACCATTCTGCTTAAGATGGTGTCAGCTGCTTAGCACCATTTGAAAATTTCTGGCCCCATGCAAAGTCACCACTCTTTCCATTTTAGTTGTAAATCTCCATATGAGAGGTGCAGTGCTAAAGAATCTGTCTGCATATGTAGGAGACACATGAGACATGAGTTCAACCCCTGGGCCAGGAAGATCTTCTGGAGTGGAAATGGCAACCCATTCCAGTGTTCTTGCCTGGAAAATCCAATGGACAGAGGAGCCTGGTGGGTTACAGTCCATGGGGTGGCAAAGAGTTGAACACGACTGATCACACACACACACGCACATACACTCCATGTGAGTATTAAGACTACTCCACGACAGACATAAATATAATGTATTGCCCTTATAGGAACTTTAGAACGATGAAAAGAGCTCAGAGAAGCATGGTAAGATGGCAGAAATGTGCAACGAATAACTCTCATTTCTGGTATCAGCCATGTTACTACTTATTGCAATACACGGAATAAGTAATACAATACACGCATAGGTATGTATTGAGAAGGAGACATACCTCAGCTTTCTTCTGGTTTAGAGGTTCATCATCGATTTGACTAATATTCTCCTCTTTGTCTATGAAGATAAATGCCACAAGTGATGGTTCTTCACTTTCTTAGTGTACAGTCGGAATCTCTTTCTCCCTTGGGCCTTGCACAACTTTTATCTAACACAAGCCATCTTGCTCCCCGAGAAGATAGGCTAAGTGACAGGAAGGGTGGACAGCTCATTCAAAGTTGCTTCTTGATGTTGGTAGCTGCAAGTCAAATTAACACTCTGGTTCTCAGGAGAAAGGCCATACTCTTAGTTTGGTCCTAAAGCCCTCAGGACTGCACATTCCCCAAGCCATTCGCTGTAACTGGACTTCTCACTTCACAAATGCATGTTTTTCTCTCTTTCACTTGTTCTGTCACCTTTTCACATGTTGTTGGTTTTCTGAGGCACTCGTTCTCCTCCTTTGGCCTGAATGATACCATCTTATACTCTGGGTTTCTGGCTCACCTCTCCCAGGAGACCTTCCCTGATTCTCCCTTCCAGACTCTGTTGGATATTCCTACTATATCTTTCCTCTTATGTTTATATTCCATTTTACTATGACTGTCAAAGAACTTCTCCAACTGTCAGCTATAAACTTCAAACTATAAGGATTTTTGTTACTCCTGTTCATGACTCTATGTTCAGCATCTAATGTCAAACCCAGGATACATACTCAATAAATATTTGTTGAGTGCCCTCTGGTGGCTCAGTTGGTAAAGAACCCACCTGCAATGCAGGAGACACGGGTTCAATCCCTGAATCTGGAAGATCCCCTGGAGAAGGAAATGGCAATCCACTCCAGTATTCTTGCCTGGGAAATCCCATGGACAGAGGAGCCTAATGGGCTACATACAGTCCATGGAGTTGCTAGAGAGTCGGACGTTACTGAGCGACAACACAGCAAAGTAGATTCTGAACCAGAATAAATCCAATCTGCTAGAACTAGACTGATCCTTGTAGAAATACAGCATGAGACATGCCCCCAAAGGACACTCAGCGGTCCCAATAATTGAGAAAATAGTTACAGGGTTATCTGGAGCTTCTGCAATTCAATATTTAAAGTGGTACTCTCCCAACCCATGAAATTCCAGATTTTTGCCCAAGGACCCAGCTGTTTACATCATAACTCCCTGGAAGCTTCCAGGTGTCCTAGTGGTCAGGAGGATGAGGTGATTTTTCTGTTGACCAGCTTCATCAGGGCCCCCTTCAGGTCTCTGTTCCTCAGGCTGTAGATAAAGGGGTTCAGCATGGGGGTGACAGCAGTGTACATCACAGCAGAGGCTTTCTCCTTCACGGCTGTGCGGACAGATGAAGGACACAGATAGACCCCAATGGTGGTCCCGTAGAAGAGTACAACCACAGAGAGGTGGGAGCTGCAGGTGGAAAAGGTTTTCTTCCTGCCTCCTGCAGAGGGCACCTTCACGATGGCCACAATGATGCGAGCATAGGAGGCCAGAATGCAGATGAAAGGCGTGGCTATGACCATCCCTGCCACAACGAGCACAAAGATCTTGTTCACAGAGGTGTCAGTGCACGAAAGGCTGAGGAGTGGGGTGAGGTCACAGAAGTAGTGAGGCAACTCGGTATTGCCACAGAAAACCAGACGGGCCATCAGGAGGATGTGGGTGAGGGAGATGAAGCCGGAAAACACCCACAGGCCTCCAACCAGCAGGCCACAGAGGTGTGGGCTCATGATAGTGGGATAGTGTAAGGGGTGACATATAGCCACGAACCTATCATAAGCCATCACGGCTATTAAGACACTGTCCATGATGCCAAAGAAATGGAAGAAGTACATTTGTGTCAGGCAGCAGGAGTAAGAGATGGACTTGCTCTTGATTTGGATGCTCACCAGCATCTTGGGGACAGTGTCGGTGGCCAGGCAGAAATCAACCAAGGAAAGATTGGCCAAGAAGAAGTACATGGGGGTGTGGAGGTGGGAGTCGGTGCTGATGGCCAGGATGATCAACAGGTTCCCCACTACTGTGACCACATACATGCAGAGAAACAGAGCAAAGAGGAGAGTCTCCTGTTCTGGCTTTTCTGAAAGTCCCAGAAGGATAAACTCAGAGGAGCTGGTTTGGTTGTCTGGTTCCATGGATATGATTCCTCTGGAAGTATTGAAAGGGTGAAGTTACATGAATGCTATTGAGATGATTCTGAAAGGTTCGAAGAGATTACCTTCTATTTCCATGCGTTCGTGTGTTCAGTCATGTACGACTCTTTGCAAGCCTCGCCAGTTTCCTCTGTCCATGAGATTTCCCAGGCAAGAATACTGGAGTGGGTTGCCATTTCCTCCTCTAGGGGATCCACCCTAAATTTTCAATCTGGACTAATTATGATGTCTACTTATATATGTGTTCCACCTTGAACCATTGATGTAGTTTTTACATCTCATGTCAAGCTTTGGCTCAAGGTTGCTCCCTTGAATAGCCCTGACTCATACAAAGACTGACAGTAAACCATGCATGAACTCTGGCCGGGGAAACTACTAAGGGTTTACTTCATGACAAAACAAACCGAATCCAGAAAAAAGCATTATTTGAGAAGCAATGATCAGCCAAGAAATTGGTAGTAATGTAGAAAAAAATCTGAACAAAGCATTGTTTTAAAATAGTAATAATACAGGCTTCCCTGGTAACTCAGCTGGTAAAGAATCCACCTGCCATACATGAGACCCCACTGCAATTCCTGGATGAGGAGGACCCCCTGGAGAAGGGTTAGGCTACCTACTCCAGCATTCAAAGGCTTTCCCGGTGGCTCAGTTGGTAAGGAATCCTCCTGCGATGCTGGAGACCTGGGTTCGATCCCTGGGTTAGGAAGATCCCCTGGAGGAGGGCGTGGCAACCCACTCCAGTATTCTTGCTTGGAGAATCCCCATAAATAATGGAGCCTGGCTGGCTACAGTCCACGGGGTCACAAAGAATAGGACACGACTGAGAGACTAAGCACACACACAGCTTGTACCTGTGCTGTGCTCAGTTGTGTCCAACTCTTTGTGACCCCATGGGTTGTCACCAGCCAGGCTCCTCTGTCCATGGATTTCCCAGGCAGGAATACTGGAGTGGGTTGCCATTTTCTCCTACGGGGATCTTTCCAACCTAGGGGTCAAACTTGCATATCTTGTGTCTCCTGCATTGCAAGTGGATTCTTTACCAACTGAGTCATTGGAAAATCCCATGCATGTAAATAATGGGGATTAAAATACTATGAGACCTGGGATTTATTTATCATAAAGTAATATGAGACAAAATGGGGAATTAAAATTGTTGTAATGTTTTTGTGTTGAGTTGCAGAAAAATAGAAACAGTGAACAGTTTGGACTTTCTACAAAAATACACATGATTACAGTTTAGGTGTAACTACTTAAATAATAGGTATAGAATATGTAACTTTAAAATTATGGTAGGGGTATGACAGGCTTCCCTGGTGGCTCAGCAATAAAGAATCCACCTGCTAATGCAGAAGATGAGGGTTGGATCCTTGGCTGGGACCCCAATTCTGAAAAAACAAAACAAAAAACCCTTCTTGGTAGAAGTCTCATGGTTTTCAGAATTGATTTCCAGACTTACAACTCCAGACTCCTAACTCCCGGACTTGAATTTCTGCCTGCCAACTCAATTTTACTACCAGGATAATCTGCAGAAATGTAGTGTTTCTCAGAAGGTAAAGAATCTGCCTACAATGCAGAAGACCTGGGTTCCATCCCTGGGTGGGGAAGATACCCTGGAGAAGGAAATGGCAACCCACTCCAACATTCTTGCCTGGAAAAATCCCATGGACAGAGGAACCTGGCTGGCTACAGTCCATGGGGTCACAAAGAGTTGGACACCACTGAGCAACTAACACTCACTCAGTGTAGAAAGATGGAAGCACTGAGATAATTGGATTCAGACAGACCAGGATTCAAATTCTGGTTCCATTACTTAGTGACTACTAACCTCTCTTGGTGGCTCAGTAGTAAAGAATCCACCTGCCAGTTCAGGAGACATGGGTTCAAAACCTGGGTTGGGAAGATCCCTGGAGAAGGAAATGGCAACCCACTCCAGGATGCTTGCCTGGGAAATCACATAGGGTCACAAAGAGTCAAACGTGACTGAGCCTCTAATGCTAACCCCCGCCCCCACCCCCAGCCTCTCTAAACTTCATTTTCTGTATCTTTAGCCTTGATAATACCCACCTGGATTTTCTTAGAAAATGAAGTGATGTAGCCCATGGAAGGTGACTGAGACAGTGCCCAACAGGATAGTATGATCTCAGCCAACATTTGGCAGCATCATCTCAGGTTTAAGGAAGGGCTGTGAAAAGAGAAATACCTGGGTATGATTCATGGGCTCACCGCTTACTAGCTAGGTGATCTTTACTTATTTTTATTTTTTAAAATCGGAGCATAATCGCTCTACAACGTTGTGCTAGTTTCTGCTGTACAACCATGTAAGTCACCTATAAGTATACATATATCCCCTCTCTCTTGAGTCTCCCTCCCACCCCCATCCGTATCACCTCTCTAGGTCTTCACAGAGCACGAAACTGAGCTCCCTGTTCTATACAGCAGCTTCCCTTCAGTGAGTTGCCGCTGCTGCTGCTAAGTCACTTCAGTCGTGTCCGACTCTGTGCGACCCCATAGACGGCAGCCCACCAGGCTCCCCCGTCCCTGGGATTCTCCAGGCAAGAACACTGAAGTGGGTTGCCATTTCCTTCTCCAATGCATGAAAGTGAAAAGTGAAAGTGAAGTCACTCAGTTGTGTCTGACTCTTAGCGACCCCATGGACTGCAGCCCACCAGGCTCCTCCATCCATGGGATTTTCCAGGCAAGAGTACTGGAGTGGGTTGCCATTGCCTTCTCCGCTTCAGTGAGTTACCTAACCACTAAAATCTCACTTTCTTGGTCAAAAGGGGATGAGAATAGTGGTGTATAGATAATAGGCTTGCTTTGAGGATTAAATGAGATGTTGGTGTAAAATTTTCTACACAGTATCTGACAGAGAATAATATAATTATAAAAGCAGTGGTTTTCCTTTCTCTTTCTTCCTGGCAGACCAAGTTTATCATGTAAATAACAAAGTCTGTTTCTTTTCTGGTGACCTTATTTCCATGAATAAAATCATCATCACTTCAGACACCTGTGATTGAAACTTTGACATTTCCTCTCTTGTTACTTCCACTGCCAAAGCCAATCTGCCGATGAGTTGCTACGTATTCTACAAGCTGAACTGTCTATTCTTACTGTTATTTTCCCATCTACCTCCTCCCACCACTGACTTGCATCAAGGCTCTTCTTAGTTCTGGTTGTCGAGTATTAGTCTTGAATTAGTCCTCATGCATCCTTTCTGTCTCCTCCAAACCATCATGAAATCACTGATGGAATAGTCTTCCTGATAAGTCAGAAAGAAAGAAACAAATATCACATATTAACGCATACATGTTGAATCTGGAAAAACAGTTTACAGATGAATCTATTTGCAAAGCAGAAATAGAGACACAGGTATAGAGAGCAAATATATAGACACCAAGGGGGAAAAGGGGAGGGTGCGATGAATTGGGAGATCAGGATTGAGATCCACAAGCTACTACGTATAACATAGATAACTAACGAGAACCTACTGTATGGCACAGGGTATACTCAATGTATACTCAATGTATACTCAATGCTCTGTGGTGACAAAGAGAGGATATATGTACACACAAAGCTGAATCATTTTGCTGTGCAGAAGAAACTAGTACACCACTGTAAAGCAACTGAACTCCAATGATAAAAAAGAATAATTCTGATCATATCACTTTTATTCACTTATTTATGCACTCACTGTCTTTTTTTCCCCCATAAACAGTTATTGGTGGCTGCATTAAGCCAGGATTTGGGGTGAGTAGTGCAGACAAAGACACAAATAGACCCAAACCCTGTCCTCCAGACACTCTAAAGCAGGAACTGTGTGCCTTTGTTCATTTTTTAAAAATTTATTTTTAATTGGAGGATAATTGATTTACAATATTGTATTGATTTCTGCCATATGACAACCTGAATCAGCCATTAAGTATACATATTTTCCTTCCCTCTTGACATCCCTTCCACTCCCCACACCATCCCAGCCCTCTAGGTCATCACAGAGCACGCTCCCTCTGCTATACAGCAGCTTCCCACTAACTATTTTACATATGGTAATGTATATGTTTCAACACTATGCTCTCAATTTGTCCCATCGTCTCCTTCCCCCACTGTGTCCACAAATCTGTTCTCTATGCCTGTGTCTCTATTCCTACTCTAAATAGATTTCTTTGTTCGTTTTTGTAGCCACATTTTAACTGGATATGAAAGACATATAACCCATCTTCAATAAATGCATAAATAAATAATGATCCTCTTTTTTTTATTGTCTCCTACAATACCAGGCACTGTTCTATATTCTTTGTCAATTAGCTACTCGGAACAACCCAATGTTGGTGGGTCTGTTACACACATAAGGAAATGGAGATGCAGGGAGATTAATAAAATCAAGTGGAGTTCCACAGAAAGTGGGTGGCAGAACTAAGCCACACAGTCTGAATATGGAGCCTGTACTCTTTTAAAAAATTTATTTATTTGGCTGCCTCAAGCCTTAATTGCAGTACTTGGAATTTTTGTTGCATCATATGGGATCTTTTGCTATGGTGTGTGGACTCTCTAGTTGCTTCTCAGACTTAGTTTCTCCAAGGCATGTGGGATCTTACTGACCAGGAATCAAGGGATCAACCAGGGATCAAACCCAATCTTCCTGCATTGCAAGGCAGATTCTTTGTTATTGGACCATCATCAGGAAAGTCTCTAGAGCCTGTATTCTTAATCTCTTTAATTTAAAAAATCAAGAGTGAATTAATGAATTTACAGTTGAATGAAGGAAACAGACTCAAGAGGCATTTATCAACCTATGCTGAAATGGCCATAATAGCAAATTATCCTGGGAATTGCAAGACTGCTTAGTATATGCAACGCCAAGGGCTTCAGAGACTCAGTGATGGAAAGAACTCAAACCTTCACTTACAAAAGTTTGGTGGGAACTCCTTTGTTCTTTGAGATACTCAAGCAAGCTTTGGAAATATCTGGTGCAGGTACTAAGAACTGTGCTGAAGATCATGGGCTTTGGAAAGGGCTTGGTGGCATCACCTTTGGACTAAGTTGAACTAGGTAGCCAAGTGTGGTTATTGGATTCTGGGCTGGAAACTGTTGAATTGAGCCAAGTAGACTCTCCCAGTTCTCTGAAAACATAGCAGCTCTAATACCCGCTGGCATTCTCTCCAAGTTCTCTCTCTCTTTCTCCTCCATCCCTCTTTTCTTGTCCCCAGATCCACTTACAGGGCTATCTTTCCTCTTCTTGACATTATCACAGGGGCATGAGGCAAACATGGTTCCATTCCCTCCCTGCTGATGGACAATAAAGATGCTGGCTCTGCTTCCAGGAAAGGACAAGAATGATGAAGTTAGATCAGAACAGAAAGATGCTCATAAAGGCAAAGATATACAGCCTTCTGGCCCAAAGAAGGAAAGCTGGGGTGGAGGATAAATTGTAGGAACGGAGGGAATATTTATGATTTCTGGGCCAATAAGAAGTCAATTCCCAAGGCTCCTTGTTAGATAAATTGTTCAATTTCACCTCTGTTCCCTGAATAGTTTGACTTCCTTGGGGGTGCTGGAACATGGCAGTAAGAAGGTTGTATTGAGTATATTAGGTCTTCAGGAGGCAACTTGGAGCAAGTTGTGTTTCCCAACTTGCTCTGCACCCTGTCCTCTGGGAACAAACTTTCCTAGTCTCCCAGACTCTGTCTCCCCAAGGCCCAGGGCTTCTCATAGAGGAAGTTTCCATTTTTCTCTGAAGTCAGTCTTCCTTTCCTCATCACTCTAAGAATCAAAAACAAGGCTTCCCTGGTGGCTCAGTGGTAAAGAATCCACCTGCCAATACAGGAGACACCGGTCTTCCTGGTCTGGAAAGATCCCACACACCACGGAGTGACTAAGCCTGTGAGCCACAACTATCGAGGTTGTGCTGTAGAGCCCAGGAGCCACAGCTATGAAGCCTGCATGCCCTAGAGCTTGTGCTCCACAATAAGAGAAGCTACAGCAATGAGAAGCCTGCACACCACAGCTAGAGAGTAGCCCCTGCTTGCCACAACTAGACAAAAGCCCGCACAGCAATGAAGACTCAGCACAGCCAAAAATAAAAACAACTCACTAAATAAAGGGGTTTCCCTTGTAGCTCAGTCAGTAAAGAATCTGCCTGCAATGCAGGATACCTGGGTTCGATGCCTGGGTCAGGAAGATCCCCTGGAGAAGGAAATGACAACACACTCCAGTATTCCTGCCTGGGGAGTCCCATGGACAGAGGAGCCTGGCAGGTTACAGTTCATGAGGTTGCAATGAGTTGGACACTACTGACTGACTAAACCTAAATAAAATTTTTTTAAAAATCTTTATTTAAAACAAGCAAGCAAAAAGTCTCTCTACATCCACGCAGTGATGTAATACAAAGATACAAGGCTGCTTCCAACACCACTTAACCTCAAGAGGGAAACCCTGTAAAGACACCATTTCTCCCTTCCAGTTCTGCCAATGGAGGAAGCAGAATTTAACTTGATGGGCATACATAGAAAGGGGTTGGCTGAATGGGTCTGCAGAAAGATCTTTGATCTGAATTTTGGTCCCAAGATAGTATCAGTGGGTGTTTCTCCTTTTGCATTTTTAGGAATTCAGATTCATGAAGTCTTTGTCAGATTTTTGGGTCTTGTGTCCGCTTAATAAATATCCATAAAACTGACTGGTACATTAAGTGCCAGTTTTAAAAAGCCTTTTGCTATAGAAATAACCAATTGCAGACAAAAGTAGATTCAGTTCAGTTCAGTTGCTCAGTCGTGTCCGACTCTTTGTGACCATAGCACTAAAAGATGCTGTGAAAGTGCTGCACTCAATATGCCAGCAAATACGGAAGACTCAGCAGTGGCCACAGAACTGGAAAAGGTCAGTTTCCATTCCAGTCCCAAAGAAAGGCAATGCCAAAGAATGCTCAAACTATTGCACAATTGCACTCATATCACAGGCTAGTAAAGGAATGCTCAAAATTCTCCAAGCCAGCTTCAGCAGTACGTGAACCATGAACTTCCTGATGTTCAAGCTGGTTTTAGAAAAGGCAGAGGAACCAGAGATCGAATTGCCAACATCTGCTGGGTCATTGAAAAAGCAAGAGAGTTCCAGAAAAACATCTTTTTCTGCTTTATTGACTATTCTAAAGCCTTTGACTGTATGGATCACAATAAACTGTGGAAAATTCTGAAAGAGATAGGAATATCAGATCACCTGACCTGCCTCTTGAGAAACCTGTATGCAAGTCAGGAAACAACAGTTAGAACTGGACGTGGAACAACAGACTGGTTCCAAATAGGAGAAGGAGTACATCAAGGCTGTATACTGTCACCCTGCTTATTTAACTTATATGCAGGGTACATCATGAGAAACGCTGGGCTGGAGGAAGCACAAGCTGAAATCAAGATTGCCGGGAGAAATATCAATCACCTCAGATATGCAGATGACACCATCCTTATGGCAGAAAGTGAAGACGAACTAAAGAGCTTCTTGATGAAAGTGAAAGAGGAGAGTGAAAAAGTTGGCTTAAAGCTCAACATTCAGAAAACTAAGATCATGGCATCCAATCCCATCACTTCATGGCAAATAGATGGGGAAATAGTGGAAACAGTGGCTGACTATTTTTTGGGTCTCCAAAATCACTGCAAATGGTGATTGCAGCGATGAAATCAAGACGTTTACTCCTTGGAAGGAAAGTTATGACCAACCTAGATGGCATTTTAAAAAGCAGAGACATTATTTTGTCAACAAAGGTCTGTCTAGTCAAGGCTATGGTTTTTCCAGTAGTCATGTATGGATGTAAGAGTTGGACTATAAAGAAAGCTGAGTGCAGAAGAATGGATGCTTTTGAACTGTAGTGTTGGAGAAGACTCTTGAGAGTCCCTTGGACTGCAAGGAGATCCAAACAGTCCATCCTAAAGGAGATCAGTCCTGGGTGTTCATTGGAAGGACTGATGTTGAAGCTGAAACTCCGATACTTTGGCCACCTGATTCGAAGAACTGACTTATTTGAAAAGACCCTAATGCTGGGAAAGATTGAGGGCAGGAAGAGAAGGGGACAACAGAGGATGAGATGGTTGGATGGCATCACTGACTCAATGGACATGAGTTTGGATAAACTCCAGGAGCTGGTGATGGACAAGGAGGCCTGGTGTGCTGCAGTTCATGGGGTCGCCAAGAGTCAGACACGACTGAGCAACTGAACTGAACTGAAGGTTGAGTCGTATTGTCAATACTCTGATTTTTGACCAAGAAAACTCTCAGTTTTTAACATGACTTGGCTTTATGTAATGAAACCCCTGTATTCATCACACAGGTTCAGTGATTACCAATTAGAGTCTTGTTTCATCTGTATTCTATCTACTTTGACCTCTTCTCCAGGATTATTTCAGAGCAGATTTTATATATCACATGATTTCAGTACAACTCTAAAAAGACAAGTTCTTTTTAAAAGCATAATCACAATCCCATTAATGTACTTTAAATTATTAATAATTATTATCAAATTATAATTTTATTAAAATATTAAATATCCAAATAATACTCAAATTAACCCAATTGCCTCATGATTTTTTAATAATTTTTTCACATTAGAATCCAAATAATATCCCTATATTCCAATTGGTTGATAGCTGTCTAAAGTCTTTTCTAACCTATAGGATTTTTTTTGTTTGTTTCCCCTCTTGTATGTAATTCTTGGAATTTATTTGATGAAGAAATGGTCTGGATTTTGCTGATTGCATTTGTGTGCTATTGTTTCAAATATGCTTCTTGTAAGTTATAATTATAAATTGATGCATAGATCTAGATACTTGATCAGGTCCTGGGTTCATTTTTTGGGGAAAAGATACTTTATAGTGATGTTGTGGAGTCTCCTGAGAAGGCACATACTTTTTTTTCAGCTATATTGACACATAATTGACTAATAAAATTGTAATATGTTTAAGTACACAAAGTGAGACTTCTTCAGTGGTCCAGTGGTTAAGACAACATGCTTTCAATGAAGGGGGCATGGATTAAATTCCTGCTTGGGGAATTAAGATCCCATATGTTATGCAGTGTGGCCAAAAATAAATAAACAAGTAAAATAAGAATGAAAAGTTTGAATTTAAAAAAATGTAGGAAGCAATAATTTGATATACATATACATTGTGAAGGGGTTTCCTAGTAGCTCAGCTGGTAAAGAATCCACCTGCAATACAGGAGACCTGGGTTCCATCCGATCCCCTGGAGGAGGGCATGGTAACCCACTCCAGTATTCTTGCTTGGAGAATCCCCGTGGACAGAGGAGCCTGGCGGGCTACAGTCCTTGGGGTTGCAAAGAGTCTGTCATGACTGAAGACTAAGCACAGCATAGCATTGCACATTGTGAAAGGATTTCCACCAACAAGTTAATTAACACATCCATCACCTCACATATCCCTCCACCCTTTTCTTAGATTCTAAATGTAAATTATACCATGAAGTAGTTTCTTTTTTTCTTCTTCTTCTCATTTCATTTAGCATAATGCCTGTATTTTTGGGGTGTATTTTTTGGGTCACAAATAGTAGGATTTCCTTCTTTTACAAGGCTAAATAATATTCTATTGGACATATATACACCACATTTTCTTTATCTTTTCATTTGTCGATGGGCACTGTTTTCATACCTTGACTATTGCAAATAATGCTGCAATGAACATGAAAATACTGAAATTTCCTTGAGATGGTTTCATTTCCTTTGGATGTATTCTCAGAAGTGGAATTTATGTATTATATGTTAGGTCTACTTTTTCATCCTGAATTAGGGTGTGTGCTGGACCTCCCTTGTAGTTCAGTTGGTAAAGAATCTGCCTGCAAGGCAGGAGACCTGGGTTTGATTCCGGGGTTGGGAAGATCCCCTGGAGAAGGAAATGGCAACCCACTCCAGTAGTCTTGTCTGGAGAATCCCATGGACAGAGGAGCCTCGTGGGCTACGGTCTATGGGGTCGTAAAAGTCAGACATGACTTAGCAACTAAACCACCACACCACCAGGGTGTGTGTTACATCCAATGATTGACATCATCTTTATACAAGGAAGCAGGGGTAGGTTTGAGGCACACAGACACAGAGAAGGGTCATGTGAAGATAGACAGATTTAGGATTTATACAGCTCCAAACTGAGGAATGCCAAGGGTTTCCTGCTGCACTACTATTTTTCATAGCACTGGAAATTTTACATTTCCACCAATAAAAGTTATTTTTTTCTCTTTGTGTGTTCTGTTTGGTTTTTTTTGTCTGTTTTTGTAACAGCCATCCTAATGGGTGTGAAATTTCATTGGGGTTGATTTGCATTTCATATGGAATGCCTTTTCATGTGCTTACTGGTTATTTGTACATTCTCTTTGGAGAAATGTCTATTTAAGTCCTTGCCCCATCTTTAATTGATTTGTTTAGCTTGTTATTGTTGTTGACATGTAGGAACTCTTTATGTGTTCTAGATATTAATTCCTTAGTAGATCTATGGTTTACAAATGTCTTCTCCTATTCCATGAGCCGTCTTTTTATTTTGTTCATAGGGCCCTTTGACATTCAGAAGCTTTAAATTTTGTTAAAAATTTTTATTGGAGTATAGTTGATTTACAATATTATGTGAGTTTCAGGTATACAGCAAAGTGAATCTTATATGTATGTATATATCCACTCCTTTTTTCATTCTCTTACCATGAAGGTCCTTACAGAGTAGAATTCCCTGTGTAATAGGTCCTTATTAGCTGTCTATTTTATATATAGCAGTGTATATATATCAATCCAAATCTTCCAGTTTATTCCCTGCCACTTATGCCCTGGTAACCATAAGTTTGTTTTCTATATCTGTAGCTTTATTTCTGTTTTGTGAATAAGTTCATTTGTACCTTTTTTTCCCAAGATTCAACATATAAGCCATATCATATGATATTTGCCTTTCTTTGTCTGACTTACTTCACTAGGTACTGCAATCTCTACATCCATCCATGTTGCCACAAATGGCATTGTCTTTTTTATGACTGAGTAAAATTCCATTGTATATCATTGTATATATACCACAACTTCTTTGGTCCTCTGTTGAAGGACATTTAGGTTGACACCAGGGTCAATCTATTGTTAGAATATAGAAATGGAACTGATTTTTGTATACTGCTCTTATATCCTTCATGAACTGTATAGCTTTGCTGAATTTGTAAGTTATAATAGGTTTTTTTGTGTGGCATCTTCAGGGTTTTTCACCTATAAGATTATGTCATCTGTGAACAAACACCATTTTACTTTTTCTTTCCCAATTTGGATCCCTTTCATTTCTTTTTCTTGTCTAATTGCTCTTTGTAAGAGTTCTAGTACTATATTGAAAGAAGTAGTAAAATCAGGCATTTTTGTTTCTTTCTTTACATTAGAGAAAAAGCTTTTGGTCTTTCATCATTGAGTATGGCAGGATTGATGCTGAAGCTGAAGGGCCAATACTTTAGCCACCTGATGTGAAGACCCAACTCATCAGAAAAGATCCTGATACTGAGAAAGATTGAGGGCAGGAGGAGACGGGGGCAACAGAAAGTGAAATGGTTGGATGGCATCACTGTTTCAATGGACAAGAGTTTGAGCAGACTTAGGGAGATAGTGAAGGACAGGGAAGCCTGGAATGCTGCAGTCTACAGGGTCCAAAGAGTTGGGCATGACTTAGTGACTGAACAACATTAAGGATGGGGTGGAGGTGTGCGGGGTGGGGGAGGGGTCAGGATGGGGGACACATGTACACCCATGGCTGATTCATGTGAATGTATGGCAAAAACCACTACAATATTGTAAAGTAATTAGCCTCCAATTAAAATAAATGAATTAATTTACAAGAAAAAAGAAAAAAAAGAACAACAATCCCACTCATGACACCTTGATTGCAGACTATAAGAGAGCTTAAAGCAAAGTCATACTTGAATACTTGGTCCACAGAAATTATGAAACAATAAATGTGTATTATTTTAGCTGAACTACATGATGTACTTAAAGCACTTGCAGAATTTATCCAAGATTGAGAAAGGAAAGAAAAATTTAAAGGAGAAGCACATAGAGAGACTTCCTTGGTGGCCCAGTGGTTAAGAATCTGCCTTCCAATGCAGGGTATATGGGTTCGATCCCTTGTCCAGGAGCTAAGATCCCACATGCCTTGCAGCCAAAAAATTAAAATGTGCAGAAGCAATACTGAAACAAATTCAATAAAGACTTCAAAAATGGTCCACATCAAGAAAACATCTAAAAAAGAAAAGAAAAACAAAAGACATGGACAACTCCTAATCCAAACTTGTTTCCGACTGCATATTTAGCTTCCTTCATCTAGCACATGGTCCTTGCATTATGGCTTTCATGTCCTCCTCACTATCAGTATTTGGTTAATTAATTAATTTTTTTAAATTATTATTTCCCCTGCTGCTGCTGCTGCTGCTGCTGCTGTGTGTGTGCTCAGTCAAGTCTGACTTTTTGTGACCCATGTACTATAGCCCACCAGGCTCCTCTGACCATGGAATTTTGCAGGTAAGAATACTGGAGTGGGTTGCCATTTCCTACTTCAGGGGATCTTTCTGTCCCAGGGATTGAATCCAAGTCTCTTCTGCATCGGCAGGCAGATTCTTCACCACTAGTGCCACCCGTGAAGCTTGTTTGGGCTAGTAATGGTTGTTTTGTTTAATTTTATTTTTTTAAAAGAACATCAGTAAACTGTTTTGTTTTTAACGTTCAGAGTTTGGAATTTTATCCCATGTATACATTCATGATAATTGAAGGGAAGAGTAACCATTAAAAAATTTTGGGCCTCTAAAAGTCATTGCCCTACAATTAGGAGAAAAGAGTTGATAAGCTCTCATGCTATCTTTTTGTAGACATGGGGAAAATCCTTTAATTTCTCTTGTTTAATGCTTTGTGCCCACTGTTAAGAAAAATAGCCATCATGGAATAGATATTTGGTAAATGTTTGTTGAATGAATGGATGAAGCATATATTGGGGTCAACAAATGATGGAAGTTGATATCAGAATGACGAACAAGACAAATCTCTCCCAGAGCTCTGATTTTTATTTATTAAAATGAAACAAGCAGAAAATATTCTGGAAATCTTAGGTTTTTATTGGCTGATGGAATGTCTCCTTCCATAGAGAAAAGGGTAGTTAAATCAGTGCTTTACCTCAAGTTGTATCTATCTGTATCAGAGAGAGAAATATTCATAAAGATTCTATGAGTTCCCATATTGTGATCATTTTTCCCTTTTTAAAAAAAGGTTTTTTTTTTAAATGTGGACCATTTTTTAATGTTTTTATTGAATTTGTTACAATATTGCTTCAGTTTTATGTTTTGGTTTTTTGGCTGTGAGGCATGTGGGATCTCAGTTCTCTGACCAGGGATTGAACCCACATCTCCTGCATTAGAAGGCAAAGTCCCAACCACCTGACTGCTGGGGAAGTCCCTGTAATCAGTTTCAAAGTCACTGGCAATTCAAACCCTCTCCCAGCCAACACCGTAGAATGGTAATTTCTATTCATGTGGCAAGAGAATGGAGGGGAGTTACGAAGAAAGAGCGTTGTGGTTCAACTTTTACCTGTGTTGTTTGTGTGTGTGTGTGTGTGTGTGTGTTATTCTAAAAGGGCATGACCAGGGACTTCTCTGGTGGTCCAGTGACAAAGACTCTATGCTGTCTATGAAGGGGGTCTAGGTTTGATCCCTGGTTGGGGAACTAGATCCCACATGCCCCAACTAAGACCCAGCATGGTCAAATAAATACATAAATATTAAAAAATAATAATAATAAAAGGGCATGATCAGATCCATGAGTGCCCCATGGGCAAATTTTAATGTTTTTAAATTTTGGATTTTATCCATTAGAATATTACCCACAAAGTGCATTTTCACTTTTCTCACATGTACCCTTACTAATAGAGTACTAAGATGGGACCGCAGCAGGCCTGTTGGTTCAACTGATACATTCTAATTTAATTTTCATGAAAGGAAAATACAGAGGCAAATTAGATGTAGGATTCTTTAAAGCCATTCTACTAAGGATGACATCAGATTCTTAGCACCTTTTGAAAACTTCTGACCTCTGCAAAGTCATTGCCTGCTTTACTTTAGTTGTAACGCTCCATATACATAATAGGATTACTCTCTAATAAAGTGAGACTTACCGCTTTTATAGGAGCTTTAGAATGACTAGATGAGACACAGAAAAGAAACAAACCATAGTGTTTGGCACAAGATAAACTCATAATGAGTAGCTCTCATTTCTGGTTTGGGCTTCTCTGGTAACTCAGCTGGTAAAGAATCCGCCTGCAATGCGGGAGACCTGGGTTCAGTCCCTGGGTTGGCAAGATCCCCTGGGGCAGTGCATGGCAACCCATTCCAGTATTTTTGCCTGGAGAATCCCCTTGCCTGGACAGAGGAACCTGGTGGGTTACAGTCCATGGAGTTGCAAAGAGTCAGAAGGGACTGAGCAACTAAGCACAGCACAGCACATTTCTGGTATAAGCAGTGTTACCACTTAGATACATTCCACAGGCTTATATGGCAATTGAGGCATGCCAAAGCTTCCCTCTTGTTTAGAGATTTATGATTCAATTGACTGGTATTTTGCTCGTTGTCTATGAGATATACAACAAAAAGTAGCATTTCCTCATTTCCTTAGGGCATGGTCTGAATCTCTTTCTCCCTTGTGTCTTGCACAGTTTTTATCCAGCACAAGCCTTCATGCTCCCCATGAAGACAGGATAGGAGTGGGAGGAAGGGGGCTGTACAACTCATTCCCAGGCTCCCTGACTTTAGCCCTGGAAAGTCAAGTTAACTGGCTGGATCTTTGGAGAAAGGCCACCCTCTTAGTTTGGACCTAAAGCCCTCAGTACGTGGCACCTCCCACATCATTCAGCGTAACTGGACTTTTAACTTCACAAATGCATGCTTCACTCTTTCTCCTGCTTTCTTACCTTTCCACAGATTGTTTTGTCTTTCTGAGACGTTCCTTCTCCTCACTGTGTTTGATCAACATATTCTCATCCTTTGGGTTTTTGGGTCACCTCTCCTGGAAGACTTCTGCTAAATCTCCCTCTGACTCTGTTGTGTGTTCCCATTGGAGTCTATCCTTCCTCTCGTGTTTATCCATTCTACTACAACTAAGAGTACAATATCTTCTCCCACACTCAGCTGTAAACTCTAGACTATTGAGATCTTATCTCTCCTGTTCATATTTCCACGAGCAGCATCTACATCCAGCCCTGAATATGTTCTTAATAAATATTTGTTGAGTGTTCAGTGGTTTCAAAACCAGGGTAAACCCAAGTTGGCAGGGCTAGGCTGATCTTCAGGGTGATAGCATGAGGTTTACCTAACAAACACCCTTTTTGGTCCCAGTATTGGAGAAAATGGGCTTCCTTGGTGGCTCAGTGGTTAAGAATCTGCCTACAATGCAGGAGATGCAGGTTTGATCCCTGGGTGGGGAAGAGCCCCTGGAGAAGGAATTGGCAACCCACTCCAGTATCCTTGCAAGAAAAATCCCATAGAGGGAGGAGCCTGGTGGGCTACAGTCCATGGTGTCACAAAGAGTCAGATGCCACTGAGTGTGTAAACGCACATGCGTGCACACACACACACACATTTGAGAAAATAGTTATAGGACCCTCCTGATTATCCCTTTTAAACTTCTGCAATTCAAAATTCAGAATGGCTGCACTTCCAGCTCTTGTAATTCCATACACTGGTTCAGGACCTTAGATTTTGAGGTCCTGCCTCTAGGAAGCTCCCAGATGACCTTGTGGTCATGAAGATGAGATGATTTTTTTTTTTTCATGAGATTCCTTAGGGCCCTCTTCAGGTCTCTGTTCCTCAAGCTGTAGATAAAGGGGTTCAGCACGGGGGTGACAGCAGTGTACATCACAGCAGAGGCTTTCTCCTTCATGGCTGTGTGGACAGATGAAGGACACAGACCCCAGTGGTGGTCATATAAAGGAGGGCAACCACAGAGAGGTGGGAGCTGCAGGTGGAAAAGGTTTTTCTCCTGCCTTCTGCAGAGGGCACCTTCATGATAGCCACAATGATTCAAACGTAGGCGTCCAGAATACAGATGAAAGGCATGGCTATGACTATCCCTACCACAATGAGCACAAAGATCTTGTTCACAGAGGTGTCAGTGCACGAAAGGCTGAGGAGTGGGGTGAGGTCACAGAAGTAGTGAGGCAACTCGGTATTGCCACAGAAAACCAGACGGGCCATCAGGAGGATGTGGGTGAGGGAGATGAAGCCGGAAAACACCCACAGGCCTCCAACCAGCAGGCCACAGAGGCGTGGGCTCATGATAGTGGGATAGTGTAAGGGGTGACATATAGCCACGAACCTATCATAAGCCATCACGGCTATTAAGACACTGTCCATGATGCCAAAGAAATGGAAGAAGTACATTTGTGTCAGGCAGCAGGAGTAAGAGATGGACTTGCTCTTGATTTGGATGCTCACCAGCATCTTGGGGACAGTGTCGGTGGCCAGGCAGAAATCAACCAAGGAAAGATTGGCCAAGAAGTACATGGGGGTGTGGAGGTGGGAGTCGGTGCTGATGGCCAGGATGATCAACAGGTTCCCCACTACTGTGACCACATACATGCAGAGAAACAGAGCAAAGAGGAGAGTCTCCTGTTCTGGCTTTTCTGAAAGTCCCAGGAGGATAAACTCAGAGGAGCTGGTTTGGTTGTCTGGTTCCATGGATATGATTCCTCTGGAAGTATTGAAAAGGGAAAGTTACATGAATGCTAGCACAATTATTCTGGCAGATTAAATAATTTTATTTCAAGTTTCTTCAGTCAGTTCAGTTGCTCAGTTGTGTCTGACTCTTTGAGACCCCATGGACTGCAGCACACCAGGCTTCCCTGTCCATCATCAACTCCCAGAGCTTACTCAAACTCATATCCATTGAGTCGGTGATGCCATCCAACCATCTCATCCTCTGTTGTCCCTGTCTCCTCCTACCTTCCATCTTTTCCAGCATCAGGGTCTTTTCCAATGAGTTAGTTCTTCTAATCAAGTGGCCAAAGTATTGGAGTTTCAGTTTCAGCATTAGTCCCTCCAATGAATAGTCAGGACTGATTTCCTTTAGATGGACTGGTTGGATCTTCTTGCAGTGCAAGGAACTCTCAAGAGTCTTCTCCAACACCACAGTTCAAAAGCATCAATTCTTCGATGTTCAGCTTTCTTTGTAGCCTAACTCTCACATCCATACATGACTACTGGAAAAACAATAGCTTTGACTAGATGGACTTTTGTTGGCAAAGTAATGTCTCTGCTTTTTAATATGCTGTCTAGATTGGTCATAGCATTTCTTTTGAGGAGCAAGCATCTTTTAATTTCATGGCTACAGTCACCATCTGCAGTGATTTTGGAGCCCCCCAAAATAAAGTCTGACACTATCTATTTGCCATGAAGTGATGAGACCAGATGCCATAATCTTAATTTTCTGAATGTTGAGTTTCAAGCCAATTTTTTCAGTCTTCTTTCACTTTCATCAAGAAGCTCTTTAGTTCCTCTTCACTTTCTGCCATGAGGGTGGTGTCATCTGCATATCTGAGGTTACTGATATTTCTCCCGGCAATCTTGATTCCAGCTTGTGCTTCATCCAGCCCAGCATTTCTCATGATGTACTCTGCATATAAGTTAAATAAGCAGGGTGACAATATACAGCCTTGTCGTACTCCTTTTCCTATTTGGAACCAGTTTGTTGTTCCATGTCCAGTTCTAACTGTTGCTTCCTGACCTGCCTACAGGTTTCTTAAGAGGCAGATCAGGTGGTCCGGTATCCCCATCTCTTTCAGAATTTTCCACAGTTTGTTGTGATCCACACAGTCAAAGGCTTTGGCATAGTCAATAAAGCAGAAATAGATGTTTTTCTGGAACTCTCTTGCTATTTCGATGATCCAATGGATGTTGGCAATTTGATCTCTGGATCCTCTGCCTTTTCTAAAACCAGCTTGAATATCTGGAAGTTCATGGTTCATGTACTGTTGAAGCCTGGCTTGGAGAATTTTGAGCATTCCTTTACTAGCCTGTGAGATGAGTGCAATTGTGCGGTAGTTTGAGCAGTCTTTGGTATTTCCTTTCTTTGTGATTGGAATTAAAACTGACCTTTACTATTTCCTTAATAGTGTATACACAAACAGAACCAATGTTAAATAGGCCATACACAAAATTAGCCCTTAGTGTTTGCATTTGTAGGGCACATTCACCATAGTACCACATGTATGTATACAGGTAATATATATCTACCTGTATACGGAAACTACATTTTTGAGCTTAAATGTAGTATTAGTTAGGAGAGTGGTAAAGCGGTGCCTTTAAATATAGATTTTAAAAAAAGAACTGTAATAGAATAACAATAAAAAAAATCTGTTGAGGTGTGTAGGGTACTTGAAATTAATGTGAGCCAAGAAAGGTGCAGGGAGAAGGTCCGTGTAAAGAATTATTCACAGCAAAAAGGTTTTCACTCTGAGCCTTGCTGCTCAAGAATCTGAACTGCCCTGTGAGCACATGGGAGTAAAAGAGTCTGACTAATGAGGAGCTTTGGATACTGAACCCCCAAGAGACAGAGAGACTGTAAATACGTCTGCCTTTGACCACCCCACTCAAAAGCCCTCCCAGGTCACCTGAAACACCGCTGACACTGGTCACAGGGGCCATCACTTCCGCCCAGGGGCCCGGTGCTTCCCTGTCTTTCTGTGCTACTTGAATGGACCCAGAGCTTCCATTTTTCCTCCTTCACATCCAGGGAAGAACTGAATGTCATCACTTAGTGTTGGCACCCTGCGCTTTTGAGTCCTCTGTTTCATGTTCTGCAAATAGGGACAGGTGTTTGTTTAGTGGTTGATCTGGGGGCAGCTATGAGGTGAGTTCCTGCAGACGATGAACAGAGCTGGGTTACCTGGGAGGGGCTGCTAATGGTCCATCAATCTCCCTGGTCTATTTCCTTGTACCTTTGCACTTATGCGTGACTGTCTCTCATTCTGCTGATCTACTCTGATCCCAGAGTCCAGGGACTTTTTCCATCCTCAAGATTAATCTGCTTGCTCAACCTGAAGAAGGTTCTAAACTTCTCTTACATGCCCTTTATTACTTTGTCAAGGGGCAGAGGGGTGCACCCAGCTTCTGCTTTCCTTCTCCTTGCTGGCTCATGATACCACTTTATAGAAGAAAAATTAGTATTGAAAATATTTCATGATGATGAATAATCTAAGAAAGAAGAGGTGGACAATGAAGCGGATCCCAGTCTACTGGCTTCTCTTCAGTAATATATGAAATATCTTAAAGTGCAGAGCACCATAGAATAAATAAGCATCTATCCATGCTTCCAGAATCAGTAAAACTGTTTGTTTTGTCATCAGAGTTCTTTGATTTATTTATTTTATTTTGGGCTGTGCTGGGTCTTTGTTGCTTCATGGGCTTTTCTCTGGCTGTGGCAAGCAGGGGCTACTCTCTAGTTGTGGGGCTTGGACTTCTCACTGCAGTAGCTTCTCTTGTAGAGAATGGGCTTTAGGGTGCACAGGCTTTAACAGTTCTGGTTCCTGGCTCTAGAGCACAGGCTAGATAGTTGTGGTGCACAGGCTTAGTTGCTCTATGGCATGTGGGATCTTCCTGGACCAGTGATTGAACCCATGTCTCCTGCCCGCTGCACTGGCAGGAAGATTCTTTACCACTGAGCCACCAGCGAAGCTCCAGAGTTCTTTTATTAAATTAACAAAAATATGAATAAATAGAATCTATCTTTTAAGTTCACTTTCATCTCTAATCTAAGCTAAGTCACTTCAGTCGTGTCTGACTCTGTGCGACCCCATAGACGGCAGCCCACCAGGCTCCCCCATCTCTGGGGTTCTCCAGGCAAGAACACTGGAGTGGGTTGCCATTTCCTTCTCCCCAGAGGCATCCAGAATCTTGAATTTGGTTGTTCTCCATGTGTTATTTAAAATTGTTTTACACATTACGTGTGTGTGTTTGGGTGTAAAAGGTAATAATGATAGTGCCCCACTATAGGAAAAGGGATAAATAAATAGTGATGTAATAAGACATAGGAACTAGGTAAGATAGTTAATGAACCAGAAAAAGCTGTACCGAGACATTAAACATTATTTTAAAATGCAAAATTCCATGTACAATGTGTAAAGATTAAATGCAAAACAAGAATATAATTTATAAGTACTCAGTCATCATATTAAAATCAGAGGAGAATAGTGAACACCAAGTTCATTATCATGGTTCCCTTTGGGAATGAAAAGTAATTGAGAATATGAAAAAAATATTAATTCTTTAGAATATCTACTGCAAATTATGGCAATATATTTTAATTTAGTGGTCCTTAGTGGGTGGACTTTGTTATCTGTACTTTTTTTATGCTTGCAATGTTTCATAATAAGAATTGAACTTTTAATATTTTGTTATTTTAAAGCTTTTAAACTGTATTGTGATATAGATGTTTTTGGGGGCAAATTCTTTCTCTGAACTTTTTATCTGGGTTGATACATCGAAGTCTAATTTATTCACTTTAATTGTGACATGTTTTATCATGTGTCCATGAGAAAGGAGCATTAATCACTGATGTCATTTGAATTGTGCACTCCTCCTGTTTCTCTGGGGTTTCCCTGGTGGCTCAGATGGTAAAGGGTCTGCCTGCAATTTGGAGATGTGGGGTTGATCCCTTGGTCAAGAAGATTCCCTGGAGTAGGAAATGGCAACCTACTCCAGGATTCTTGCCTGGAGAATTCCTGCTTCTCTATCTAAGCAAGATTCCCAACAGGAGTTTCAGTATATCCCTGAAAATTAGTTATCATGCTAAAGATATTCTTCCTTTCTCCTCCTTCCTTTGTCTTACTCTTCCAATCACTTTTCTTCTATAATAAACCATGCCCAGAGGTGCCACTTGTGTCCATTGTGGAAACAAATCACAATAAGTAATATTAAGAGTGTCTTGTATATAAAACACTGTACTTGTGATTTTTGTCTGCTCAGCCTTCTTGCATTCCTGAAAGGTTTCATGATGGTTCTTATTGTCCAAATGGGATTGGGGCTTCTCCCACAGTTGAAAATATTTCCTCGTTTACAGAGCAAGTGCTGGAGACATAATTAAACTCAGGAGTGACTGAGTCAAATCTTAAATGATGCTGTTACAGTTGCTAGCTTTTGTAATTTCATGTTAAAAACACATATTTTGTCCTTGTTGAAGCAGAGTTTACCAAGGGCCAATCAGTTCCAAATATTGGTATCCTAATGAGCTATTTGAGATTTTCCAAGTGGCTCAGTGGTAAAGAATCTGCTTGCCAGTTCAGGAGACATGGGTTCAATCCCTGGGTCAGGAAAATTCCTTGTAGAAGGAAATGGCAACCTAATCCAGTATTCTTGCCTGGGAAATCCCATGGACAGAGGAACCTGGCAGGCCAAAATCACAGAGTTGGACATGACTTAGCGACTAAACACAATTAAACTCAGAGTGAGTTTAGTTACAACAACAATGGAGCTATTCCTGTCATAAAATTTTTCTAAAACATTGGTTCAACAGAATATTTGGCATAATCATTGATGCACCCAGGACATAGTCAAATACCTCTTGCATGTTTCAGGTGAATCAATGGTTATATTCTTAGGAACTCACCATAACACAGAAAATTGGAATGCTCTTAAGTTGATCCTGATACATAAAGGATTCTTTTGGGAGCAAGTGGGCAAGGCTTCTTAATCTAGACATAGATGGGGCATTTATAGTCATAGAAGAAAGGTGTTCTGAAGTGCCATACTAATTTTCCACATTTCTTTTCCTAATATTGTCAGTTTTTATACAACAGAGACAGATATGCCCCCAACAAAAGCAATATGGAATCAATCATATTGCTGAGTTTAATTATTTCCGTGTGTGTGTGTGTGTGTGCAGTTGTGTCTGACTCTTAGAGACCATGAGGGCTTTAACCGGCCAGGCTCCTCTGTCCATGGAATGTTCCAGGCAAGAATAATGGAGTAGCCTGCTGTTTCCTACTCCAGGGGATCTTCACGATCCAGGGATCAAACCCAGTTCTCCCACATTGCAGGCAGATTCTTTACTGTCTGAGCCACCAAGAAGCCCAGTTATTTCCATGAAAGTGAAAGTGTTGGTCACTCTGTAGTGTCTGACTCTTTTCAACCCATCTGAACCACCAAGGAAGCCCCATAGTCTACCATAAAAAGAAGGAAATGAACGAAGGGACAGATCTCACTGGCTGGGCTACATTGGAAGGAAAAACAAAAAAGAAAAGGAAAAGGAGATTTACAAGTAATTGTCCATTAATGGAGATAATGGACATCTCTTAAACTTGTTAATTTAAGATCTCCAGGGGATCTTCCCAACCTAGGTATTGAACCAGGGTCTCCTGCATTGCAGGCAAATTCTTTACCATCTAAGCAGCTATATGCATGCATAAATCCCCTCCTTCCTGACCATCCTTCCCTCTTGACCCTCTCTCCCACCACACCCATCCTATACCATCCTTCTAGGTTATTACAGAGCACCAAGCTGAGCTCCCTGTGCTACACAGCAGGCTCCCACTAGCCAGTTATTTTACACATTGTAGTGTTTGCATGTCAGCGCTACTCTCCCAATTCTTCCCACCTTCCCCTTCCCCTACTGTGTCCACATGTCCTTTCTCTACATCTTCGTTTCTATTCCTGTCCTTCAAATAGGTTTGTGTCTACCATTTTTCTAGATTCCATGCATGTGCATTAATATACAACATTTGTTTTTCTCTTTCTGACTTACTTCACTCTGTATAACAAGGTCTAGGTTCATCCACCTCACAACAACTGACTCAAATTCATTCCTTTTCATGACCGAGTAGTATTTCATTGTGTATATATATATATATATATATATATATATATATATATTACAACTTCTTTATCCATTCATCTATTGATGGTCATATAGGTTGCTTCTGTGTCCTAGCTATTGCAAATAGTGCTTCAATAAACATTGGGGTACATGTGTCTTTTTTTGAATAATGGTTTTCTCAGGGTATACTGGGCCTTCCCAGGTGGCACTAGTGGTAAAGAACCCACCTGCCAATGCGGGAGACATTAAGAGATGCAGGTTCGATCCCTGAGTCAGGAAGATTCCCTGGAGAAGAGCATGGCAACCCACCCACTCCAGTATTCTTGCCTGGAGAATCCCAAGGACAGAGGAGCCTGGCAGGTTACAGTCCAGAGTGTCGCAAAGAGTCAGACACCACAGAAGCAACTTAGCACTCATGCATGCAGAGTATAATAAGCCATTTTTACCGATTACAATTTTCAGTCCCATGATTATCGAGGTTTCCAGGTATCTGGATGTAGGTTTCTCACTTTGCTTTTTCCATTTTAAGACTGACAATTCTCTCCCTCTTCCTACTGTTGTAGCAATTCTTCTGTCAAGCAGACTGGAGACTTGTGTTGGGAGATTTTATCTTCCTCACCCCAGGATTGTGCTTTAACACACTAACAGATTGTTGCTTTTTAGTTAATTTTCCCTTCATTTTCAAAATGCCATGCACTTTCTATTTCCTCCAATTCTTCTTTTTTGGAATATGTAAGTAGTCTCATCATATTATGTGTTAAATACTCTTGGGAGAAAAGAGAGTCTCATTCACATAATAGCTTATGTTTTCAGGTAGCATATTCTTTTTTAAAAAATATTTATTTGTTTTTGGCTACACTGGGTCTTCGTTGCTATACACAGGCTTTCTCTAGTTGCAACAAGTGGGGGCTACTCTCTGTGGCTGTGCACAGGCTTCTCGTTGTTGGCTTCTCTTGTTGCAGGGCACAGAGTCTAGAACATGGGCTCAGCAGTTGTGGTGCACAGGCTTAGTTGCTCTACAGTATGTGGGATCTTCCCAGACCAGGATGCATTGGCAGGTGGGTTCTTAACCGCTGGACTCCCAAAGTCCTCAAGTATCATATTCTAATCTTGATCTCAGGTTCTGAGTGTGGACTCTTTTCTGTTGCTGTCACGTCTAGATACCCCCCCTTGTGGTCACATGTTAGAAGAGTTTCAAAATCAGGGTAAGGATTTATTAGGTGGAAGTTTTCAAAGGCAAGTGATGGACTTTGGTCAACCCTTCCTGATACATAAATCTGTACTCCCCGACGTTTCCTCACCTAGTGACAGCAGTTCAGTTCTAAAGTCTGGAAGTCTGAGTGCGAGTCATTTCACCAGCTCTTGCTGGAGTGCCAAGTATTTTGCATCCATACCTTCATCTTACCTTATCTTTATCTTTCCATGGTGCCATAGACAAACAGGAGGATGTGAAAAGAACCTGACTCATAGATCAACAGAGAATAAAATTAGTTAGAATGACATATTGACAGTGTATGAGATTTGCCATAGTACCTCCTTGCCAATATTTGGTATTGATTTGTATCTTTTTTTTTAATGTTTACCAACTTTGTGCTTAGTCTGTCAGTCACGCCAGACTCTTTGTGACCCTATGGACTGTAGCCCACCAGGCTCCTCTGTCCATGGAACGTTTGAGGCAAGAATACTGGAGCAGGTTGCCATTTCCTATTCTAGGGGATCTTTCAGACCTACGGATCAAACCCACATCTCTTGCACTGGCAGGTGGATTCTTTGCCACGAGCGCCTCCTGGGAATCCCCCTTACCGACTTTATTGAAGTACAATTTACATAGCACAACATCACCCACTGTAAGTGTATGAGTCCATGATTTTAGTAAATTTATAGAGTTGTGTGATTATCAGCATAATCCAGTTTTAGAACATTTCCATCACTTTGAAAAAGCTCCCTCATTGCCTTTCACAGTTAATCTTCACTCCCACCCTTACAGTTTGACCAACACTTTTCTGCTTTCTGTTTCTATAAACTTGCCTTATGGGGACATTTCATATAAATGGAATCACATAATATGTAGTTTTTTGTCTTTATCTTCTTTCACTTAGTATAAAAGGTTCTGGTTCATTCATAGCATATATCAGCAATTTGTCCCCTTTAATTTCTTCATGGTATTCCATTGTTAATGACATTCCATTGTATGGAAATGCTTTTTTCCCCCTCCATTCTTTGGTTAATGGGCATTTGGATTCCTTCCACTTTTCACTACTGTGAATGATGTTATGAGCATTCGTATATGTAAATGTCTATGTGAACACATGTTTGCATTTCTCTTGGGTAAATGCCTAAGCATGAGACTGCTAAGTCATATAGTATTTGTTCTTAAATTTTTAAGAAATTTTTTATGGCTGTACTATTTTATATTCCCAGCAGCTCTAGTTTCTCCACTTCGTAGTGTCTGCTTTATTATTATTATTATAATCTATCTAGTGGGTATTGTAGTGGCATCTCACTGAAGCTTTTATTTGCATTTTCCTAATTACTAACGATATTCAGCACATTTTTATGTGATTTTTTGACCATTTATGTATCTTTTTTTGAGAAAATCTATTAAGAGTCTTGTCCATTTTAAAAATTTGAGTTACTTGTCTTTTATTATTGAGTTGTAAGAGCACTTTAAATTTTTTAATATAAGTTCTTTATCAAACATATTTGCAGAAAGAATTCATGAGAATGAGAAAAGTGCTGAAAAGTATGCCTCACACTAGAACACTGTGCTGGTGGTAGTGTGAGCAGTTAATAATACATTTATTTCAGTGATACCTGTTAATGCCATTATGAACTACAATGCTTATAGCACAGTTTTGTGATAAGAATTCAATGAGGCAGAATGGAAAGGGAGAAGAAAGGATAGAATTTGATGACCATTGAAAAGGGAGTGGTTGAACTGAGTTTTGGACATGAACTCCCAAAGCACTGAGAGAACACAGGTGAGTCAGGCCATTGTTTTCCCCATTAACTGTGCTGGGTCTGCACCAACATGTGAACGAGTTGATTTTCTAGCTCCACATTGATCTGGGCTCCAGAAGATTGGTCTTCAAAGTAAAACCTAATCCAGCAACAACAACATTTGGGAATTTGTTAGAAAGGCAAATTTTGAGTCCCATGCCCAATCTTCTGAGACTCATATTCTGAGTGTGGGGCCAGCAATATGGGTTTGGACAGACACTCCAGTGGATTTTGATGCAAGAAACAGTTTGAAAAATTCTGCTCTAAAGCCCATGTCTAGTATGCTTATGGTTTGTGTGTGTGTGTTATTTCATTTTGGGGTTTTCCAGGTAGCTCAGCTGGTAAAGAATCTGCCTGCAGTGTGGGAGACCTGGCTTCAATCCCTGTGTTGGGAAGATCTTCTGGAGAAGGGAAAGGCTAACCACTCCAGTATCCTGGCCTGAAAAATGCCATGGACTGTACAGTCCAAGGGATTGCAAAGAGCTAGACATGACTGAGTGATTTTCACTTCACTATTTTATTTTTAAAATTTTTATTGGGGTATAGTTGATTTACAATGTTGTGTTAGTTTCAGGAGGTATGCAGCAAAGTAAATTAGTTATACATATATTCACTTTTTAAAAAAATATTTATTTACTTATTATTTTTGGCTGCACCAGGCCTTAGTTATAGCATGCAGGCTTTAGTTATGTGGTGAGAGTTCCAGGGTGTGAGGACTCAGTAATTGTGGGGCATGGGCTCAGTAGCTGTGTCTTGGGGGCTTAGTGATCAAGGGGCATCACTAAGATCTTAGAGATCTTAGTTCCCCAACAAGGGTTTGAACCTGGTCCCATGCATTGGAAGGTGGATTCTTCACCACTGGACCATCAAGGGGAGTCCCTATCCACTCTTTTATTTTTTAAGATTCTTTTCCCATATAGGTCATTACAGAGTACTGAGTGGAGTTTCCTGTGCTATACAGTAGATCTTTATTAGTTATCTATTTTTATGTATAAATAGATATTATTTATCTATTTATAAAATAGATACTAGTTTTATATAGTAATGTGTATATTCCTGGAGAAGGAAATGGCAACCCACTCCAGTATTCTTGCCTGGAGAACCTCATGAACAGAGAACCCTGGAGGGTCCATGGGGTCACAAAGAGCTGGACATGACTTATGACTGAACAACAATGTGAATATGTCAGTCCCAGTCTCCCAGCTTAGCCCTCCATCCCCTTTCCTTATGCTTGGTTTTGTTTTCCCTGCTTGCCGGTTGGAAGCTTTGGAGAATTCTCAAGGAATAAGTTATACATTGTTCTGCATTTTATTTCTATTAGTTGATACAATGTGGGAAAGAATAAATTAGTTTATAGTGAGTACAGAGGACAGAAAGAAAAGAGGTTGAGAAAGTAAGACTAAAAGAAGGACAGAAGGTAAAGAAAAAGATGAAAAATATTTTCAGTTCAATTTACAATATAGATGTTACAGTGTTCCAAAAGAATGGGTTCTTGTACATCAATTATGTGTCCTATCACATGTATTTGTTCTTTTTTTTTAAAAAAAATTTATTTTGAATTGGAGTATAGCTGATTAACAAACAATGTTGTGATAGTTTCAGGTGAACAGTGAAGATACTCAGCCATACATATACATGTATGAATTTTCCCCCAAACTCCCCTCCCATCCAGGGTGCCATATAACATTGAGCAGAGTTCCTTGTGCTATACAGTAGGTCCTTGGTTATCCATTTTAAATAGAGCAGTGTGTACCTGTCCATCCCAAAGTCCTTAACTATCCCTTCCCCCCAGCAATCAAAAATTCGATCTCTAGGTATATGAGTCTGTTTCTGTTTTCACTTTTTTTTTTTTTCCTCATCAGACTCAGCCACAACATGGAAACCAAAAACCAAACAGATGTGGCAGAATTTCTCCTCCTTGGTCTCTCAGAAGATCCAGAACAGCAGCCCCTCCTCTTTGGTCTATTCCTGACCATGTACCTGGTCACTGTGCTTGGCAACCTGCTCATCATGCTGGCCATCGGCTCTGACTCCCACCTCCACACCCCCATGTACTTCTTCCTCTCCAACCTGTCCTTCACTGACCTCTGTTTCAGCACCACCACAGTCCCCAAGATGCTTGTGAACATTGAAAGACGGAGCAAATCCATCAGTTACACAGGCTGCCTCACCCAGGTTTGTTTCGTCCTGTTATTTGCAGGCTTGGAAAACTTTCTCCTTGCAGCGATGGCCTACGACCGCTATGTGGCCATCTGCCACCCACTGAGGTATGTCGTCATCATGAAGCCCTGCCTCTGTGGCTTGTTGATTCTACTCTCCCTGGTCATGAGCAGTGCAGACGCCCTGCTCCACACTCTGATGGTATTACGACTGTCTTTCTGCACAGAGCTGGAAATCCCTCATTTCTTCTGTGAACTGGATCAGGTCATCAAGCTGGCATGTTCTGATACCCTCATCAATAACATCCTGGTATATTTAGTGACTAGCATATTGGGTGGTGTTCCTCTCCTTGGCATTATCTTCTCTTACACTCAAATTGTCTCCTCCATTCTGAGAATGCCCTCAGCTGGTGGGAAATATAGAGCCTTTTCCACCTGTGGATCTCATCTCTCTGTGGTTTCCTTATTTTATGGGACAGCTTTTGGAGTGTACATTAGTTCTGCACTTACACACTCTTCCAAGGAGACAGCAATAGCCTCTTTGATGTACACGGTGGTCCCTCCAATGTTGAACCCCTTTATCTACAGCCTGAGGAACAGAGATGTGAAGCAAGCCTTGTGCAAACTTACCTGAGGAACATCTCCTCTTTGTAGTTGGGTCGCCTACGTTGTACTTGGGCTCCCGTATGAGTCAACAAACAAGAATAATAGATTGGACCAATGCCTGACTCTTACTTCACCAAAGTGCTGCAGTGATGAAATTCCAAATACAGTTCAATACTAATACAGTTCAATTTAGACTTGAAAACTGACTTTGCTCTTCTCTAATATTGAGATGTTTAAAATGTGTGTGAACTTTTTGATTATGATTTTTTGGTCAGGTTCTATCAAATTAGAACCTGAATTAGGCCTTCTTTCTATAGTGATACTGAGGGGAATGTTTTTAGGAGAATGGTTGGGATAGAAAGAGGACACTAATTACAAAATATTGTAATTATGTGAAGGGATGGATATGATCATTATTCTGGCTGCAGTAGTAATTTCATTAGGTTTATATATCAAATTATCATGTTAATTTCCATTATCTGTTTTACATAGCCAATGGAAATTAACATGACAATTTGATATATATACCTAATGAAATTATAACATTGATATAAGGCAGAAATGAAACCAATATTGTAATGCAATTACCCTTCAATTAAAAATAAGGATAATTTAAATTGTCATGTTAAAAACTCAAATGAATATATATTTTTTATTTACTTATTTATTTTGGCTCCACTGGGTCTTCATTGTGGCCTATAGGCTTTCTCTGGTTGTGGAGCATGGAGCCAGTTGCCCTACTACATGTGGGATCTTCGTTCTCCCAGCAAGAACTGAACCTGTGTCCCATGAATTGGAAGGTGGATTCTTAACCACTGGACCACCAGGGAAGTCCCAGTATGTATTTTTAAAAAGAGGTGGAGAGGAAAACATAGTGTCCTCTTAGCTTCTCAGGGTGAGATAATCAGTCAACATGAATTTGGGAGAAAAGAAGGAATTTATCAAATTAAGGTCCTTTTTTGTTTGTTTCCTTTCCTATGCAAAAGATTTTAGTTTCTGGTAGCTTCCTTGTTTATTTCCTAAAGATTTTTTTTTTTTTACTGTGTATCATTTTAAAAGTCTTTATTGAATTTGTTATAATATTATTTCTGTTTTATGAATTGGTCTTCTGGCTGTGAGGCATGTGGGAGCTTAGCTCCCTGACCAGGGCTTGAACCCTGCATTGGAAGGCAATGTCTTAATCACTGGGCCACTTACTTTTTTATTTTTGTTCTGTTGCCTTTGCTTTTGGTGTTCAAATCCAAATATTCATTGCCAAAACCAGTATCAAAGAACTTAACCTCTGTGTTTTCTTCAGGAGTTTTACATTTCAGGTGGTACATTAAAAAATTTTAATCCAGCCTGAGTTGACTTTTGTGAGTGGTGTAAGAAAGGGGTCAAGTTTTATTTTTTAATCCATATTACCTGAAAAAGTAAGTATTGACTTACTTATGGAGATAAATCAGCAGAGCCACTTGGCTCCACCTTGCCTATCCTTTAATGTTTCCAGTCTTTTGGTGAAACATGGAACATGAAAAGCTTTATCTTTCTGTGAGCCCCAGATGAATCTTTCCATATTTTACTCAATATTCATATGTTCAAAATTTATTGCTATTAAGATGGTGAACGGTGATATTATAATGCCATCCTGTCATTAGTTTATTTTGTAAAGATTTTTTGATATGGATGAATTTTAAAGTATTTATTGAATTTATTACAATATTCCTTCTGCTTAATGTTTTGGGTTTTTGGTTGCAAAGCCTGTGGAATCTTAGCTCTCCACACAGGGATTGAACCTGCACCCCTTGCAGTGGAAAGTGAAGTCTTAACCACTGGACCACCAAGGAAGTCCCTCGCCATTAGTTTGTTTTCAGAAAATATATCTTGAAAAATATAAACTAAGACAATTCATATTGAAAGCATTAAAATGTAAAGTAAATTGATGACCACATGAAAATACTGAAGTTCTTAGAGAAAATGTTTTAAGTGAATATTAAAAACATGGATCATCATTTATATCTTCAATTATGGATGAAATCTCATGAAATCTACTAAATAATGGACAAAGCTGCACACTAGTGCATGGGCATTGTCTTTTTTTATCATAATAAAATTGAATATGAAGGACATAATTCAATCCAAAGTTCTCCAGTGTGGAGAAAATGTATGTTGAATCTATTATGTGAAAATTGATAAAAGGTGATAATTAAAGTTTAAAAAGGGAGTAGGAAGTCTGTGTATATTGACCACAGTAATGATTGATCACAGAGGAAAATCAGATTCTGCTCTGTAAAACTGAGGTGAGAAATTAAGAAACAGAAAACATTCAACAACTCTAGAGTTGCACCATAAAGAAGGCTGAGTGTCAGAGAATGATATTTTCAAATTGTGGTGCTGGAGAAGATTTTGAGTGCTCCTTGGACAACAAGGAGATCAAACCAGTCAATCCTATTGGAAATCAACCTTGAATATTCATTGGAAGGACTGATGCTGGAGCTGAAGCTTCAGTACATTGACCACCTGATGTGAAGAGCTGACTCACTGGAAAAAACTATCAAGGATAGCAGCCCCTGCTCACTGCAACTAGAGAAAATCCACCTGCAGCAAAGGAGACCCAGAGCAGCCAAAAATTAAAAAAAAAAAATCTTTGTAAAAGAGGAAAAGATTGTCATTAGCCTTAAGAAGAAAAAAAGAAATTGAACAAAGTTCACTTGGATACTTCAAATGCTTTTGTAGTTGTGGTATTTTAAACATTTTAGTCTGTGCTAATTACTTAGCAGGGACCTTAGCCCCTGGTGTAAAGGACTTGCTATTTAAGATGCTCACAACTGGATGAGAAAACGAAACCTTATATCTAGAATCTCTTACCTTCCCTGCCACACAAAACAGTGTATGAAATAAATACATGCATACTCTTTCCTGTTTAGCTGTCAGTCACATTTTTACTTGAAAGCTAATGAGAAAAGACATCATACTATTTCAGATTTTAAATGAACCATAGTAATTAATCTCCATGAATAGGTTATTAATTGTAGACCTATTTTTCCTTTCCTTTATTCTCTAGCTAGTAGCCCAATGGGACCCATCCTGTCCTTTATTTCCAAGTTTTTATAACATATGCTAAGTTGCTTCAGTTGTGCCCAACTCTTTGCGACCCCATAAACTATATCCTGCTAGGCTCTGCTGTCCATGGGATTCTCCAGGCAAGAATACCAGCATGGGTTGCCATTTCCTTCTCTGGTTTTATGACATATTTAGAAATAATTAATCCCCTGATACTCAGTAACATGATCTGTTCTCTATTACTTTTATGTTTTGATACATCTGTCTCAGTTGTATAATCAGCAGGTAATGTCAGGGAAATAAATATTGAAAATCAATCATGATAGTCAGATCCTCTTCCTCTTTTTCTGTTGGGCCCCATTACAGACTGGGTGGCTTGGGTACTGGCACCTGCAGGAGTCCCTAGTTTATGTGCCAGGATCAATTCAATGACACTTCTACTTCCTGTGTTAAGACCCCTGAGAATGTGCTTATTGATTGCCCAAAACAAGCGAGAGTTGATTCCCTAAATTCTGGTTGCTTTCATACATTTTTGCATTTTTCTTGAGAATCGATGGTTTTGAGAAAGTCTCCAAGGTGTGAACAGCTTACTAGTATACTAATGTTTAGAGCTGAATGGACCTAGGCATATTTTCTTCATTAATGGGAAATTCTGCACCATGAACATGGAGTCAGCACAAGTAACCATAGCAACATCAATCATCCAGGCTAAGACTTTGACTCAGACAGCCCTGAGCATAACTGCACTGCAGCACTTGCCCTGGGAATAAGTATGGCATGGTGAAGATCCCACGTGCCACAACTGAGACCTGATGTAGCCAAATAAATGAATAAATACTTGTGGACACAGTAGGGGAAGAAGAGAGTGGGACAAATGGAGAAAGCATCATCACCATATATACACCGCCATGTGTAACGCAGATAGCCAGGGAGAAGTTGCTATATAACATGGAGCCCAGCCTGGTGCTCTGTGATGACCTGGAGAGGCGGTTTGGAAGGGAGAGAGGCTCAGGAAGAAGGGGACATTCGTATAATTATGGTTGGTCTGCATTGTTGCACAGCAGAAAACCAATACAACATTGTAAAGCAGTTTCCCCCAATTGTATACCTATGGCTGATTCATGCTAATGTTTGGCAGAAACCAACACAATTCTGTAAAATATTATCCTCCAATTAGAAAATAAATAAATATAACAAAAGAAAAAAATAATAAATTTAAAAATAAAATTTAAGAGAGAAATGAAATAATGCCATTTACAGGAACATGGATGGACCTAGAGATTGTCATTACCTAGAATTGTCATTATTGTTGTTGCTGTTTAGTCACCAAGTCGTGTCCGACTCTTGGGACCCCGTGGACCATCAGGCTCCCCTGTTCATGGGATTCTCCAGGCAAGAATACTGCAGTGGGTTGCCACTCCCTCTTCCAAGGGATCTTCCCAACCCAGGCATCAAACCCAGGTATCCTGCATTGGCAGGCGGTTTCTTTATCACTGAGCCACTAGGGAAGCCCAGAGATTGTCATACTGAATGAAATAAGTCAGACAGAGAATGACAGATATTGTATGGTATCACTGGTATGTAATATAAAAAATACAACAGACAAGTTAATGTAACTAAAAAGAAGCAGACTCTCAGATATAGAGAACAAATTAGTGGTTACCAGCGGGGAGGGAGGGAGGGGCAATAGAGAGGTGGGGGGAGTAGGTGGCTCAAACTATTGGGTATAATATAGACTACAGGGATGTATCTTGCAACATGTAGATTATAGTCAGCATTTTGTAACAACTGTAAATAGTGTATAACCTTCAAAAATTGTGTAAACAATAAAAATCACTCATTTAACTTTTCTCATGCTGTAGCTACCTTGAAAACCATACTATTTTTCTCTTTTGAGTTTTTATTATTTGTGTTGAAACAGTTGGGTTATTTATCTTAATTGCTATATACTTAGACCTGGCTTTAACCCCTGGGTTGGGAAGGTCCTCTGGAGATGGAAATGGCTACCCACTCCAATATTCTTGCCTGGAGAACTCTATGGACAGAGGAGACAGGTGGGCTACAGCCCATGGGGTTGCAGAGAGTCAGCCACAACTGAGCTACTAACACAAAAAAGACTACCATAAGTCCATGTCAAATGATCTTTGACATCATTGATTTTTGGGGGGTGGTTCCCTTATTTAAGTGAGAGTTGGACTGTGAAGAAAGCTGAGCACCGAAGAATTGATGCTTTTGAACTGTGGTGTTGGAGAAGACTCTTGAGAGTCCTTGACCTGCAAGGAGATCCAACCAGTCCATTCGGAAGGAGACCAGCCCTGGGATTTCTTTGGAAGGAATGAAGCTGAAACTCCAGTTCTTTGGCCACCCCATGCGAAGACCCGACTCACTGGAAAAGACTCCGATGCAGGAGGAGAAGGGGACGACAGAGGATGAGATGGCTGGATGGCATCACGGACTCGATAGATGTGAGTCTGAGTGAACTCCGGGAGTTGGTGATGGTCAGGGAGGCCTGGCGTGCTGCAATTCATGGGGTCGCAAAGAGTCGGACACGACTGAGAGACTGAACTGACTGACTGACTGACACAAGCAAGATTCCCACAGCTATTTTTCCTTGACATTCACAGCTGTTAAGCACATGATTGTCTTTTTCTTCTCTTTTTTCACCTAGCATAAAAATACTCAGGATTAACTGGTTTTTTGGATCTTCATTTCCTTATGAAGGCCCCTGTGTCACAGGAAACTTAAATAAATAGACAATATCACCAAGCAAATGCTTGACATCTGAGACATCTTAATCTCGCTGTAGTAATTTGTTTATGGCATAATCATGACTAGACAAAATAACACAGTTTATTATAAGAAGGATAGTGAGGGATGGAACAAGAAGAGGAGAGATATAAAGAAAAGTCCTGAGATGATAACGTCTAATTTCAGGGAGGAATTCATGTTCTGAAGTGACCACTATATCTTGCTTATGTATAGAAACAGAAAGAGGGAACAAATTTTAGTACATTTCATTCTGATTCACTAAGGTCACCTCCCTACTCTATTCTCCTGTCTCACAATATCACAGTTTATTTCTTCTAGAAGCAAAGGGCATTTGCATTGGGACACACACATACACACACACACACACACACATGCAAATAGCCACACATGCACACACATACTCATACATGTGTATAAAAACAGCTTAACACAATGCCAAGAGACACACTAAAGTTAAGACTGTAGTTGTCTCTGAGAATGGAAGGGCAGGAATGCAGGAAAATAAAAATGGAATATTGTCTCTATGCAGAATGTTCTGTTACTTTAAGAAGAGAACTGTTTCGCTTCTGCATTCACCATATCCATTTTTTACGTTTTGATCTCCAGGGAAATTCTCATTTGATGATTATGTCTTCTGAAGATTCACCCGCTTATTTTCTTTCTAGGTGATTTTATTTTTTTATGCACAGGTAAAAAGAAAATGAAAGGGATGCTTGAGGCTTTGTTTTGTTGTTTAGTTGCTAAGTCGTGACCCCATGGACTGTAGCTGGGGCTTCCCAGGTGGCGCTAGCAGTAAAGAATTCACCTGCCGGGAGAGGAGGGTTTAAACCCTGGGTGGGGAAGATCTCCTGGAGGAGGAAACGGCAACCTGCTGCAGTATTCGTGCCTCGAGAACCCCAAGGACAGAGGAACTTGGCGGGCTACAGTCCATAGGGTTTCAGGGAGTCAGACATGACTGAAGTTACTCAGCAAGCATGCACACACACATTATATTACTATATGATCCAGGAGTTCCACTCCTGGGTATATATTTGGAGAAAAACATGGTTTATTCAGAAAGTAAATTTTAGGTAGAGAATTAAGTATCTCCTTGTCAGTAGATACTTTAAATAAGTGAATTCAATGGTCTAATCTGAAGGACAGAGATTGGGAAAAAGACAAAAGAAACCTGATGTGAATATGTGTGATTTATAAGAGACTCACTGTAGATCCACGAACACAAATAGATTGCAAATGGAAGAATGGAAAACCTTAGGTGAATCGTTACCAAAAGAGAGTTAATATAGTAGTAATGTAGACTTTAAGTCAGAACTGTTAAACTAGACAAAGATAGACAGATAGAAATAGGTAGACAGCCAGATAGAGATAAAATGGTTAATAATCAAGATTATAGAACAATTAGAGACATATATACACCAAACAATAGTGCCTCAAAATATGTGAAGCAAACTTGACAGAAGCGAAGTGAGAAATCCAAATTTCTATACTAACGCTTACAGATTTTAATGCAAATTTTCAGCAAAGGATAGTAACTCTGGATAAACAAAAAAAATGACACAGAGGGCTTAAAAATCACTGCTGCTGTTGCTGCTAAGTCGCTTCAGTCGAGTCCGACTCTGTGCGACCCCAGAGACGGCAGCCCACCAGGCTCCCCCGTCCCTGGGATTCTCCAGGCAAGAACAGTGGAGTGGGTTGCCATTTCCTTCTCCAATGCATGAAAGTGAAACGTGAAAGTGAAGTCGCTCAGTCGTGTCTGACTCTTAGTGACCCCATGGACTGCAGCCCACCAGGCTCCTCCATCCATGGGATTTGCCAGGCAAGAGTACTGGAGTAGGGTGCCATTGCCGTCTCCTACAAGCTAACAAAACCCAAGAGACATACAAACACTGTGCTGTGTGCTTAGTTGCTCAGTTGTGTCCGACTCTGCAAACACATGGACTATAGCCTGCCAGGCTCCTTTGTCCTTGGAGATTCTCCAGGCAAGAATACTAGAGTGGGATGCCATGCCCTTCTCCAGGGGATGTTCCCAACCCAGGGATTGAACCCAGGTCTGCCCCATCACAGGCAGATTCTTTACTGTCTGAGACACCAGGAAAGCCCTATATAAGAGAATAACAACTAGAAAACACACAAGTGTGTGGCAATTAAATAACACAGTCCTGAAAAGGCAGTGGTATCTTACTGATGAGTTTTCTCAAAGCTTCCTTCATGTCCCTGTTCCTCAAACTATAGATGAAGGGGTTCATCATTTGAGGGACAACTGTATAAATCACTGAAGCCACTGCAGTCGGCCTGGAAGAACTGATAAGAGCAGAACTAATGTACACCGCCAAGCCTGTCCCGTAGAATAAGGACACAACTGAGAGGTGAGAAACACAGGTGGAAAAAGCTTTGTACTTTCCACCCACTGATGGCATTCTCAAAACCGAGGAGACAATCTGAGTATAGGAGAATATGATTCCACACACAGGGACACCCCCAAATATGATAGTTGCCAGATATATCAGGATATTGTTGATGAGGGTGTCAGAGCATGCAAGCTTGATGACCTGAACAACTTCACAGAAGAAGAGAGGGATTTCCAGGTCTGTGCAAAACGTCAGCTGCAACACCATCAGGCTGTGGAGCAGGGCATCCACGATGCTAATAAACAAGGAGAATAGACTCAGCCAACCACAAAGGCGAAAGTTCATGATGGCCATGTACCTCAGTGGGTGACAAATGGCCACATATCGGTCATAGGCCATTATTGCAAGGAGGAAACTTTCCAAACTAGCAAAGACCAGGACAAAGCAGAGCTGGGTGAGGCAGCCTGTATAAGTGATGCTCTGATTCTGTGTTTGGATGTTCACCAGCATCTTTGGGATCGTGGTCGTGCTTAAACAGATGTCAGTAAAGGACAGGTTGTAGAGAAAGAAGTACATGGGGGTGTGGAGGTGGGAGTCAGAGATGACAGCCGTGATGATGAGCAGGTTTCCCAGAGTGGTGACCAGGTAAATGGACAAGAACAGAGTGAAGTGGAGTGGCTGCAGTTCCAGATCCTTTGTCACTTCCATAAGAAGGAATTCTGAAGCTCCTGTTTTGTTTCTGGGTCCCATGTTGCGGACAAATCTGCTAAGAAAGATGGAAACTGACAACACAATCAAATGTGGGTTTTATGCAGCAGCAGGAAGCAAAACATTATCACGGGATGAGATGGAGATAAACAGAAGAATAAGAAACGTGTCTTCTGTATGCATATTACTCTGATACTTTCTTAAAAAACTGAGGCTGATAAGCAGAATGTCATCCATTGTTAATTCCCATAAGGGCTTAAAGGGTAGTCATTTTTTTATAGTACACTATTCATACTGTATTTTAGAAATAATTTTATTTCTGTTTATCTTTGGCCATGCTGGGTCTTCCTTGCTGCCTGGGCTCTTCTCTAGTTGCAGCAGGGCCTACTCTCTAGTTGTGGTGCACAGGCTTCTCACTGCTGTGGCTTATCTTTTTGCAGAGCATGGGCTCTATAGTGTGTGGGCTCAGCAGTTGTGCTTCTAGGGCTCTGGAGCACAGGCTCAATAGTTGTGGTGCATGGAGCTCAGTAGCTCTACAGTGTGTGGGATCTTCCTGGATCAGGGATCAAACCCATGTCTCCTGAGTAGGCAGAAAGATTCTTTACCACTGAAGCACCAGGAAAGCAACTGTGTTATTTATACTACACTACTTGGTAATTTTATAGAGAGAAGCAGACTAAGGAGGCAACTGAACATTGTGCTTCCATCCCCAGAGACCCCAGAGCCAAGCAACTGGAATAATACATAGGCGAGCGGCTAAGCACACATGGCAAGAACCAGGAGTGGGAAAATAAGGTGAACTTCACCAGACTTCCTGTCCACCCACTACCCACCACCACAAGATCGCAAACAAACGTCAGACAATTTTATAACAGTCATCCTATTTTAAGAGATGCAGATTTCAAATATAGCAATGTGTACATATCAATCCCAAACTGGGATTCTTCCTTCCATTCTTCCCCACTGGCAACCAGAAGTTCGTTCTCTAAGTCTGTGAGTCTATTTCTGTTTTGTAAATAACCAACAACGTCCTTTTCATACTCTTCATGGGGTTCTCAAGGCAAGAATGCTGAAGTGGTTTGCCATTCCCTCCTCCATGGCACCATGTTTTGTCAGAACTCTCCACCACAACCCATCTGAAGATATTAAGAAGAGGTGGCAAGAATACAGAGAAGAGCTATGCAAAAAAAAATCTTAATTTACCAAGATAACCTCAATGGCGTGATCACTCACCTAGAGCCAGACATCCTTGAGTGTGAAGTCAAGTGGGCCTTAAGAAGCATCACTGTGAACAAAGCTAGAGGAGGTGATGAAATTCCAGCTGAACTATTTCAAATCCTAGAAGATGATGCTGTTAAAGTGCTGCACTCAATATGCCAGCAAATTTGGAAAACTCAGCAGTGGCCACAAGACTGGAAAAGTTCAGTTTTCATTCCAATCCCAAAGAAGGGCATTGCTAAAGAACGTTCAAACTACTGCAAGAACTTCCAGATGTTGAAGATGGATTTAGAAAAGGCAGAGGAACCAGAGATCAAATTGCCAACATCTGTTGGATCATAGAAAAAGCAAGAGAATTCCAGAAAAGCATCTACTTCTGCTTCACTGACTATGCTAAAGCCTCTGACTATGCCAGACCACTTTATCTGCCTCCTGTGAAACCTGTATGCAGGTCAAGAAACAGCAGTTAGAATCGGACATGGAACAACAGACTGGTTCCAAATTGGCAGAGGAGTATATCAAGGCTGTATATCATTACCTTACTTATTTAAGTTGTATGCAGAGTACTTCATGTGAAATGCCAGGCTGGATGAAGCACAGGCTGGAATCAAGATTGCCAGGAGTAATATCAATAACCTCAGATATGCAGAGGACACCACCTTTATGGCAGAAAGCAAAGAGGAACTAAAGAGCCTCTTGATAAATGTCAAAGAGGAGAGTGAAAAAGCTGGCTTAAAACTCCACATTCAAAAAACTAAGATCATGGCATTTGGTCCCATCACTTCATGGCAAATAGATGGGGAAATAATGGAAACAGGACAGACTTTATTTTCTTGGGCTCCAAAATCACTGCAGATGTTGACTGCAGCCATGAAATTAAGACATGCTCCTTGGAAGAAAAGCTATGCCAAACCTAAACAGCACATTAAAAAGCAGAGACATTACTTTGCTGACAAAGGTCCATCTAGTCAAGGCTATGGTTTTTCCAGTAGTCATATATGGATGTGAGAGTTAGCCTATAAAGAAAGCTGAACATCGAAGAATTGATGCTTTTGAATTGTGGTGTTGGAGAAGACTCTTGAGAGTCCCCTGGACTGCAAGGAGATCAAAACAGTCTATCCTAAGGGAAATCAGTCCTGAATATTCATTGAAAGAACTGATGCTGAAGCTGAAACTCCAATACTTTGGCCACCTGATGCGAAGTGACTCATTGGAAAAGTCCCTGATGCTGGGAAAGACTGAAAGCAGGAGGAGAAGGGGACGACAGAGGATGAGATGGTTGGATGGCATCATGGGCTCAATGGACATGAATTCGAGAAAGCTCTAGGAGATGGTGAAGGACAGGAAAGCCTGGCATGCTCAGTCCATGGAGTTGCACAGAGTCAGACATGACTGAGTGACTGAACAAGAACGAGGTCCTACTGTACAGCAAAGGAAACTCTGCTCAATGTTATGTGGTAGCCTGGATGGGAGGGGAGTTTAGGGGGCAGAATGGATACATGTATATGTATGGTTGAGTCCATTTGCTGTCCACCTGAAACTATCACAACAGTGTTAATCAGCTATACTCCAATATAAAATAAAAAGGTAAAATAAGAGTTGCAGAGTTCAACTCAAGAGGAAACAGTCTTGATTATGGGAGAGCGTGAATACAATACTAGTAAGTGAGAGGTGTTTGAGTACTGGTGCAAAGTATAAGGAAACATGAAATGAAGATGATGGACAGTCAGGCAGGAAGCTTCTGGATAGCTTTGTTCTAATAATCTGATGCATGTTCTCTCATCACAAATAAACCTATAGTGAGACACCTGTCCTCATTTCCAAACCTTACTGAGGGACATCATGTTACCTGGGGGGGATCACAGTGGAATGATGGTTGACATTTCTGCTGAGTGTTCCATCTGTATTCAGGAGAGGTAGAGGAACTGAGTGAGCCACCAGGCTCCTGGGCAAGAGGGATCATCTATGGAAGGAGGCTCAGGTGTGTTACTGCTTTTCAGGGAAAGGACTGTTGATTGGGATGGTCACAGGCAGATCACAGTCTCTGTACTCCCTAGAGGTTTAATTTCCAAAGCTCCTCATTAGTCAAGCAATTTTATTATCACTGTGATCCCAGGACTGTGCAAATCCTTAGAGACCAAGGATACAATTCTATAATGCTACACTATACTACATATGTAAAATCTTATAATAAGTCATTTTATTATATTTTATATATAATTATAAAATATATGCTATATATTACACAAATAGCATATTTTAAAGCATAGTTGTTAGTGTAAAGAACAACACAAAAATTTGGGGTTTATCTCTCCAAGAGTCATTAAATGTTTCTGATCATAATCTTAACTGTGTATATTTTACACAATTGAATTGCAATATATTCTCTGTGACAATCCTGTCTCTGGTCAATGACTATATCACAACCACCTTTTCTAATTTATCAAAATGGCTTCAATATATATTAATAGTTTTCTTCGCTTTCTGTCTCCAAGTGTGCTCAGTCATGTCCAACTCTCTGCGACCCCTTGGACTGTAGCCTGGCAGGCTCCTCTGGCCATGGGATTATCAAGGCAAGAATACTAGAGTGGGTTGTCATTTCCTCCTCCAGGGGATCTTCCTGACCCTGAGACTGTACCCTCATCTCCTATGTCTCTTGCATAGCATGTGGAATCTTTACTGCTGAGCTGTGGAGGAGGCCCTTTAGCTGAATGGTGTACTCCAATAATTAAGACCTATTAAACTGGTACAGGTGTAAATATAAGACTTCTTGATGATAATATAGAGCCCAGAAAATGACCAGAACATAAATGGACGGTTTATTCAGGGACATAAAAATGAATTTGGATCCTTACCTCCCATCAAGGCAAAACTAAATTCTAGAAAGAGAATTGTTTCAAATGTAAATGCTAAAATGATGAATCCCTCAGATTGAAGTAACCTTGGGTTTTAGAAAATGTCTAGGGAGCACAAACCATTGTGGAAAGTATTGACAAGTACATTGCATTAAAACTAAGCACTTGTGTTCATCCCATCACTCCCCAGAAGCTTTAAAAAATATATCCCAAAGTGATAAACACATGCAAAAAGAAATTTGCAGTGCATAGAACTGAAAATAGTATCCTGGTGACACAAAGTCACGGGAATCAATTAGAAAAAGACAAGCAGCCCAGGAGAAACACCACAAACAGAAACTTAACAGAAAGGAAATAAGTATCTGAAAACTCTATCAATCATTTAATAATAAGATAGACATGAATTATTCAATCATTTCATACCCACTAGACTGTCAAGATTCTTGAAAATTTGTTGGTGATGATATAGATCATCAGTAGTTTCCAGTGTCAGTCTTAAAGGAAATCAACCCTGAATATTCACTGAAGGGACTGTTGCTGAAGCTGAAGCTCCAATATTTTGGTCACCTGATGCCAAGAGCCAACTCATTGGAAAAGATCCAGATGCTGGGGAAGATGGAAGGCAGAACGAGAAGACAGTGTAGAGATGAGATGACTGGATGTCATCACTGATACAATGAACTTGGGCAAACTCTGGGAGATGATGAGGGACAGGGAGGCCTGTCATACTGCAGTCCTTGGGGTCAGGAAGAGTCGGACATGACTGAGAGGCTGAGCAGCAACTTTCCAGTTAAGTTCAGTTCAGTTGCTCAGTTGTGTCTGCCTCTGTCGTCTGACAGCTTTCCAATATATGTATAAATTTGTTCAAAAGAAGGCTTATTGTAACCACACAAGAGAGACTTGGTATCTCTAATACCCAATATTTCCATCCCAATTACACAACACTCTCATTTATACCAGACACATATAAGGCACTATTCAAAATGATTTATTTATAACACCAGAAAACTAGTTACAAGGAAAGAAAATTTACAGCAGTATCAGAAAGAACATATATTTTGAAAAGATACCACATATGACTTACAAGTCCAGAGTATTGGAAATGAGCTCATTTCTGCTGCATAAATACTATTTATTTTATTAAATGACACAGATTAGAAAAACAAGCTGATAATACAACATGAAGGAAAACTAACCTAATTGTTAAAGAAAGTAGTAAGAGTATGTGAGAACAGTAAGTTTACAAATTATGAATATAAGCACATCATGGAACCCAATGATGCTAGTTAATCTTACTGAGTCCTTTAGTACATGTCAGAAGTTGTCTGAAGTGTTATTAATGCTTCTGAGGGTGGAACTCAAAGGAAGAATTGCATTGCACATAGTCAGGCTTAGGCTCTCAAAATAAGCATTTTCTCCACCTTGCGGATGAGCTTCAGATGGGACATTTGATCCTATTCATGGTGAAGAGAATGAAGGGTGTATGTTGCAGATGACTCCATGCAATATTAAATATTAAGACACAGACAATTGAGTCCGTTGTTTGTTTCCGGTAAACATTTTGTGATATGATGCCTGCATGTGTCGCAGCTGTCTTGGCTCACAAGGGAAACAACTGCTCCCAGGTTAAAGACACCACCTGGAGGAGTAAACGCCTTTTCTCTACATTCCCCAGTTCTGAAGCCTTCGTAATGTAAGAGAACATTGTTTTGGCACATTCGAATCAGGGTTACTTTATCTCAGTAAAGATGAACACTTCCTCACTGATCAAAATTGAATGTCTTGTAATCATCCCAAACCACTGAGACAGCAACAATATAACAGTTACAGAGGTCAGAAAACTGAGTTGTGGTGGATGCTGGTGTTGCCATGTACACATACAGTTTATTTGTGGTGGGTATCAGGAATGACTGAGTTGGAATTTGCAAGAACAGCTCGCCACATGTTTCACAGCAGGCTTGACCGTGGGATGCAGTTCTGTGGTAGTTCAGTCACTAAGTTGTGTCCGACTCTTTGTGACCCCATGAACTGCGGCACACCAGGCTCCTCTGGCCTTTACTGTCTCCCGAAGTTTGCTCAAATTTGTGTCCATTGAGACAGTGATCCTATCTAACTATTTCATCCTCTGCTGACCCCTTCTCCTTTTGTCTTCAATTTTTCCCAGCATCCCAGCTCCAGTGAGTCAGCTCTTCCCATCTGGTAGCCAAAGCATTGGAGCTTCAGCTTCAGTATCAGTCCCTCCAATGAATATTCAGGGTTGGTTTCCTTTAGGATTGACTGCTTGGATCTCCTTGCAGTCCAGGGAACTCTGAAGAGTCTTCTCCAACACCACAGTTTGAAAGCATCAATTCTTTGGTGTTAGCCTTCTTTATAGTTCAAGTCTCATATCTGTACGTGACTATTGGAAAACCATTTGTTATTGTTCAGTCATTAAATCTTGTCTGACTCTTTGAGACACCATGGACTGCAGCAAGCCAGGCTTCCCTGTCCTTCATATCTCCTAGAGTTTGCTCAAACTCATGTCCACTGAGTTGGTGAAAAAGCATAGCTTTGACTATATAGATCTTTCTCAGAACCAACCAAGGGATCAGGAAACTCAAGGCTCTTATGTCCACAAATTTATTAGATCCTCTCCCTGACATATCCAAAATTTCCACATTTCTTCTTTTGATGTTCCAACGACATCAGTGTATCTCCTGCCTCCATTAGCTTCTTAAGGAATGGATGGAGGAAACAAGATTAGGAAACGGGACTCATTTCTGAAACATCACTGAGCCAAGCCAACAGCAAGTTGGGTTTCAACCTCAAGTTAAAATTCACTTAGCCACTATGTTATCTAGTCGTTTTAGAATAAGTTGGTGGGACAAGAGTCCGGCTTTCTGGTTCACCTGGCATTCTTGTGATGCTGGTTCCTTCTAGAAATGCCAGGACAAAGCAGAAGAGACAGTCACGGGAAAGAAGGTGTCCTAATGATGAGTTTCCTCAGGGCTCCTTTCATGTCCCTGTTCCTCAGGCTATAAATGAAGGGGTTCATCATTTGAGGAACAACAGTGTACATCATTGAAAGCACGGCAGTGTTTCTGGACGAGTTAGTAAGAGCAGAACTAATGTACACCCCAAAACCTGTCCCATAGAATAAG
>NW_024070189.1:95728204-95791257 GCF_014754425.2 Oryx dammah | reverse complement strand
ATACATGTACAAGTCCAGAGTATTGGAAATGAGTTCATGTTTGCTGCATAAATAATATTTATTTTATTATGGGATACATCAGAAAAGCAAGCTGATAAATACAACATGAAAGAAAACAAAACTAACCTAATTGCTGAAGCAAGTGGTAAAAATATGTGAGACCAGTAAGTTTACAAATTAGAATATAAGCACATTATGGAACACAACAATACTAGTTAATTTTCCAAGGTGATTTGCATTTTTACTCCAGGGAGTACAAACCATTATGGAAAGTATAAGGACTTGTGTTCATACCCTGCCCCCATAAGAAAAAGAAACTACAGAAAGATATTCAAAAGCAATATCACATGTAAAAAGAAATATGCAGTGCATACACACATCCACACGTCTCACAGTAGGCTTGAGCCTGGGATGCAGTTCTGCTGTGGTTCAGTCACTCAGTCGTGTCTGACTCTTTGTGATCCCAAGAATGGCAGCATGCATGCCAAGCTCCTCTGTCCTGCACTGTCTCCCGAAGTTTGCTCAAATTATGTCCATTGAGTCAGTGATGCTATCTAACCATTTCATCCTCTGCCGACCCCTTCTTTTTTCCTTCAACATTTCCCAACATCCTAGCTCCAGTAAGTAAGTTCTTCCCATCAGGTGGCCAAAGTATTGGAGCTTCAACTTCAGTATCAGTCCTTCCAATGAACATTCAGGGTTTATTTCCTTTAGGATTGATTGGTTGGATCTCCTTGCAATTCAAGAGATTCTCAAGAGTCTTCTCCAACACCAGAGTTCGAAAGTATCAATTCTTTGGCATTCAGTCTTCCTTATGGTCCAATTCTCACATCTCTACATGACTACTGGAAAACCATAGTTTTCACTATATGGACCTTTGTTGGTCCCAACCATAAGATCAGGCAAACTCAAGGCTCTTATGTCCACAAATTTATTAGATTCTCTCCCTGGCATATCCAAAATTTCCACATTTCTTCTTTTGATGTTCCAACGATATCAGTATATCTGCTGCCTCCATTAGCTTCTTAAGGAATGGATGGAGGAAAACAAGGTTAGGAAACGGGACTCATTTGTGAAACATCACTGAGCCAAGCCAACAGCAAGTTGGGTTTCAACCTCAAGTTAAAATTCACTTAGCCACTATGTTATCTAGTCGTTTTAGAATAAGTTGGTGGGACAAGAGTCCAGCTTTCTGGTTCACCTGGCATTCTTGTGATGCTGGTTCCTTCTAGAAATGCCAGGACAAAGCAGAAGAGACAATCATGGGAAAGAAGGCACCCTAATGATGAGTTTCCTCAGGGCTCCTTTCATGTCCCTGTTCCTCAGGCTATAAATGAAGGGGTTCATCATTTGAGGAACAACAGTGTACATCATTGAAAGCACGGCAGTGTTTCTGGACGAGTTAATAAGAGCAGAACTAATGTACACCCCAAAACCTGTCCCATAGAATAAGGACACAACTGAGAGGTGAGAGCCACAGGTGGAAAAGGCTTTATACTTTCCACTTGCTGATGGCATTCTCAAGACAGAGGACACTATCTGACTATAAGAGAAAATGATTCCACACACAGGAATACCCCCAAATATGCTAGTTGCCAAATATATCAGGATATTGTTAATGAGGGTATCAGAACATGCAAGCTTGATGATCTGAACAACTTCACAGAAGAAGAGGGGGATTTCCAGGTCTGTGCAGAAGGTCAGCTGTAACAGCATCAGAGTGTGGAGCAGGGCATCCATAATAATAACAAACAGCGGGAGTAATATCACCAGCCCACAGAGGCGGGGGCTCATGATGACAGTATACCTCAGTGGGTAACAAATGGCCACATACCGGTCATAGGCCATTACTGCAAGGAGAGAACTTTCCAAACTAGCAAACACCAGGACAAAGCAGATCTGGGTGAGGCAGCCTGTAGAAGTGATGCTCTGATTCTGTGTTTGGATGTTCACTAGCATCTTTGGGATTGTGGTAGTGCTTAAACAGATGTCGTTAATAGACAGATTGGAGAGAAAGAAGTACATGGGGGTGTGGAGGTGGGAGTCAGAGCTGACGGCTAGGATGATGAGCAGATTTCCCAGGACTGTGATCAGATACATGGACAAGAAGAGGCTGAAAATGAAGGACCGCAGCTCTGGATCCTCTGTCACTTCCATGAGAAGAAAATCTGAAGCACGTGTTTTATTCCTCTGTTCCATACTGTTGACAAATCTGATGGAAAAGGTGGAATGACAAGACAATCAAATGTGTGTTTTCGAGACTAGAAGGAAGAGTGTCACCAGAAGCAAAAACCATCTAAAGAATAAGGGAAGCAGATTGAGAGAGGGCAATTAAAAAGATGTGCCTGGGACTTCTCTGGCAGTCCAGCGGTTGAGACTCTGCCCTTCCAATGCAGGGGGCATGGGTTCCATCCCTGTTAAGATCTCAGAGCTAAGATCTAAGATCTAAGATCTAAGAGCTAAGATCCTCCATGCTGTGTGGTGTGGCAAAAAAAAAAAAAAGCGTTTTGTGTATGTGAATTATTTTGCTTCTTTAAAAACTTTTTTCAGTTAAAAAAACCTTAAGCTGATAAGCAGCATCAACAAATGTTAATTCTGGAAAGGGTTAACAGGTGTCATTAAAAAAATTACACTATGTATATTGTTTTAGCTATTTAAAACCTGGTCATTTTATAAAGAGAAACAGGGAGAGGCTGCTTGAACATTTTATCTGGATCCCCTGAGACCTCAGAGGCAGGCAATTGAGGTAACACACAGGTATGTCCCAAACCAGCAATAGGATGATAAGGTGCAAGTGAATGTTAGAGAATTATAACAGTCAACCTGTTTTAAAAGAGACAGATTTCTACTCAGAAAGAGATGCTCCTGGTCATAGTAGAGTGAGTACAATATGAGTAAATGAGAGATGCGTTAGCATTGGTGCCAAGTGCAAAGAAACACATGAAGAAGCTGACTGACAGACAGGAGGACCGTGGGTGGCTTAGTTCTAAACCGTCTGATGTAGGTACTCTCCTCACAGCTCCCCTTGGATGAGCCTATTGCATAATACCTGACTTCACGTCCAAACATTCACTGAGAGACGTTAGGATGCCTGGCTGGCATCACAGTGGAATGATGCTTGATGTCTTCTTTGACTTGCCACATAGGAGAAGTGTCCTCGGGAATGGCAGAAGGATTGAGTGAGACCAGAGCTCCTGGGCAAGAGGGATCATGGATGGGAGTAGGCTTAGCTGTGCTGTAACTTTTCACGGAAAGGATTGTTGAATGAGGTGGTCACAGGCAGTATACTGTCTCTGTATCCCTAGAGGTTCAATTTCCAAAGCTCCTCATTAGCCAAACAATTTGATTGTTGCTGTGATCCCAGGGCAGTGCAAATCTGTAAAGGCCAAGACTCTGGAAAGGAGGAATCAAAGTAGCTGCTTTCCTGATCCTATGAGACCAGTTGTACACCCTGTAGTTTTTTCCGAGTCTGCTCACCTCCTTTTCTAATTCTTTAAATATGAGCACATCATCTTTCTCTAACTGGATTCCAGTTTTCTTTTTTGCAATATGAGCAAAGGAATCTCTACCTAATTAGTTACATCACAAAGTCTAATACCAAGTTTATATGTGAAAATATAGTTATATATGTGCATACAATTAGTATATCTTTAAATGTTATTATAAAATTGGAAACTCTCAGGAGTTTTTCTCTTTAACAGTCACTAATGTCTCTTCTGGAGAAGGCAATGGCACCCCACTCCAGTACTCTTGTCTGGAGAATCCCATGGATGGAGGAGCCTGCATGTAAGCTGCAGTCCATGGGGTCTCCAGGAGTCGGACACGACTGAGCGACTTCACTTTCACTTTTCACTTTCATGCATTGGAGAAGGAAATGGCAACCCACTCCAGTATTCTTGCCTGGAGAATCCCAGGGACAGAGGAGCCTAGTGGGCTGCCATCTATGGGGTCACAGAGTTGGACACGACTGAAGCGACTTAGCAGCAGCAATGTCTCCTCAAACTTAATTTTCACTGTGTATATTTCTATAGCAGATAATAAATTATTTCCTGACAATTGTCTCTGGTCAATACATAAAAGTCTGATACTCCTTTTTTTTTTTTTTTTTAGCTTTCACAACCATCTTTTCTAATCTTTTCACAATAGTTTCACTGTACATTTTGGTGTATTTTAGGGGAGTGTGGGTTGAAATTATATAAAGAACTCATATGAATTAAAAAGAAAAAGACAGACTTCTGGTGGTCCCATGGCTAAGACTCCAAGCTCCCAATGCAGGGGGCCTGTGTTTGATCCCTGGTCAGGGAACTGGATCCCAAATGCTGCAACTAAAGATCCCAAATGCCACAACTAAGACCAAGTGCAGCCAAATAAATAAGTAAAAATTAAAAAATAATAAAAAGATAACTCATTTGAGATATCACAAACATATATTTAAAAGAAAAAGAAATTAATATGTGGAAGAAACTCTCAACCAAATAATACAAAGAGATATATCAATTAATGAAATGATTTTTATATTAGGTTGTCAGTTTACTTGAAAGTGTATCAGTTATCAGTCAGAGCACCAAGACTTTCATCAGAAAGTCTGTATACTTGTTTCAGTCACTTAGGAGAACTCTTTGGTGCAACTCAAAGGAACATTCACACCCACTTATACTCAGTAATTTCATTGCAAGCATAAAACTTGTCTCATTTCCACCAAGAAATATATACAAGAATACTCAGGTTTATTTTTAATGTGAAAAAAAACAATTACAAACAAAATTTTCATCAGTATTGGGCAGGATGCTTACTTTGAAAAGTCACCATACATAATGTGAAAATACAAAGGATTACAAATAAATTTGTTACTGATATGCCCAACAACTTGATTAAAACTCAAAGGGCCATAATGAGAGAAGCAATCAAGATTAAAAAACTCATACATTATATTAAACTTTCAATAAGTTTGAAAAGAAGTCAATTTATAAATTGGGCAGGAACATATATTGGGGAGATAATACAATGACATTTAATTCTATTGCCAGTTTCATAGGACAAATATGATAAAATATTGGCAATTTCATAGGATTCAACCCAAAAGAATAATTTCAAAGAAAGTTAGTACAGGGTAATGGTAGTGTTTGTACTGGAAGAGGAGAGGGTGTTGTGACTATGAAACACTTCAGGTGGATTCTGTGGTAATGACATTGCTCCATTTTTAACTCTTACATATAGGTTCATATCATGTTCTTATCTATTCTTTCAAAACTACAGATAAATCTTATGCATTACTTAGCATATACTATATTTAAGAAGTTGGGGAAAGGCCTGCTATCTTCATAATTCTAAACACATTCTCCCATGTTGTTTAATATTGAAGTCAAGCATCTCAGTTTTCAGAGGTCATCAGAATTTCATAGTGCTTATTAAAAATGTTCATTCAATGTAAAAGTTTTAAAAATTCTTTCAACTTTTAAATAAAAATGGGTCATACTTTTTGAAAAAATCAAACAGAGTTATGGGTGTAAAAATGAATACAGGTTTTCCACAAGTCTCCTCTAGAGGTTCAAAGTCTGTAGTTCTTGCTGGAGGTCAGAGAAATCTTAGTTAGTACAAAGGTCTCACATGATCTGTTTCTTTTTATATTAAAAGATGATAGTCTGCTTGCAATGAGGAGACCCAGGTTCGATCCCTGGGTGGGGAAGATCCTCAAGAGAAGGAAATAGCAACCCACTCCAGTATTCTTGCCTGGAAATCCCATGCACGGAGGAGCCATAATCCATGGGGTTGCAAAGAGTTGGACACGACTGAGCAACTAACATTTTCACACTTTCGTTCATTTATTTTTGGCTGTGCTGGGTCTTCGTTGTTGCGCGTGGACTTTCTCTAGTTTCAGCGGTCGGGGGCTACCCTCTAGTTGCGGTGCACCAGCTTCTTATTGCAGTGGATTCTGTTGTTGTGGAGCGTGGGTTCTAGGGCATGGGCTCAGTAAGTGTGGTGCAGCGGCTTAGTTTCCTCTAAGCATGTGGGATTTTCCTGGGATTGAACCCATGTCTCCTACATTGTCAGGTGGATTCTTAACCGTTGGACCACCGGGGAAGTCCCTGGTGAACTATTTCTGCATTTGTTCTGTGAGGGAAGCTCTGCTCGCGTTGTCAGTCAGGGAGCTGTTTCCCAGTTGTGGTGCTGAAAATAAAACAACCCCTCAACCACCAATGAGGACAAGAACAGAAGGTTCCACAGTCAATCCTTCAGCTCTCCTTTGAGATCTCCATCGTTTCACCTGCATCCTTACAGAGATAATTCTAACGTATGGCTCTTCTTTTTTATGCTCACAGGAAAAGCAATGTCCCTGTCCTTATCAAATTCCCCCCTTTCCCCTCTCTTGTCTTTAACTCAACATCTCCATTTCAAAAGAATATAGTTCTCCATAGAATAAATTTCCTCATAAAGACACATTAAAACGCTTTGCATTGGACTTCCCTGGTGGTACAGTGCATAAGAATCCTCCTGCTGGGCTCTGTATCAACCTAGAGGGGTGGGATGGGGAGGGAGATGAGAGGGAGGTTCAAGAGGGCGGGACATGTGTATATTTATGGCTGATTCATGTTGAGGTTTGACAGAAAACAACAAAATTCTGTAAAGCAATTATCCTTCAGTTAAAAATAAATTAATTTAAAAAAGAGTCCTCTTGACAATGCAGAGGACATGGGTTCGATATCTGGTCCGGGCAGGTTCCATGTGCCATGGAGCTACTAAGCCTGTGTACCACAACTACTGAGGTCATGTATCACAACTAATGAGCCTGTGCTTTAGGGCCAGAAAGCCAAAACTACTGAGCCCATAGGCTGCAACTCCTGAAGCCTAGAGCCTGTGCTCCTCGGCAAGAGAAACCACCACAATAAGAAGTCTTGCATCACAATGAAGAGCAGCGTCCGCTGGTTGCAACCAGAGCAAGCCTGTGCAAAGCAAAGAAGACCCTGTGCAGTAAAAAATAAACAAATATAATTGAAATAGGAAAAAAAGTTTTGCATTAAGATCCCCAAGACTGCACCCAGTCCTCTATGACATCAATGATACAATTCATTTTAATGTTTTTTTTTTCAGAAGTACAGCAATATAAGATGACTGAGGAGAGAACTGAAAACTCAGACACATTCTTATAAATAGGCCAATGAGAAAGCTCAAAGCAAATAAGATGCTAGAAGATTATCAATAATTACCCTGACTACCTGAACACAACTTATTTTATTTCATTATGCAGACTAGAAAAAGCAGCTGATAAACATAACATGAAAGAAAACTAATCTTGTTGCTGAGGCAAGTGATAAAAATATGTGAGAACATTAAGTTTACAAAACTGGTGAATATAGGTAAGTATGGAACACAGTGATACTAGTTAACTATTGTGTACTTACTAGGCACCAGGCATTGTCCTAAGTAGTGCTTAATGGCAACCCACTCCAGTGTTCTTGCCTGGAGAATCCCAGAGATGGGGGTGCCTGGCGGGCTGCTGTCTATGGGGCCACACAGAGTCGGACACGACTGAAGTGATTTAGCAGCAGCAGCAGCAGCGCTTATAAGGGTGAACTTCTTATAAGCAGTCATACTTCATATAGTCAAGCTAAGGCTCTCATAGCAATCAAAACCCAAAGTTAAAATGAACTTTTCATTATGTTACATAGTTATTTTCAAAGAATTTGGTGGTGGAAGAACCAGGCAAACATTCTGGCTTGCCCAGATTTTCTATCACTTTGACTCATTCCAGAAACCCCAGGGCAAAGCAAATGAGATATCCCAGAAGAAAAGATGTCCTAGATACTGACAAGTCTCTTCAAGGCACCTTTCACATTCCTGTTTTTCAGGCTATAGATGAAGGGGTTCATCATTTGAGGGACCACAGTGTACCTCATTGAAAGCACCACAGTGTTTCTGGGAGAATTAGTAAAAGCAGAGGTAATGTACACACAAAAGGCTGTCCAATAAAATAAGGACACAATTGAGAGCTGAGACCCACAGGTGGAAAAAGCTTTATACTTTCCACTTGCTGATGCTATTCTCAACACAGAGGACACTATCTGAATATAAGAGAGAATGATTCCACACACAGGAATACCACCTAATATGCTAGACGCAAAATATATCAGGATATTGTTGATGAGGGTATCAGAGCATGAAAGCCTGATGACCTGAACAACTTCACAGAATAAGAGGAGGATTTCAAGATCTGTACAGAAGGACAGCTGCAAGAGCATCAGACTGTGGAGCAGGGCATCCACAATGCTAGTAAACAGAGAAAGAAGAATCAACAAGCAACAGAGATGAGAGTACATGATGACAGTGTACCTCAGTGCATGACAAATGGCCACATAGAGATCATAGGCCATTGCTGAAGGAATACAACTATCCAAACTTGCAAACACCAGGACAAAGCAGACCTGTGTGAGGCAGCCTGCGTAAGTGATGCTTTGATTCCATGTGTGGATGTTCATCAGCATCTTTGGGATTGTGGTTGTGCTTAAACAGATGTCAGTTAAGGATAGGTTGGAGAGGAAGGAGTACATGGGGGTGTGGAGGTGGGGGTCACAGTTGATGGCCAGGATGATGAGCAGGTTTCCCAGCACAGTGACAAGGTACATGGACAGGAACAGACTGAAGACAGGGGACTGCAGTTCTGGATCCTCTCTCACTTCCATGAGAAGAAATCCTGAAACACCCTTTTTGTTTCTGAGCTCCATGTTATTGATAAATCTGATGAAAAAGATGAAATAGAAAATGAAATATATCATCCCTAGATAAGCAGCAGGTCTATCACAAGAGGAAGAAACCACTCTGGGAAGGAGGGACTAATGGAGGGTGGTAAAAAAGGAAAGTCTTCTGATGCAAAATTTTCTGTTACTGTAAAAAGAACCTAAAGCTGATATAACAGTCAATAATCAAAATTAAACCTGGAAATGGTTAAGAGGGGACTGTTTTTTTAAACTTGTACTAGTCTATCTATGGGATTTTCGTGGTGGCTCACTGGTAAAGAACCCACCTGCAATGCAGGAGACACCAGTTCTGTCCCTGCTTTGGGAAGATCCCCTGGAGAAGGAAATGGCAACCCACTCCAGTATTCTTGCCTGGGAAATCACACGGACAGAGGAGTCTGGTGGGCTATAGTCCATGGGGTTGCAAAAGAGTTACACAACTTAGCAACTGAGCTGCTGCTGCTAAGTCTGCTGCTGCTAAGTTGCTTCAGTCATGTTTGACTCTGTGAGACCCCATAGACGGTAGACCCCATAGACGCAGCCCACCAGGCTCCACTGTCCCTGGGATTCTCCAGGCAAGAACACTGGAGTGGGTTGCCATTTCCTTCTCCAACGCATGAAAGTGAAAAGTGAAAGTGAAGTTGCTTAGTCGTGTCTGACTCTTTACGACCCCATGGACTGCAGCCTACCAGGCTCCTCTGCCCATGGAATTTTCCAGGCAAGAGTACTGGAGTGGGGTGCCATTGCCTTCTCCAAGCAAATGAGCAACAACATTCTATTGATATCTATGCTGCTCTGATTATTTAAAACATTTGGTAATTTTATAAGAAGAAACAGACTAGGCAGTCTGAATCCCCAGTGACCTCAAACAACAGAGATAATTCCTAGGTGTGTCAAGGACCAGGAATGGATGATAAGGTGAAATTTATCAACTTTTTTGCACACTTCCCATGTTCAAGAAACACAGAGAAATGTCAGACAATTCTTCAAAATCATCCTGATTGAGAATGGGCAACTTTCTACTCAGGAAGATATGGTCCTTGTCATAGCAGAGAGTCAGTAAAATATGAATAAATGAAAGGTTTTTGAGTACTCATGCAAAGTACAAGGAAATATTGAAGAAGATGACAGACAGTTCGGCAGGAGACCCATGGATGACTTAGTTGTGATCATCTAATATATGTACGCTCTTCACAGCTTCTCCTGGATGAACCTATTGCAAAATACTTGCTATAATTTCCAAACATTGACAGAGGGAGGTTAGATTACCTGGCTGACATCACAGTGGAATGATGCTTCACGTGTCTGGTACAGAAGAGCTGTCCTTAGAAAGAACAGAAGGTCTGAGTGAGTCACCTGCTCCTGGACAGGAGGGATCTGTTATGAGTAGTCTCAGGTGTGCTGTTTCTTTTCTGAGAAAGAACTGTCGATTGGGATGGTCACAGGCAGATTGCAGTCTGGAACTCCGGAGATTCAATTTCCAAAGCTCCTCATTAACCAGTCAATTTATTGTCATTGTGATCCCAGGACAGTGCAAACCTGTAGGTCAAGACTCTGCACTGGGACTTCCCTGGTGATACGGTGGATAATCTGTCTGCCAACGCAATAGATCTCTGACCTGGTACAGTCCCACGTGCCGCTGAGCAACTAAGTCCATGCACTATAACTACTGAGCCTGTGCTCTAGAGCCCATGAGCCACAAGTACTGAAGCCCATGAGCCTAGAAACTGTCTGCAGCAAGAGAAGCCACCGCAATGAGAAGCCTGTGCGCTGCAACAAAGAAGAGCTCCTGCTCGCCACAACTAGAGAAAGACTGTGTGCAGCTATGAAGACACCGTGAAATCCTAAGCAAACAAACAAGTAAATAAAAAGACTCTACACTGGAGAAATTCAGGCTAAGTACAGACTACCCACTTTTCAACATCTGTACCTGCTCATGTCCATTCCTTAATTTTTCATAGACTCATAAGCAGTTAAAAAGTCATGGTAAAACTATAGTGGGCAAGTATAATCTGAGTACATTTATTTATATTTATCCATTATCTAATAGGTGGAGGTGGTACTCCACATTAATATTGATTAAACTATTTTTCATCTTTAAGGAATTCAATATTTTCATATATCTATGGATTTATCACTGCTACAATATGGCCTATGCTATCCTACCATTTTCTTGATATATTAAAACTAAGAAGAGAAAAGATGGCATTGGTAATGTCATCCCTTACCTTCTTAACATCATTTGCTCCAAACACATTAAATAACAGAAAAATACAAATGATATAAAGATTTAAAATTTTAGCTGCCAAGGGCCCAGGTGGAAATTTGCTATTGATACAATATTGCTTCTGTTTTTACGTTTTTGTTTTTTTGACTGCAAGCCATGGGGGGGAAATCTTTGCTCCCCGACCAGGGATCTTACCACAGGAAACAAATCCTTATCTTCTCCATAGACCTCATGGTCTCCATCTCTCATGGAGATCCAACATGCCTATGGCCAAAAAAAGCCAAAACATAAAACAGAAGCAATACTGTAACAAATTCAATAAAGACTTAAAAAATAATGATTCTTTAAAATTTTCAAATTAAGAGTCTAAGAGATATTTCCATAACTTTGGACATGAGTTTGAGCAAGCTCTGGCAGTTGGTGGTGGACAGGGAAGCCTGGAGTGCTGCAGTCCATGGGGTTGTAAAGTCAGACATGAGACTAGCAGCAAGCCTCTGCCAGAATGTATGCTTGACTGCATGTACCCTCTTCTCTAAAATCATATGTAACACTGACCTTCCCCTCTACCTCTTTGGAGCAGTTTCTCAGCTATCTGAAATGCTGCCTTTGGGGCTATACTTCTCATTTTGTCCCAAATAAAACTTAACTCACACATACACCCAAAAAGAGCCAGACAGGACTGAGTGACTGAACTGAACTGAGCTTGTTCATGAAAGTGGAAGTGGCTCAGTTGTGTCTGGCTCTTTGCGACCCCCTGTACTGTACAGTCTGTGGAATTCTCCAGGCCAGGATACTGGAATGGGTAGCTGTTTCCTTCTCCAGGGGATCTTCTCAACCCAGGGATCGAACACAGGTCTCCCATATTGCAGGCAGATTCTTTTGCAGCTTTACCAGCTATACCAGCTTTACCATCAGGGAAGCCCAAGAATACTGGAGTGGATAGCCTGTCCATTCTCCAGTGGATTTTTCCAACCCTTTACCAGCTGAGCATTCATAGTCACACAATTTATAATAATCAGGAGGTGGGAGTGACCCAATGTATGAATGGATAAACAAAATATGCCATATACAGACAGTGGAAAATTATTCAGTCTTGGAAAGGGAAGAAATTTTGCCATATGCAACAATATGGATGAGAATTGAGAACATTAGGCTAAGTGGAACAAGTCAGTCACAAAAAGACAGATTTCATTTATATGAAGCATCTGAAGTATTGAAATTCATAGAAGTAGAAAATAGGACAGTAGTTATCTAGGTCTGTGAAGAGGCAGAAAAGGAGAATTCTTCTTTTAAGAGTACAGAGTTTCTGATTTGCAAGACTAAAATGTTCTTATGCTTAACACTACTAAACTGTAAGAAATGGTTCAGGTGGTAAATTTTATGTTATGTGTATTTAAACACAACAAAAAAGAAAAAATAGTGTACATAGATCAATAAAGCAAATATCACAAAAAGTTAACTGTTCAATGTAAGTGATGGGCAAATGGGTGTTCATTATATCATTTTTTCAATTTTCTGTATGTTTGAAAAACTTCACAGTAAGAAATTGAAAAAGACAGACTTCCCTTATGGTTCAGTAGTTATGGGTTCGATCCCTGGTTGGGAAGCTAAGATTCTACATTCTTCACTGCCAAAAAACCAAAACATTAAAAAAAGAGAAGCAATATTGTACCAAATCCAATAAAGACTTTTAAAAAATAGTTTTCAAAAAGACATTTATTGTATCATTCCATTTATATGCAATAGCTAGAGTAGAAACACTTATAGAAACAGAAATTAGACTACAGTTTGCCAGGGACTGAGGTCGGGGGAGAGTTTGAGGTGATGAAAAACACGTGGGAACAAATCTTGGTGCTGACAGCATAACGTGGTGAATGCAATTATGCCACAAAACTGCACACTTAACAATCATTAAGATTGGAAATTTTATGTTATATATTTTACTAAAATTTTAAAAATAGACTGAGCGTGTGATAGGTATTTTCAATTCCTTTTATAGAATTTCAGTATCAATTTTCCCAATTTCAAAGTAGTAGATTAAATATTCTGACCTCATAATGGACCACTCATTGAGATTCTGGTCCTTGATTACCAGTGTTTTTACACTGCATCATAAGTTATCAGAGAAGCACTCAAGTTATGACACAATGTACCTTGTGATTGTAATCAACCGAGTCCGAGGCTTCTCTGTTACCACAATAAATTTATTTTTAGTAGTCTAGTGAGCTAGAATAATTAAAATGTTTTATATTGGCTCAGGGGTAAATAGAAGACCTATTGACCAGAAGAGAGAATCCATAAAGAAATCTATACATAAGTGGGCAATTTATACAGGTACATAAAAATGAGTTTGGATCCTGGTTAACATCAAAGGGAAAACTAAATTAATATTTCAAATGTAAAAGCCAATACTGGGAATTCTTCAGACTGAAGTACTATTGTTTTCATTCGAACCCCAGTCTCCTGCATTGCAGGTGGATTCTTTACCAGCTGAGCCACCAGGGAAGCCCAAGAATACTGGGCAGGATCTTACTGACCCATGAATCGAACAGGGGTCTCCTGCATTGCAGGCAGATTCTTTACCAGCTGTTGTTTTCATAAATAAGACCGGTTAAGTAATACCATTATGTAAAGTATTAACAGCTATTAACTATGTAACTAAAATGAAGCACTTGTGTTCATACAAAACAAAACTGTACAGGATATCCAAAAAGAAGTCATACACTTAAGAAATAATTTTACAGTGGATATGGTTTTTGTTGTTCAGCTGCTAAGTTGTGTTCGACCCTTTGCGACCCCAAGGACTGCAGCACGCCAGGCTCCTCAGTCTTCCACTATTCCCTGGAGTTTGCCCAAATTCATGTCCATTGAGTTGGTGATGCTAACAGTCTCATCCTCTGCCTCACTTTTCTCCTTTTGCTTTCAATCTTTACCAGCATCAGGGGTCTTTTCCAGTGAGTTGGCTCTTCGCATCAGGTGGGCAAAGCATTGGAGCTTCAGCTTTAGCATCAGTCCTTCCAATGAATAGTCAGGGTTGATTTTGTATGTGAAGTGAAGTCTTTCAGTCATGTCCGACTGTTTGCGATCCCATGGATTGTAGCCTGCCAGGCTTCTCTGTCCATGGGATTTTCCAGGCAAGAGTACTGGAGTGGGTTGCCATTTAACTAACACTAATACCTTGATTATGTTAAAAAAAAAGCTCATGTGAATTAATGAGAAAATTATGAACAATTCAGTAGGTCTATCACAATTAGATATTTGAAAGAAAATAAATGCATCAAAAGCCTCTCAGTTATGTAATAATAAGAGGTATGTCTGTTGATGAAATAATTTTTACATTGTTACTATAAATGAAAAGGTGTTGATGACTATATGGATCCCCTCATGCTACCATGAGAAATAGAAAAGAATACTCAGATTTACTCATAACAGCGTAAAATTAGCCACAAAATTTCCATCAATATAATAAAAAATATCCATTTTGAAGTCTCCAAACACAGTGTAAATATATAAAATATTGCAAATTAATTATTTACTGATACAGTCTAAGATAAAAATGAAATCTCCCAAGTGCAGTAATGAGAAAAAATCAAGATAAAAGATTAAAACATAACAATTAAATTTGAATGAGTCATTAAGTTATAAATTGCAAAGGAATACATACAGAGGTGATAAGACAGTGATAGTTCATCCTATTGTCAGTTTTATGGTGCAAACATGATCAGATAATGGCACATTCATAGGAGTCAACCTAACAGAAGATCAAATGAAAGAAAAAGAATTAAAAAGTCAAGATTTTGTTTGTCACTGGGAGGGGAGGGTGTGCTGTAGGAGGGAGAAAAATTGCATTCTGTAATTAAGGGATTGTTTTATTTATGTAACTTCAGGATAGGGTAGGTACACGCATGGCTATTATGTTACCATTCTCGCAGAACTGCACATAGACTTTAAGCTCCACTTTGCATATGCTACTTTAATGAGTAAAACTGAGGAAAGATCCTTCCATATTCCTAATTCTAAATGTAATGATAATATATTTCCCCATGTCCTTGTACGAAAGTTCTGCATCTCAAGTCATCATAGTCTCACAAAGTGTTTATTAAAAATTCTCTCATCCTTCATATGCCCCATTCCCCTGATGCTCAAAATCCACAGTTCTTGCTAAAGATCAAGGAACTAAGGTATGAACTAAGTCTGAACTAAGGTCTGCTGCTAAGTCGCTTCAGTCGTGTCTGACTCTGTGTGAGCTCATAGACGGCAGCCCACCAGGCTCCCCCATCCCTGGGATTCTCTAGGCAAGAATACTGTGGTGGGTTGCCATTTCCTTTCCAATGAATGAAAGTGAAAAGTCAAAGTGAAGTCGCTCAGTCGCCATTTCCTCTAAGGTTATTCAAATCTGCAGCTCTTCTGCTTCCCTTGTGGCTCAGGCGGTAAAGCGGCTGCCTATAATGAGGGAGACCCGGGTTCGATCCCTGGGAAGTTCCCCTGGAGAAGGAAATGGCAACCCACTCCAGTATTCTTTCCTGGAAAATCCCATGGATGGAGGAGCCCGGTAGGCTACAGTCCACGGGGTCACAAAGAGTCGGACACGACTGAGCCACTTCACTTGACTTTACTCCTGTGGACCTCAATGAAGTCTGGAGTTGACAAGAGTGCCAAGCAGGGAGCTGTTCCCCAGATGTGGTGCTGAAAGTAAAACTACTCCTCTGGCTTCCCCACTGGCTCAACGGGTAAAGATATCTGCCTGCAGTGCAGAAGACTGAGGAAACACAGGCTTGATTCCTGGGTCGGGAAGATTCCCCTGGAGGAGGAATGGCAACCCACTCCAGTATTCTTGCCTGAAAAATCCCAAGGACAGAGGAGACTAGTGCACTACAATGGGAAGTGTTACAAAGAGTTAGACGCAACTAAGCACAATCTACAGTGAACACAATCTTCACCTTTTAAAAGTTCTTCACCACTGCCTGGACTCTCCCTTGATAGTTCCACTGTTTCTGTCCCCTCACCCACATGTGGTTCTGACTGATGGCCTCAAATTTTTGTCCTTCTGGGAAGGTGATCTCACTAACCTTTTCTATTTCCCTTTTCTCCTCTCTTGTCTTACTCTCAACATCTCTTTGCCAAAGGAAAGTAGTTCTTCATAGAGTAACTTTCCCCATAGAGACACATGAAAAAGTTTTCCATGAGAGCCCTAAGACTAAACCCAATACACTAAGACATCCATGACACAGTTAAATTTATTCAGTGATGTTCCTCTGTGTCGACTCTACCAGAATGTGTAAGAAACACAGCAATAACTCAAACAGGGGCTATGTAACAATTTAGAGGTGTGGGATGGGGAGGGAGATGGGAGGGAGATTTGGGAGGGAGGGGACATATGTAAACCTATGACTGATTCTTATTGATGTTTGACAGAAAACAACAAAATTCTGTAAAACAATTATCCTTCAATTTAAAAAATTAATAAATTAAAATTAAAAAACTAAAAATAAAAAGATGACTAAAAGAGAAGTGAAAACAGATACATTCTTAGGAATAAGCCAATGAAAAAGTTTCAAAGCAAATAAGATGCCAGATGAAGATTAAAAACATTTTCCCTGCCTACAAAACAATGATTTATTTTATTATATTGCTCAAATATTTTATCAGGGAAAACCTGATAAATATAAGAATAAAAGAAAACAAATCAAAGACTTCCCTGGAAGCCCAGTGGTTAAGAATTATGCAGGTGATGGAGATTCAATACTTGCTTAGGGGGATAAGATCCCAAATGCATCGTGGCCAAAAAAACCAAAATATAAAACAGAAGCAATATTGTAATGGATTCAGTAAAGACTTTAAAAGTGGTCCACAATAAAAAGTAAAAATTTTTAAAAATCAAATTGCTGAAGCAATGGAAAAAATATGACTCAAGGGTATAGGAAACTTATGAAACACAATAACACTGATTAAATTTTATTGCGGCATCATCCTAAGTGTTTATTGTTCTTATAGAGATTAACTGTCCAGCAGTAATTAGACTACAAATGACAAGCATAAGGCCCAAGAACAATCAATTTCCAATCTCAGGAATTGGATTAAGTAGGTGGCATATGATCCATTTCTCAGTAATAAGTTTGAAGGTAATATCTTATGGGTGAAGCCATGGAAATATCTATTATAAATAGAACTTCCATTAACAACAGACTCATTGAAGGACAGTCAGTTTTATTTGTCTCTGGTAATCATGTCTACATATACCTGCATCTATTTCAGCCATCTGAGTCCATGAGGGGAATCAGCTTAATATGAAGCCTCTTCATGGAGGAATGAATGAACCTCTAATTTCCTGCTCCTGCACATTTCCTGCCTCTGAAATCCTTGTGATGAAAGATAATTATCTTTATTGTTTGAGCATATTAGGATTTCTTTCTTTTATTAGAAAGAAAATTCTCCTCACTGATCAATTTCAAATATTCCACAATCATTTCAAACTGCTGAGACAATCTAATCACAAAATTTTATGGATAATGAAGTAGTGTTATGGATGCTAATGTTGCCTAACATATGTCCAATTTACCAGTGACTGGTCTTAAAGATTCCTGAACTGAGGTGTGAAAGATCAATCACAATGTCTTGTAAATATGCTTTACTCTGGGGTACAATTTACATGGTGTCATCCAAGGAATCAGGCAGAATCTATTTCTGCATGACCACAGACTTGCTTAAATTCTTTTTTTTTTTTTTTTGACTTGTTTAAATTCTTTCATTGACCTACCCACCTTTTCCCACTTCCCTCGTGCTGGGAACATTCCCCACAAAATTACTATATCATGAACCTCTGCCTCAGATTGGCTGTAACCAAAGCCTTATATTAGAGAATGGAAAGTTTATGTCAAACATCAGAGAGCTAGAAAATGACACAATCATAGAATAGAAGGTACTCTACTGAAGAGTTTCATCAAAGCTCCCTTCATGTCTTTGTTCCTCAGGCTGTAGATGAAGGGGTTCATCGTGGGAGTGACCACGGTGTACATCAATGAAGCCACTGCAGTCTTCCTGGAAAAGTCAGGAATTGCAGAACAAATGTACACTCCAAAACCTGTCCCATAGAATAAGGACACAACTGAGAGGTGAGACCCACAGGTAGAAAAAGTTTTATACTTTCCACCCGCTGATGACTTTCTCAAAATAGAGGAGACTATTTGAGTATAAGAGAAAATGATTCCAAGAACAGGAATGCCACCTAATAGGCTAATAGCAAAATAAAGAAGAGTATTATTAATGAGAGTATCAGAGCAGGCAAGCTTGATGACCTGAACAACTTCACAGAAGAAGAGGGAGATTTCCAGCTCCTTGCAGAAGGATAGTGGCAACACCATCAGAGTGTGGAGCAGGGCATTCCCAATGCTAATGAACAAGGAGAGTAGAGTCAGCATAACACAGAGGTGGGGGTTCATGATGACTGTGTACCTCAGTGGGTGACAAATAGCCACATAGCGGTCATAGGCCATTGCTCCAAGGAGAAAACTTTCCCAACAAACCAAAATCAGGACAAAGCAGATCTGAGTGAGGCAACCCGTGTAAGTGATGCTTTGACTCTGTGCTTGCATGTTCACCAGGATCTTTGGGATCATGGTTGTGCTTAAACCAATGTCTGTAAAGGACAGATGGGAGAGAAAGAAGTACATGGGGGTGTGGAGGTGGGAGTCAGAGATGACAGCCAGGATGATGAGCAGATTTCCCAGGACAGTGACCAGGTACATGGACAGGAACAGGTTGAAGAAGATGGTCTTCAGTTTTTCATTCTCTGTCAGTCTCATGAGAAGAAATTCAGAAACAGCTGTGTGGTTTCTGGGTTCCATGATGTTGATGAATCTGATGAATAAGATGTAGTAACAAGACAATAAAATGTGTCATCACTAGGGGAGCGGCAGTAGTGTCACAGGAATCATAAACCATCTTGGGAATGGAAAGAGACTAAAGGAGTGGGGAGGGAAAGGAAAGCCTTCTGCATGCATATTTATGTGTTATGTTAAAAAAATCCTAAAGGAAATCAATCCTGAATATTCACTGGAAGGACTGATGCTGAAGCTCCAGTGCTTCGGCCACGTGATGCAAAGAGCTGACTCATCGGAAAAGAACCCGATGCTGGGAAAGATCGAAGGCTAAAGGAGAAGAGGGTGGCAGAGGATGAGATGGTTACATAGCATCACTGACTCAGTGGACATGAATTTGAGCAAACTTCAGGAGATAGTGGAGGACAGAGGAAGCTGTCATGATGCAGTCCATGGGGCTGCAGAGTTAGACATGACTAAGTGATTGAGTAACAATAAAAATATCCAAAGCTGATGACAGCAGAGCATAAACAGTTCTAGAAAAGGTTACCTACTCCTTGGTTGGTTTTTAAAAATATTGATTGGTATTCATAAATCAGAGATGCTTGATTATTGGTGCAAAATAAAAAAGAAGTATGAAGATGACATAAGTTATGAAAAGTGATGTGGTTCTAATCATCTGGGGTGGAAAGTGGAAAGTGGAAATTGGAATCACTCAGTCGTGTTCGACTCTTTGCGAACCCATGAACTGTAGCCTACCAGGCTTCTCTGTCCATTGGATTTTCCAGGCAATAGTACTGGAGTGGGCTGCCATTTCCTTCTCCAGGGGATCTTCCCTTCCCAGGGATCGAACCTGGGTCTCCAGCATTGTAGACAAACACTTTACCATCTGAGCCACCAGGGAAATCTGGGGTATGTACTCTTTTTATAGCCTTTTCAGGATAAACTTGTACCCAAACACCTGTCCTCATTTCCAAACATTCACTAAGGATCATTAGGTTACCTGGCTGGCATCGCAGTGGAATGAAGTCTGACATCTGTGATACACCAAACCAAAGATCTGTCCTTAGGAAGAAAAGGATCTGAGTGACTCACCAGCTCCTGGGCAGGAAGGGTCATCTATGGTAGGAGTCTGTGTTCTGCTTATATCCAAGGAAAGGACTGTGGATAGAAGTGGTAGCAGATAGATTGCAGTCTTGAACCCTAGAGATTCAATTTCCAAAGCTCCTTATTAACCAAGCATTTAATGTTGCTGTGATCCCATGAGAGTGCAAATACTTAAGAAGATTCTACATGGGAAAATTCAGGATGACTGCTTTCCTGACTCTGTGAGGCCAACTGTACACTGTCTACTTTTCTGCTCATGTCCATTTCTAAGTTTTTCATAGAATTGTAAGAGGTTACAGGATCAAGGCAAAACACTAGTATGCAAGCATACTCTCAGTTCATTTAGTTAGATTTTACCCATTATCTAATAAGTGGGGTTGGTATCCCATATTAATATTAATTAACTATCTTTCATCTTTAAAGAATTCAATATTTTCATGTGGTTGTGAACCTGCCTGCCAATTCAGGCGATATAGGAGATGTGGGTTCAGTCCCTGGGTCATAAAGATCCCCTGGCGGAGGGCATGGCAACCCACTCCAGTGTTCTTGCTTGGGGAATCCCATGGACAGAGGAGCCTGCAAACTACAGTCCATAGGGTCGATAAGAATCAGACACGAGTGAAGCAACTTAACATGCACACATCAATTTATTTCCTCTATTGTTCATTGCTCCTGTATGAAATGTGTTAACCTACAATTTTCTGGATATAGTAAAACCAACAGGAAACAAGATACTGTTGTAACTTCATCCCTTACTACTTTAACCTCACGTCCTTCAAACACATAAAATAACAGAAAAACCAAAGAGGTATAAAATTTGTAGAAACTAAAGAAGAAGTGGAGATTTGTTATTGAGAAATGAAAGTGAACATAAGAGTTATGGACACTGTTTGAAACCATGGCTGTGAGCTTAGAGCAACAGAAAGTTTCAAAAGAAGCCTCCCAGACAGAACTGAACCAAGCTATGTGATGGCTTAGTGGCTAGATTATTGATACCAAAAAATAGACAGGAACACAAACATATCACTAAATGAAAACATCACACCAAAAGGGAAGAAACTTAGAGAATATGAAAAGAATAGAGAACTACAAAAACAACCAGAAAGCAAGTAACAAAATGGCAATAAGTACATACATATCAAAGGGGTTCCCAAGCAGCTTAGGACCATCCCCTGGAGAAGGAATGGCAACCCACTCCAGTATTCTTGCCTGGGAAATCCCCTGAATGGAGGAGCCTGACAGGCTATCATCCATGGGGTTATAAAAGACTCAGACATGACTTAGCTACTAAACAACAGCAACATACCTATCAATAGCTTTAAATGCCAATGAACTAAATACACCAATCAAAAGACATAGGGTGGCTTACTGGATAACATAACAAGACCCACCTACATGTTGCTTACAAGAGACTCACTTCAGAGCTAAAGAACACAGACTGAAAGTGAGGAAATGGAAAAGATATTCATAAAAATAGAATTGAAAAAGAAAGCTAGTATAGCAATATTCATATCAGACAAAGTGGACTAAAGTAAGTCTAAAAAAAGATAAATACGGATATTATAAAGATTAAAAAATCAATAAAGAAGAGGATATAATACTCATTAACATATATGCACCTAATAATTAAGAATCTAAATATATAAAGCAAACAATAACAGATAAAGGGAGAATTTTACAATAAAATAATAATAGTAGATGACTTTAACACTTCACATACATCAGTGGACAGATTATCCACACAGAAAAATCAATTAGGAAATAGTGGTCTTAAATGACACATTAGACTAGTGGCAATCAATATGTATCTATAAGATATTCTATCCAAAAACAACAGAATACACATTCTTTAAAAATTTTTTTTTATTTTATATTGGGATATAGTTGTTTTACAATGTGTTAGCTTCAGGCATATTGCAAACTGATTTATTTATACATATACATATATATCCATTCTTTATCAGATCTTTTCCCATACAAGTTATTACAGAATACTGAGTGGAGTTCCCTGTGCTATATAGTGGGTCTATATTGTTTGTCTATTTTATACATAGTGATATAACACACATTCTTTTCAAGGGCACATAGAACATTCTCCAGGATATATCACCAGCCAGGTCACAAAACATGTCTCAACAAATTTAATAAGGTAGAAACTATACCAAGCATCTTTTCCAACCATGTTTGAAACTAGATATCAATTATGGGAATAAAAATGGAAAATGATTATGAGGAAGCACTGTGCAAATTAAATTGTGCAATAGCATAACTAATGAGGAAATACAACCTTAAGTAAACAGAATTGAGGCAAGTTCTTCTAAGCAATCAAGGAAGAGGTAATATTCAGAATAAAGGTAAGGACTTTCCTGGTGGTCCATTGGATAAGAATCCCCCTTGCCAATGCAGAGGACATAGAATGCGATCCCTGGTCTGGAAAGATTGCACATGTCACAGAGAACTAAGCCCATGAGCCACAGCTACTGAGCCTAAGTGCTGGGACTACTGAAGCCTGTGCACCTAGAGCTTGCGCTCCACAATGAGAGAAGCTATGGCAGTGAGCAGCCCATGCACTGCGACAAAAACTAGCCCCTGCTCACTGCAACTAGAGAGAGACTGCACACAACAAAAAATAAAATAAAATAGAATAAAGGTATGATTTTAGAAAATACAGAAAAGGGTACCCTCTATCTCATTTCATAAGGCTAAAACAACCTGGATACCTGAAGCACACAAATTTAGAAGAATGGAAAATCACAAGGCATTCTTACTCCTGCAAAATTACTAACACGTTTTTTTCAAAATTAAATCTAACAAAGAATAAAGATGGGTAGTGCCTTCTGAAAAATCCAATTTTCTTCCAGGAACACAAGGTTGATTTTTGCTCCACAAATACATGTTGTTTTTCTCCCATGCCTCTTTCAAGCCTTTAGTAAAATGCCAATTTCTCAGCAAGTCTTGCCCTTCTGTGTAAAATTGCACACATTTACTTATTCTTGTCTTTTTACCATTATTCATTGTTGTGCAGTTGCTAAGTTGTGTCTGACTCTTTGCAACCCCATGGATTGAAGCACACCAGGCTTGCCTGTCCTTCACCACCTCCTGGAGTTTGCTCAAATTCATGTCCAGTCAGTGATGCTATCTAACCATCTCATCCTCTGTCCCACCACCCTTTTCCTTTTGCCTTTAGTCTTTCCCAGCACCAGGGTCTTTTCCAATGAGTCGGCTCTTCCCATCATGTGGCCAAAGTATTGGAGCTTTAGGTTCAGCATCACTCCTTCCAATGAATATTTAGGGTTGATTTCCTTTAGGATTGATGGGTTGGATCTCCTTGCAGTCCAAGGGACTCTCAAGAGTCTTCTCCAACTCCACAATTTGAAAGCATCAATTCTTCGGCACTCAACCTTCTTTATGGTGCAATTCTCACATCCATACAAGACTACTGGGAAGACCAGAGCTTTGACTATATCCTCCTTTGTCAGCAAAATGATGTCTCTACTTTTTAGTATGCTGTCTAGGTTTGTCATAACTTTCCTTCCAAGTGTCTATTCTCCATAGCACCTTTCACCATCTGTCAGTTCACATTTTTCTTATGGCTTTGAATTAGGTTACTGAGAGGTAGACACAGGGAAGGGATTAGCATGCAGGAGTTTGGGGGGAGTGCTCTTACATATAACCCTTGTGGAAGAGAAGGGAAGGAAATAAGAGTGGGCAGAGAAAGTGAGTGAAGTGTAATGGAGGCTGAGAGTCAGGCTCCAGAGACCCTACAGGAAGATTAAGCCTGGTCTGTCCCTTCAGAGCTATTCCAAGTTATCCTTTAATAACTTACTAGTCAGCTATTGGAGAGGGCAATGGCAACCCACTCCATTACTCTTGCCTGGAAAATCCCATGGATGGAGGAGTCTGGTAGGCTGCAGTCCATGGGGTCGCTAAGAGTTGGGCATGACTGAGCGACTTCACTTTCACTTCACTCTCCTGCATTGGAGAAGGAAATGGCAACCCATTCCAGTATTCTTTTTATTTTTCTGTTGGTTTTGTTTAAAAAATTTATTTTAATTGGAGGCTAATTACTTTACAATATTGTATTGGTTTTGCCATACATCAACATGAATCTACCACGGGTGTACATGTGTTCCCCATCCTGAACCCCCCCTCCCACCTCCCTCCCCGTACCATCCCTCTGGTTCATCCCAGTGCCTGGAGGATCCCAGGGACAGAGGAGCCTAGTGGGCTGCCGTCTATGGGGTTGCACAGAGTTGGACACGACTGAAGTGACTTAGCAGCAGCAGCAGCAGCAGCAGTCAGCTATTAGATGCAACCCTGGAAAAGGGAACGACTTTGGGTGCAGTGGCTTTCTTCTGAAGTTTGCCCCAAACAGAGTTGACAGTGAAGGGCTGTTTGCCAGCAGCACACTCTGCCACTGGAGCAATGATTACTTCCTTCCTAAAAGATAAGATCAATATATCACATTGTCCTCCACAATATCTCTTGTATGTCACCTGTTTCCTCTTTTGAGCTTGAAAGAGTTATTTACTAGCAAAATGTAGTTTGTTTGAGAATAGCAGAGCATTGCAATTATGGCAAGTACATTATAGCAAAAGCAACAGGCAAGACTAACAAACAAAGAGGAAGACAGACAAAAAGGAAGATGTTAGGAGCAATTGTTTTGAATGAAAAGTCCACTAGAGAAAAGCAAAATTTCACGGTGATGACAGCATCTCATTGGCTGAGTTGATGGGGTGGTCAGTTCCTTGTGGGAGATCCAAGGTACATCTTTTCTTTGGGGGTCAGTGATTGTTGATTCTTTACTGCTGATGATTATTCTGCTAGGGTTTGTAATTGACAGACCTTTGGGTAATGGTCCATAAGTGGTATTGCGTGAGAGCTCCCCTTTCTGGACTCCTGATTCTGTTTTAGTGAGGCTTTCTTTTATTAATTACACCTCCCCTCATGGATGAACACTCTCTGAGCACTGGGCTTCCACCTGTTTGTGCACTGTTCTACATCAGCATGACCAAAGGGTCTGGCAACAGTGTGTTCTAAATTAACATTTGATGAAGGAATGAATGAATAAGTGAAAAAATATGTGTGTTAGAATTCTTGAATATGATTTGACACACTTATAAAGAGAAAGACATAGAATTATTTTCTATAAATGGAGAAAAAACATTCGAATGAAATTTCCCTCCATGCTCATAAAAAAAATAGTGAAACAAATATAGAAGAAATGGCCTTAACTCAAAAAAGGGTGTTTCAGATAATCAGCAGCAAATGAAATACTTTATGGTAAAGTATTCAAAACATTTCCTTTACTATTGTTTTATTTGATTATAACTGACATACAATGTAGCATTAGTTTCCAAAACATAGTGATTCAATATTTTTGTACGTTATGAAATGACCACCATGATAAGTCTTAGTTATTATCTGTAAAAAGTTATTACAATATTATTGACTATTTTCTCCATGCTGTATATGACATCCCTGTGACATATTTTATAACTGGAAGTTTGTACTGCTTAATCACTTTCATCTTTTTTGCTCAATTCCATATCCCTTCTTTTCTGAAAACCACCAGTTTGTTCTCTGAATCTATGAATCAATATCTGCCAAAACATTCCCTTGAAAATCAAGAACAAGTGCCAAAAAAATGCCACTTTCATTCAAAAAAACATAGTGTAGGTTTGACCTATTGAGGACAAATAAACATGTAACCATTAGCAAATAATATTAGCATATAAGTAGAGAATGTAAAAAAACCTATAGGTAATTTATTAGAAAGAACAATAGAATGTAGGAAGTTTGTTGGATTCAAAATAACTATACAAATATTAATCACATGTTTTACAAAGTAAAATGTATTTAGAAAGCATGATTTCTAAAAGATATCTTTGAGAAAACATCAGATAAACACATGGAAATATTCTAACAAAAGATGTGAAAGCATATTATAGAAAAGTCTGTAACGTTTTATAGAAGGATGATAAAGTAAACCAAAAAAATGGAAAGAATATTCTAATTTTGGATAGCTATACACAACACAGACATGTTAACTTTCCTCAAATTTCCTTATAGATTTAAAGTAAATCCTGAAATTTTATTATTATTGAAGAGGCTGATATTATGAAAATTTACATGAAATTTTATATGAAAAAGCCATAGAGAAAGAATATTTGATTTACTAGCATATGGGGAAAAAAGTGAAGTACTTGCCTTACCAAATATCAAGATATGGAGTAATAGTAACTAAAATGGCATGGTTCTGGAACAGATAGAAAAAGAGGACCAATTAAATTCCTACTTGTATTAAAATTTTACTGAGGACAGGGGAGGCATTGAACACTTTCGTAAAAACAATGTGGCATTGCAGAAAAAGGATCTGACCTTTCAATAAATAGTGCTGAGAATAGAAATTAGTGTATCTATACAATAACAGTAGAAATGACAATAGAAATTAGTGTTAATCATCTCAAATAATCATCTCTTAATCTCGATCATCTCAATCTCTTAAATAAAATAAATGCAATCCAATGATGAAAAAAATGATTAATTCAGCCAGTTTGTAATTAGATGATAATGGTTTAATATCCTACAATTACATGAACGCCTACAGCTCAACAATAAAAATATAAACAAAAGCATGACTAAATAACGGGAAAAAGGCTTGAACAGATTTTCTCCAGAGAAGATATACAAATGGCCACAAGCACATGAAAAGATGTTCAACATCACTAGTCATTCAGTTCAGTTCAGTTCAGTTGCTCAGTCATGTCTGACTCTTTGCGACCCCATAAATCGCAGCATGCCAGGCCTCCCTGTCCATCACCATCTCCCAGAGTTCACTCAAACCCACATCCATCGAGTCGGTGATGCCATCCAGCCATCTCATCCTCTGTCGTCCCCTTTTCCTCCTGTCCCCAATCCCTCCCAGCATCAGAGTCTTTTCCAATGAGTCAACTCTTCACATGAGGTGGCCAAAATACTGGAGTTTCAGCTTCAGCATCATTCCTTCCAAAGAACACCCAGGGGTGATCACCTTTAGAATGGACTGGTTGGATCTCCTTGCAGTCCAAGGGACTCTCAAGAGTCTTCTCCAACACCACAGATCAAAAGCATCAATTTTTTGGTGCTCAGCCTTCTTCACAGTCCAACTGTCACATCTATACATGACCACAGGAAAAACAATAGCCTTGATTAGACAGACCTTTGTTGGCAAAGTAATGTCTCTGCTTTTCAACATGCTATCTAGGTTGGTCATAACTTTTCTTCCAAGGAGTAAGCATCTTTTAATTTCATGGCTGCAATCACCATCTGCAGTGATTTTGGAGCCCCCCAAAATAAAGTCTGACACTGTTTCCCCATCTTGAAAGTGCAAAATGAAACCACAATGAGATACCACCTGATAAGCAGAATTATCATTATTACTAAAAAGAATGAGGAGAAGGAAGGGGAGGGGAGGAAGAAGAAGCAGAGAGGAGAAGAAAAAAGGAACTCTCTGTCAGTGCAGTGGTTAGGATTCCATGTTTTCACTGCCATGGGCCCGAGTTCAATCTCTGGTTGGGCAGCTAAGATCCTGCAAGCTGCTTGGCAAAAAAAAAAAAAAAAAAGAAGAAGAAGAAGAAGAAGAGGAAGAGGACGAGAACAAGTGTTGGCAATGATACAGAGAAATTTGAACCCATGTGGAATGTTGGTAATGTAAAACAGTGTGGCTACTGTTGAAGACAGTATGGCATTTCCTCAAATATTAAAAGTAGGGTTAGCATCTGAATGCAGAATTCCAAAGAACAGCAAGGAGAGATAAGAAAGCCTTCCTCAGTGATCAAAGCAAAGAAATAGAGGAAAACAATAGAATGGGAAAGACTAGAGATTTCTTCAAGAAAATTTGAGTTACCAAAGGAATATTTCATGCAAACATGAACACATTAAAGGACAGAAATTGTATGGACTTAACAGAAGCATAAGTATTAAGAGGTGGCAAAAATACACAGAACTATACAAAGAAGATCTTCATGACCCAGATAAGCATGATGGTGTGATAGTGGGCTAGAGCCAGACATCCCGGAATGCAAAGTCAGGTGGGCCTTAGGAAGCATCACTCTGAACAAAGCTAGTGGAGGTGATGGAATTCCACTTGAGCTATTTCAAATCCTGAAAGATGATGCTGTGAAAGTGCTGCACTCAATATGCCAGCAAATTTGGAAAACTCAGCAGTGGCCACAGGACTGGAAAAGGTCAGTTTTCATTTCAATCCAAAGAAAGGCAATGCCAAAGAATGCTCAAACTACTGCACAGTTGCACTCATTTCACATGCTAGTAAAGTAATGCTGAAAATTCTCCAAGCCAGGCTATGGGTCATCAAGAAAGCACATCAAAGAAGCACATCATGCTGTGCTGTGCTTAACTGCTCAGTTGTGTCCGACTCTTTGCTACCCCGTGGACTGTAGCCCACCAGGCTCCTCTGTCCATGGGGATTCTCCAGGCAAGAATACTGGAGTATGTTGCCATGTCCTCCTCCAGGGGATCTTCCCAACCCAGGAATAGAACCCAGGTCTCTAATCATCTGATTCAAAGGACAGTTATGGTTCTGTTTTTGAAAATCATGTCTATATATGACATCTTCATCTGGTGCCACCACTGAGGAGAACTAGTCCCAGAACAAGACAAAACGTGAATGATTGAATGAATCCCTGCTCCCTCTTTTTATATATCTCTTTCCTCTGAAGTCCTTGAAGTGAAAGATAACTCTCTTTATGATTTGGGTATATTAGAGTTAGGGATTCTTTTCATTATTGGAACTGAAGTTTTCCTCACTAATGATGTTCAAATATCTCCCCATCATCTCAAACTACTGATATCCTCTAATTTTGCTAATTTCATAGGTAATGAAATTGAGTGTGGTAGATACCTAATGTCTGCAGAAAGTTATAGTTTACCAGTGAGAAACGCTGGACTGGAAGAAGCACAAGCTGGAATCAAGATTGCCGGGAGAAATATCAATAATCTCAGATACGCAGATGACACCACCCTTATGGCAGAAATTGAAGAGGAACTAAAAAGCTTCTTGATGAAAGTAAAAGAGGAGAGTGAAAAAGTTGGCTTAAAGCTCAACATTCAGAAAACGAAGATTATGGCATCCGGTCCCATCACTTCATGGCAAATAGATGGGGAAACAGTGGAAACAGTGTCAGACTTTATCTTTTTGGGCTCCAAAATCACTGCAGATGGTGATTGCAGCCATGAAATTAAAAGACGCTTACTCCTTGGAAGAAAAGTTATGACCAACCTAGATAGCATATTCAAAAGCAGAGACATTCCTTTGCCGACTAAGGTCCGTCTAGTCAAGGCTATGGTTTTTCCATTGGTCATGTATGGATGTGAGAGTTGGACTGTGAAGAAGGCTGAGCGCCAAAGAATTGATGCATTTGATCTGTGGTGTTGGAGAAGACTTTTGAGAGTCCCTTGGACTACAAGGAGATCCAACCAGTCCATTCTAAAGGCGATCACCCCTGGGTGTTCTTTGGAAGGAATGATGCTGAAGCTGAAACTCCAGTACTTTGGCCACCTCATGCGAAGAGTTGACTCATTGGAAAAGACTCTGATGCTGGGAGGGATTGGGGACAGGAGGAAAAGGGGACGACAGAGGATGAGATGGCTGGATGGCATCACCGACTCGATGGATGTGGGTTTGAGTGAACTCTGGGAGATGGTGATGGACAGGGAGGCCTGGCATGCTGCGATTTATGGGGTCGCAAAGAGTCAGACATGACTGAGTGACTGAACTGAACTGAGTCTAATTCATTATGAAGTCATTGACTGAAAGGTCACATTTCTTACTCCAGTGATGAAAGTGAAAGAAGAGAGTAGAAAAGTTGGCTAAAGCTCAACAATTCAGAAAACTAAGATCATGGCATCTTGTCCCATCACTTCATGGCAAATAGATGGGGAAACAGTGGAAACAGTGACAAACTTTATTTTTCTGGGCTCCAAAATCACTGCAGATGGTGAATGCAGCCATGAAATTAAAAGATGTTTACTCCTTGGAAGAAAAGTTATGACCAACCTAGACAGCATATTGAAAAGCAGAAACATTACTTTGCCAACAAAAGTCCGTCTAGTCGAAGCTATGGTTTTTCCAGTGGTCATGTATGGATGTGAGAGTTGGACTGTGAATAAAGCTGAGTGCAGAAGAATTGATGCTTTTGAACTGTGGTGTTGGAGAAGACTCTTGAGAGTCCCTTGGACTGCAAGGAGATCCAACCAGTCCATCCTAAAGGAGATCAGTCCTGGGTGTTCATTGGAGGGACTGATGTTGAAGCTGAAACTCCAATACTTTGGCCACCTGATGCTGAGAGCTGACTCATTTGAAAAGACCCTGATTGAGGGCAGGAGGAGAAGGGGATGACAGAGGATGAGATGGTTGGAAGGCATCACCGACTCGATGGACATGGGTTTGGGTGAATTCTGGGAGTTGGTGATGGACAGGGAGGCCTGGCGTGCTGCAGTTCATGGGGTCACAAAGAGTCGATAAAACTGAGCGACTGAACTGAAGTGAACTACCTTGTTTCAGAAGGGGCAGATTTCTGCTCAGGAAGATAGTGAAACTTTTTTAGAGAAAATAAACCAGAAGATTAAGAAAAACCAGAAGATTGAGAAAACCCAGAAGACTGAGAACTGAGTGGGCATTGATATACACATGAGAACTCGTCAACAAGGAGACCAGCTGGAGCCTCATAGGACACTTGGTTCTGGTCATTTCATGCATGTACTCTGCTCATTGCTTCCTGTAGATGAATTTTTCGTAGAACGCCTGATCTCATTACAAAAAGATTAGAGAAGGAACTTTAAGTTACCTGGCTGGCATCATTGTAGAATGATGCTTGACAGGACACCTGGATATTGGAGACAGTTCTGTTGTCAAGAAGGGCAGGGAGAACAAGTGAAACAATGGGCTTTTGGTCAAGAAGGATCATCTCTAGGAGAAGGCTCAGGTGTGCCTTTCCTGAGTCATCAACGGCTGTTGAATGAGGTTTCACAGGCTGACTGCTTACAAGAGCTATATCCCTGGGGAATCAATATCCAGCACTTCTCATTAGACAAATATTTTTAGTGTCATTCTTATCCCTGGGCTGTGCAAACCCTTAAAGACCAAGATTATAGAGGAGAAGAATTAATGATGACTATTCCCTGACACTGTTAGACCAGGTGTTATCAGCCAGCTCTCTCCACCTGTTCCATCTCAACTCCTTTCCATATATCTTGCACACATATATATACACTCCTTTTCTAATTATTTTCAGACTTTTTAAAGTTACAAGAAGAAATAGCTCTAGCTGATATTAGAAAACTTGATTCCAATTTTAGGTGTGAAACATAGTTTATCTATTGGGTACAAATAATGTATTTATATTTAAATGTAAAATTCAAGCACTTGAGGGTATTTCACCTTCAGAGTCATTGAATGTTTACCTTAATTTCTGTTTTATATGTTTTGCACAGTAGACTGTTGTGTTTTCTAGAATCAGTTGTGACTATTCTCAATGAGAGAGAGTTCATGCTCCTTTTTTAGACTTGTAACCATCTTTTCCAATTTCTCCACAATAGATTACACATATCTTTTGCTTCACTTTAGGCAGACTTTGAATTAAATTATGGTTCTTCATTTTAATTGTTTTGATAAAATACAATGTCAGTGAAAGGCAGTAGTATGCATATTTTCCATAAGTCAAAGAAAGACAAGTATTGCATGATCTCATTTACACGTGGAATCTAAAAAACTTAATTCACAGAAACAGAGAGTAAAATGGTGGCTACCAGAGGCTACAGGGTTGGAGAAATAGAGAGATGCTGGTCAAAGCATACAAACTTTCAGTTGTAAGATGATAAGTTCCAGGGATCTAATGTGCGGCATTATGACTTTAGTTAATCTACTGTATTTTATAACTGAAAGTTTCTTATTGTATCAAATCATCACATTCTGAACCTTAAACTTATACAGTATCACTGGTCAAAGTGTAGGTGAAAGTGTTAGTGGTGTACGACTTTTTGCGACCCCACGGACCATAGCCCACCAGGCTCTTCTGTCCATAGGATTCTCCAGACAAGAATCAAGAATAGTGGGGTGGGTTGCAGTTTCCTTCTCCAGGGCATCTTCCCAACCCAGGAATTGAACCCAGGTCTCCTGCATTGCAGAGAGATTCTTTACCACCTGAGCCACCAGGGAAGCCCATTATTGGTCAATTGTATCTCAATTTAGTTGGGAAAAAGTAATAATACCAACACATTATTCTATTTTAATAAGAATAATATTATCCTTACTACTTAATAAGGATAATATTATTCTGCAATAATATTCTATTTTAATAGTGTCTGCCATATTCTATTTTAATAGTGATCTGTTGATCCCCCAAGAAAAATTTCATATTCTGATTTTTAAAGCAGAATTTCATGGATTTTTCTTGGTAATTTCTCTACTCTGTCTAAATTTGAAAAAATTCTAGATTAATTTTCCTGAGGCTTGATCTTTTAAAAATTGAATTAAAAGGTATGTTTTCTGACCAGGGCTGGGGGACTCTATCATGCTGGCCACCAGGTGCTAGTAAAGGCTCCCACTAGGGCTGCATCTTTCATGCCTGTGGCTGCTGGCTTCCCCATGCACTTGTAGCTGGGGCTGCCACCACAATGCCCTGTCCTCATAGGCAGATTCGAGCTCCAGTGCAGCCTCAGGAGAAAATACACAGAAGTGGGGCTAAAACCACAGCTGAGCCCCAGGGGTGTGGCAACTAAGGAAGAGGAACAAACATCTTTCCTTGCAATTGCAGATTAGATTCCTATGATCATCTATGAAAAGTCTAAATAGACTATGAGTGTTCTCACAACTGAGACCTGCGTAGCGGTAGCAGCTGTGGACTCTGGGGGCAAGTACATGTGGGAGCTGGCCCAGGTCAGAGTCTGAGCTGCTCCCACAGTGCACACAGCTGGTCCAGAGATCTACTTAGAGGTGTTAGAGACCTGCTTAGAGGTGCCTCCAGGGGAGGCAGAGGTTGGCTGTGGCTCCTGGTGGGGGCAAAGACACTGATAGCTGAGACACCAGGAAAATATTATTATTTTGCTTTGTTCTGTTGTTTCTCTTATTGTTTTATTTTTATTTATTTAGTTTAAAAAATTAAAAAATATTTTTAATTTTTTCTATTTTTCTTTTCTTTGTTGTTTTTTCCCTTGTTTTGGTTTTGGGGTTCTTTTTTGTTCTCTTGTTTTTTTTTTTTCATTTTCTTTTTTATTAATTAATTTTATTAATTAATTATGTTAATTAATCAATACATTCTTTGCTTCTTTGTTTTTAAAATAAATTTACTTATTTTAATGAAAGAATAATTACTTTACCATATTGAGATGGTTTTTGCCATACATCAGTATGAATTGGCCATAGGCATACATGTGCCCCTTCCATCCTGAAGCTCTCTGCCACCTCCCTCACCACCCCATCGCTCCAGGTTGTCACAGAGCACCAGCTTAGGATGCCCTGCATCATACACCAAACTCCCACTGACCATTTCACATGTGGCAATTTATATGTTTCAATGCAATTCTCTTAAATCATCCTACTCTCTCTTTCTCCCACTGAGTCCAAAAGTTTGCTTTTTATGTCTGTATCTCCTTTGCTGCCTTGCATGTAAGATCGTTGGTACCATCCTTCTAGATTCCATATATATGTGTTAATATACAATATTTGTCTTTCTCTTTATGATTTACTTCACTCTGTAAAATAGGCCCTAGGTTCATCCACCTCATTAGAACTGACTCAAATGCATTCTTTTTTTATAGCTTAGTAATATTCAATTGTGTATATGTACCACAACTTCCTTATTCATTCATCTGCTGATGGACTTCTAGGTTACTTCCGTGTCCTAGCTGTTGTAAATAGTGTTGCAGTGAACACTGGGGTATATGTGTCTTTTCCAATTCTGGTTTCCTCAGGGTATATGCTGGAGAAGGAAATAGCAACCCACTCCAGTACTCTTGCCTGGAAAATCCCATGGACAGAGGAGCCTGGCAGGCTGCAGTCCATGGGCTCGCACAGAGTCGGACAGGACTGAAGTGACAGCACCAGCAGCAGGGTATAGGCATAGTAGTGGCATTGCTGGGTCACATGGTTTTGTTTATTTAGTTTTGCTTTTACCATTTGTCTTGGGCTTTGCTTGCCCATTGTTTTCTTTTTTTAAACTCTTTTGCTGCTGCTTATTTGTATTTGTATTTTATTTTATTTTTACTTTATTTTACTTTACAATACTGTATTGGTTTTGCCATACATTGACATGAATCCACCACGGGTGTATACAAGCTCCCAATCCTTTTGTCTGCTATTTATCTTAGGTTTTGTTTGTCTGTTTGTGTCCCCTTTTTTTGCTTTTTCTTTTTGGCTGTGTTGGCTTGAGTCAATATTGTGAAAATGACTATACTACTCAAAGCAATCTATAGTTTCAATGCAATTCTTATCAAATTATCAATGGTACTTTTCATAGAAATAGAACAAATAATTTTGCAGTTTTTATGGAAACAAAAATGACCCCGAATAGCTAATGCAATCTGCAAGAAAAATGGAGCTGGAAGAATTGGGATCTTTGACTTCAGACTATACTATGCTATAAAGCTACAGTAATCAAGACAGTATGTTACTGGCACAAAAATAGAACTATAAATCAAGGGAATAAGATAGAAAGCCCAGAGATAAACCCGCACCCTCTGTGGTCACCTAATCTATGACAAAGGAGGCAAGAATATACAATGGAGGAAAGTCTCTTCAATGAGTGGTTCTGGGAAAACTGGGCAGCTACATGTAAAAGAATGAAATTAAGACACTTCCTAACATCATACACAGGAATAAACTAAAACAGATTAAAGACCTAAATGTAAGTCAGGAATAGAATTCTTTAGGGGAAAATATAGGCAGAACGTCTTTTGACAGAAATTGCAGCAAGATCTTTTTTCATCTGCCTCCTGCTGCTGCTGCTGCTGCTGCTAAGTCGTTTCAGTCGTGTCCGACTCTGTGCGACCCCATGGACTGCAGCCCACCAGGCTCCTCCGTCCATGGGATTTTCCAGGCAAGAGTACTGGAGTGGGGTGTTATCACCTCCTCCGTCTGCCTCCTAGAGCAATGCAAATTAAAAAAGTAAATAAGTGGGATCTAATTAAATTCAAAAGATTTTTCATATCAAAGAAAGTCATAAACAAAACAATAAGACAACCCTCAGAATGGGAGAAAATATTTGCAAATGAAGCAACAGACAAGGGATTAATTTCCCAAATATAACAACAGCTCAATGATTGAAATGCACATGAAAAGATGCTTACCATCACTAATTATTAGAGGAAGCAAGTCAAAACTACAATGAGTTATCACTTCACACAGGCCAGAATGGCCATCATCAACAAAATCTATGAGCAATAAATGCCAGAGAGGGTGTGGAGATAAAGGAACCCTCATGCACTATTTGTGGGAATGTAAATTGATACAGCCACTATGGAGAAGAGTATAAAGGGTCCTTTAAACACGAAAAAATAGAACTACCATATGACTCAGCAATCTTACTCCTGGGCATATTCCCTGATAAATCATAATTCAAAAAGATATAAGCACCCCAGTATCCATTGCAGCACTATTTACAATAGTCAGGATATGGTGGTGGTGGTTTAGTTACTAAGTTGTGTCTGACTCTTGCGACCTCACAGGCTGTAGCCCACCAGGCTCCTCTGTCCATAGAATTTTCCAGATTACTGGAGTGGGTTGCCATTTCCTTCTCCAGGGGACCTTCCCAACCCAGGGATCAAAGCCAGGTCTCCTGCACTGCAGGCAGATTCTTTACCAACTGAGCTACCAGGGAAGCATGCCTTCCAGGACATGGAAGTAACCTAACTGTCCATCAATAGAGGAATGGATAAAGATGTGGAACATATATACATTGCAATGTTACTCAGCCATAAAAAAGAACAATATAAAGCCATTTGAAATAACATGGATGGATCTAGAGTTTGTCATACTGAGTGAAGTAAGTCAGACACAGAAAGGTAAATATCATGTGATAACCCTTATCTGTGGAATCTAAAAAAAAAAAGGGTACAAGTGAACTTATTTACAAAACAGAAGTAGAGGACTTCCCTAGTAGCACAGTGGATGAGATCCGCATGCCAATGCAAGGGACACAGGTTCGATCCCTGTTCTGGGAAGATTCCATGTGCTGCAGAACAATTAAGCCCATGAGCCACAACTACTGAGCCCATGAGCTAGAGCCTGTGAACTGCAGCTACTGAAGCCCGCGTGCTCTAGGGGCCATGAACCACAATTATTAAGCCTGCGTGCCACAATTATTGAAGCTAGCAGACCCGAGAGCTCACATACTGCAACTACTGAGCCTGAGTGCTGCAACTACTACTGAAGTCCAGGCGCACTGAGCCTGCACTCTGCAATGAGAGAAGCCACAGAAATGGAAGCCTGCGCACAACCAGAGAGTAACTCCTGCTTGCTGCAGCAGGAGGAAAGCCCACACAGCAAAGAAGATCCAACACGGTGAAAAATAAATATTTTAAAAAGCTGTTTTTAACATGGTATAAGAAAATATCAATAACATTTTGGAATCAATTTTATTTTTATTGAGGTATAAGCTGCTAAGTCACTTCAGTCGTGTCCGACTCTGTGCAACCCCATAGACGTCAGCCCACCAGGCTCCCCTGTCCCTGGGATTCTCCAGGCAAGAACACTGGAGTGGGTTGCCATTTCCTTCTCCAATGCATGAAAGTGAAAAGTGAAAGGGAAGTCGCTCAGTCGTGTCCGACTCTTAGCGACCCCATGGACCGCAGCCTACCAGGCTCCTCTGTCCATGGGATTTTCCAAGCAAGAGTACTGGAGTGGGGTGCCACTGCCTTCTCCATTATTGAGGTAGGTATAATTGCTTTACAATGTTGAGTTTCTGCTGTACAATGAAGTAAATCAGCCATATATATATACACATATATCACCTCCCTCTTGGATCTCCCTCCCAACCACCCCCTCCCACCCATCTAGGTCATCACACCGAGCTGAGCTTCCTGTGCTTTATAGCAGGTTCCCACTTACTATCTATTTTATACGTGATAGTGTATATATGTCAATCCTAACCTCCCACTTTGTCCCTCCCTCCCCTCCCCCTCTGTGTCCACTTGCTTCTCTATTCCTGCTTTGGAAACAGGTAAAAATCTTTCTAAAAGTGGATATATGCATATGTATAACTGATTCACTTTGCTGTACAGCAGAAATGAACACAGTATTATACATCAATTATACTCCAAAATTTTCTTTTAGAAAATCTAAAAATAGAGCTAATGTGTGATTCAACTATTCTACTTCTGGGCCTATATTCAGAGAAAATCATGGTTCCAAAGACACATCCACTCCAATATTGATTGCAGCACTATTTCCATTAGCCAAAACATGGAAACAAACAACCTAAATATTGATCAATAGATGGATGGATAAAGAACACGTGTACATATGTACAATGGAATATTAGTCAAAGAAAAGGATGCAATAATGCCATTCACAGTAACATGGATGAACCTAGAGATTATCATGCTAAGTGAAGTATGCTAGTCAGAGAAAGACAAGTATCACATGACATCACTTATATGCAGGTTCTAAAAAAATGATGCAAACAAATTTACTTACTAAATCAAAACACTCACAGACACAGAAAACAAAGTGATGCTTACTAAATGGGTAAGGAAGGGGAGAGATACATTGGAAGTTTGGGATCAACATATACACACTATTGTATGTGAAATAAACAAGAACCTACTGTATAGCATAGGAGCTATATTCAATGTCTTATAAAAATCTATAATGAAAAAGAATCTGAAAAATTATATATATATTTAAAAGGGAAATTTGGAAATTTTTGATAAACAACTTGGACATCAGAGATAAGGAGAGAGGTCAGTCTCCTTGCGAAAAGAGAAAGGATCCAGATCCTTACTAATACTTACTTTTGAAATTTTCATCCACCATTAAATTAGCAAATCCTTAGAGTTTGAGAGACCATGGACCAATTTGTCTAATTATCTGCTATGTGCATGGAGACCTCGAGGCTGTACCACTGTAAATAATTAGCCTGTGCTTCCTAGCCCTTCAAATAGCCAGCTCTATTCCAGTGAGTCCCATACTTGTGTATCTCAGCTTCCCAGAGTTGCAGTCTGCCCCAGGAGTTCCATTCCTGAGTCTGCCTTGCTGCCAGTCCTGAGGACGCAGCCTCAGCCCTCATCCAACAGCAGGTAGGAGAGGGGCACCAATCTGTAATCTTCAGTCCTGGTCCAGCAAAGCCCAGAGAGTGCCAAGTGCAGTGGGAGACACCGAATGCAGGATGGAGGAGCCATGTTTGATCACCGTCAAGGCAGTGGGACAGTTGAGATAGCCGGTGGGAGGGAACCAAAATACGTAGATAAGGTCAAAGGTTTATGAAGTTGATTTGTTGTGAGTGTTGGGGATCATAGAACTCTTAAATTCTTTTTTTTTTAATTTCTATTTTTTCAATTGAAGGACAATTGCTCTACAATATTGTCTATTTAAAATTCTATTTCATCCCACACTTACTGTCCTTCCATTCCCATCTTTTCTACCTGACAAAGAAATAGGTCCCTCTAAACTGTGCTTAAGCACTCCAGATGATCATGGAGATGATAGTGATGAAAATGATATCAGGAACCATAGTATCACAAACCTTTACTTTGGATTCCAACTGCCAGGAGCCAAGCTAAATTTTTCTATTGCTTGTTTCCTTTTATCTGCATTACCTCTCCCACAACGTGCATGAGCATCACTTTACAGTTGAAGATAGGAACACAATATCTTTATGAAATTTTTATCAGGCCATGGAGTGGAAAAGGGGGTAAAGTCAGATTTGAATGGGGACAGTGAAACGCTATACATAAGGTACCTAGAAAATACCCTCCTCTGCTAATACAGCCTGCATTCAGGACTGAACGTAGGAGAAATGCAAACTCTCTATAAAGAAATACGGACTTGAAAAACTCCTAAGCTGGTATAAGAAGGCCAGCTTAGAGTTTGATACCTGACTTTGGTCCTAAATTAATCAGTTGTTCTTAAGAGGGTTGGATTTGATGAGAAATCAACTTTTTAAAAGGTTTTAGGATTTGAGACATCTTTAAGATGCTTCTCCTAGCCACTATAAACAAAAAGAACAAAAAGCAAACTGAGTCCTTTTCATCCCAGGCAGAGATGTCCTGCTCACTTTAGGGGTTCATGGTAGACAGTGGAAAGCACAGTGGTGGTACCTGCTTAACAACTACCGGAAGGAAGGTGGAGGTGGGGATTCCAGGAAGAATGAGCTCATGCAATTCAAGGCAGTTCTCTCTTTTGTCCCTGTTCTTGGGTTTTGCTTCCCTGTCCACTTGCTCTTTTGTTCTTGTAATTTATACCTTCTTGATCTCTAAGAGAGTATGGCATCAGGGTGTTGGTTTGTATTCTGAGGCAGGAACAAGAAATGTGTACTTTAGAAAGCTTGGAAGAGACTTCTGATCCTCTGCTTAAACTCTCTGAAGTGTGGGGAAACAGTAAACAAGCTCAGTGCATGGACCTCAGAGACCCACAATCTAACTTTGAATCTTGTCTATTTATTATCTGAATGACACTGAGAAAGTCCTTAACATCTCTGATCCTCAGTGTTGCCGTCTAAATTGATATCCAGTTGATAAAACTGTGTTGGCAGAGAATAAAATAAAATGTATTCTAACACACGCCTAGATGTGTGATGGAGGCATTACAGTTAAAGCAAAGTAAATTTTAGGTAGTTTTATTATTAATATTATCCTTAAGGCTAAGTACCAGTTACTTAACTAAAATAACCAATGATCTGAGGTTTAGCTTTCCCTAGATCCTGAGAGAACATTTTGTTGTTGTTTATTTGCTCAGTCTTGTCTGATTTTTCCAATCCTGTGGACTGTAGCCACCGGGCTCCTCTGTCCATGGAATTCTCCAGGCAAGAATACTGGAATGGGTTGCCATTTCATCCTCCAGGGGATCTTCCCGACTCAGGGATCAAATGTCTCCAGTGTTGCAGGCAGATTCTTTACCAGTGAGCCACCAGGGAAGCCAGAGACAATATTTTACTTTTTTTTTTTTTTTAATGTTAGTGGATTCTGACTGCCTATAGGGAAACAACTGAGACTTACCTATTTTAGGTTCCTCAGAGCCTTTCCTTCCTTACACAGAATAGGCTACAAGAACAAAAATCTCAGTTGGATACTGACAGACCCTTCCTTAGTTCTCAGAAGCAGAGTGTGGGCAATAAAACTTCCATGCACTGGGCATTTTCCTGATTGCTTTTTCATTCCTTCCAGCAATGTCTTGCTGGACTAGACAGAAGATGAAACAGTGCTTGTATGTCTCTGTGTCACTTTCTAAGGGACTCATCAGTTTCCATTTAATAGAATCTACAACATTCAATTATTAAAAAAAAAAGTCACTCACAAAAATTAAAAAGAGAGAGAGGAAGAGAAAGAGAGAGAGAATGAAAGAAAGAAGGAAGACTTTCCTGGTGATGTAGTGGACAAGAGTCTGCTTGCCAATGCAGGGGACACGGGTTTGATCCCTGGTCTGGGAGGATCCCACGTGCCCATGACACAACTACTGAGCCCATGTACTGCAGCCACTGAAGCCTGCATTCCCTAGAGCCCGTGCTCTGGAACAAGAGAAGCCACCACAATGAGAAATTATCTTCCGCAACTAGATGGTAGCCCCTGCCTATTGCAACTGAAGAAAGCCTGTCCACAGCAACCAAGACCTAGCACAGCCAAAAATAAGCATTTAAAAAGAAAGAAAGGAAAGAAGTCAATCTTATCATGTGGACTAAGACACATTTTTTGGATTTCCATTCATTCTGCAAATGAATTTCTTAGGATATAACAGGTGTAAGGTAAGGGAGTTAGAGAAGGTGAGGTTCAGAAAAAGAATGAGACTGGCACTTTACCGAAACAGATCACCTTTAATGAGGTGAGAAGGGGACACAGTCAGATTAGTGAGCTGTTGCACTTATCTGAGAAAAGAGTAAGTCATGTATGGATGTGAGAGTTGGACTGTGAAGAAGGCTGAGCACTGAAGAATTGATGCTTTTGAACTGTGGTGTTGGAGAAGACTCTTGAGAGTCCCTTGGACTGCAAGGAGATCCAACCAGTCCATTCAGAAGGAGATCAGCCCTGGGATTTCTTTGGAAGGAATGATGCTAAAGCTGAAACTCCAGTACTTTGTCCACCTCATGCGAAGAGTTGACTCATTGGAAAAGACTCTGATGCTGGGAGGGATTGGGGGCAGGAGGAGAAGGGGATGACAGAAATTGAGATGGCTGGATGGCATCACTGACTTGACGGACATGAGTCTGAGTGAATTCCGGGAGTCGGTGATGGACAGGGAGGCCTGGCGTGCTGCGATTTATGGGATCGCAAAGAGTTGGACACGACTGAGCGACTGAACTGAACTGAAGTATATATAGGCACGTATGTGGAAAGTTACTGTCTAAGGGGGCCTGTTCTTTTCCAAGGTTTTTCAGAGTAATTATCTCTTAAGCGGCTGGGGCCAGAATTTTGGAGATCTGCCAGAGGCTGAACCAGCTGGGAGCTGAGCGTAATCAACCTTAATGTCCATTTTTTGGATGAGAGAGTTCTTTGTTTTGCATAGAATGGTGGGGAGGACCTGGAGGGGAGTTTTAACTCCAGGCTATTTTGAGCCTCGTAGCTTTCCTTCATTCCAGTCCCTAAGGAATATATAGAAAAAAAGAAAGAGAGGTGAGTGCCGTTAATGTTTAGGGCTTCTTTGTGCTGATAAATGAGGGTCAGGGATTTGTGGTCTGGGAGGAAGGAAGTCTAAGGCTCGTAGTGTTCATTTTTCATTTCAGCCATTAGGGTCTCAAGCGAAACAACAGTCTTGACTTGGTCTTGGGAAATGGCTCGGATTCGGTCTTGGAGGAATCTCTGGAAAAGATTAAACAAACAAGGTCCAAAGGTGAGTAGGAGGATGATAAAAATGAATGGTCTGAGAAGGGGTAAACGTTATAAAAGGTTTTTTGTAGTCACAGGGTGGAGATGTAAACTTCAATGTGTTTGAGCGTGGATCTTTGAGGACTTGAGAACCAGATATCTGTCAGAAGTTGTTCCAGCAATAATTGTAGCCACCAACAGACTCATCCATCGCCAGTTGGGGCCAGTGGAAACAGTGAGAACTTTAGAGTTGTAGGGCCTGTGTGAGAAACTTGATAAGCATTTTTATCATTGGGCTGTTTAACCTTTTTTAACTGGGTGATGTGTATCCAAGGGGTGATTTCTTTTAATGTTGCAGTGGTAGGGGTCAACGGAATTACTGTGTAGGGTCTTTGCCATTTTGGGGTTAGATCTGAGTGGGACTGAACTTTCATATAGACTTTGTCTCCCATTTGAAGGGATGGGTATGGAAGATTGGGAGTAAGTTATCTATATGTTGTCAAAGGGCATCTTGTATCTGGGCAAGTAAAGGAGAAGGAAGGTGGAAAAGTAGTTTGGGACTGTCTTGGGAGAGGTAAGATTTAAAGGTACTATGGGTCTCCCATACATGGCCTTAAATGGACTGATATTTAAGGTGTTTTTTTTTTTTTTTTTTGGTAAGACCCGGACCTTCAAGAGGGCTAAAGGGAAGAGTTTATTTCAGTCTTGATGAAGTTTGATCATTAATTTGGTCAGAGTTTCTTTTGGGATTCGGTTAAGGAATGTGAAACCTGCAAGGAACTAGAAGGGCTCGTGCAATATTTTGGGTGATTTGGGATGTGAACTCGGGCCCGTTGTCAGACTGGAGGGAGGAAGGCATTCCAAACCTTGGGAAGATTTCAGAGAAAATAAGCTGAGCCACAGTAGGGGCTCATTTATTAGTAGTCAGGAAAGTTTCAATCTGTCTAGAAAACATATCTACAAAGACTAGGCAAAATTTAACCCTTTTTACAGGTGGCATGTGGGTGAAATCTATCTGTCAGTCTTGTGCGGGAAGATGTCTGTGAATATGGTGGGTGGGGAAAGGAGAGGGGTGAATGTTAGGATTTGTCTGCTGACAAATTGTACAAGTTAAGGTCTGATTATTTAAATAAGTCACATCGTCCTTAGTTTAATAAAGTTCTGAAAGAAAGCCTTAAGTACTTTTGCAGAGGGGTGGAAAAGCGAATGTAAATATGAAAGTAACGTGTGGATGTTAGGCTCATCAATTTGGGGTCTAGTAAAGACAGGACTAACAGAGGTGGCTTGTCGTTCTGTTTTGTGATTTGTTATATTGTTATAAAAGGAGATAGGACTATGTCACTGATATCTCCGGCAAAGTATTACAGCAGCTTGTTTTGGGAGCTGAGCTGCATGGAGGAGTTTAGAAATAAAAGAAGCATTGAGAATACATGTGTTTTCTTAAGTGAGGAATTTTGTCTCCCTCCAGATTATAATGTTAGAATGTAATATGTTATAGACATATTTGGAGTCAGTGTAAATGTATATCTTTTGGTCTTTGGCTAGGGTCAAAGTTTGTGTAAGAGTTATCAGTTCAGGCTATTGTGAGGATGTGTGAGTTGGGAGTGTGGCTGACTTGATGAGGTGGGGGGGGGTGGATCTTTGTTGGGCTGTCCCTGAACTATAGCGTACCGAGCCCCAAATGGGGCTAGTTTTGGGTCAGTGTCATCTGTGAACCAGGGTGGGACTTTGGGGTCAATAAGGGGTTGACCAGTTATATGTTTAAAGGGATTAAGTGTCATAACTAAGGTCTGAACACAGTCATGAAACAGGTGTTTTGTTTCTGGATCTGGTGTAGGGAGTAAGCTAGCAGGATTAAGAGGTTTACAAGGCATAAAAGAAAGGCATGGGCTGAGGAGGTGTGTGTGGAGGATTTCTAGTCAAGCAGGGGGCAGAGATAGGAGAAGGCGATGGCACCCCACTCCAGTACTCTTGCCTGGAAAGTCCCATGGACAGAGGAGCCTGGTGGGCTGCGGTCCATGGGGTCGAGAAGAGTCGGACACGACTGAGTGACTTCCCTTTCACATTTCACTTTCACGCATTGGAGAAGGAAATGGCAACCCACTCCAGTGTTCTTTCCTGGAGAATCCCAGGGACGGGGAGCCTGGTGGGCTGCCGCCTATGGGGTCACACAGAGTCGGACACGACTAAAGCGACTTAGCAGTAGCAGGGGGCAGAGAAAGGAAAGCCCGATGAGAGAGCAAATCTTTGAAGGAATGAGGTGAGTAAACATTTAGAGGAACATTTTGGGTTAGTTTTTGGGCTTCAGGTATTAAGAGGTGGTTGCAGCTATGTAGGAGAGGGTCTGTTGTAGCAGACATGGTAATAAGCTGGCGGGCTTAAGGGGAGAGCAGGAGGAGAAAGAGAGCCAAGGGTCGAGGAGAAAGGCATATAGGACCTGTACCCTGGAAGGGGAAAAGGAGAGGAAAGCCCGATGTGATAGTAAGTCTCGGAAGGTGTGTGGAGAACAGACTGTTAAAGGAGCATGTCTAGAGAGTTTATTCAGTTTAGTTATGAGGGCTGCAATAGCAGCCATGGCCTGTATGCAGGGAGGCCACCCCTTGGTCGCCATGTCCAGCTCTTTTGATAGATAGGCTATGGGAGCCCAGGTGTCTCCGGCCCACTGACATAGACGTCTCAGGGCCTGTCCTTGGTTGGAATGGGCAAAGAGAAAGAATGGTCTGGTGTGATCTGGCAGGTGGAGAGTTGGCACTCAGAGGAGGCTCTGGGTGAGCTGGCGAATAGGATTGGCCAGCGAGGAAGGGTTAAAGAGGGGCTCATCCAGACATCCTTTAGTTGTCTCACAGAGCGGCTTTGTAATGAGGGGGAAGTTAGGGATCCAGATATGGAAAAAGTTTAGGAGGCCGAGGATAGACAGGAGCTCCCTTTTTGTTTTTGGAAGTGGACAGTTAATTAAGGCCTGGATTCTATCTGGGGGAATAGTTCTTTGTTGGTGGGATATGGAGAGCCCCAGGTAGGTGACGTTTGTCTGTACTACTTGGGCCTTGGATTGGGACACCGGATAACCGCAGGATCCCAGGGCCCCAGGGAGTTTGGCAGTATGTTGGAGGCAGAGTTTTTGGGTTGGGCTACAAAGGAAGAGGTCATCTACGTTTTGGAGGAGATGACTTGGGGCTAGGTCGAGTGTCTGTAGGTCCTTTTGTAAAGCCTGTCCAAAAAAGCGGGGGCTGTCTCTAAACCCCTGGGGGAGAACTGTTCATGTTAATTGTTGGGAAACACGAGTCTCGGGGTCTTGCCAGGTGAAGGCGAAAAGCGGTTGGGAGAGGGGGTGGAGGGGGATGGTGGAAAACGCGTCTTTGAGATCTAATACCGTGAAATGGGTTTCAGTCGGGGGGTATGGCAGACAGAAGGGTGTAAGGGTTAGGAACTACTGGGAATGTCGGTGTGATGGCATCATTGATTTTTTTTTTAGATCCTGGACCAGTCTCCAAGAGTTTGGTCTCTTCTTTACTGCCAGAATAGGCGTGTTGTGTGGTGAATGGGTAGGAATTAAGATAGAGGCTTGAGGAAGGTGGTCTTTGATAGACTTAAGTCTCTTGTGGGCCTCCGGCGCAAGAGAGTACTGTTTGTGTTGGGTAATTATAGCTGAGGGGTCTTTTAGGGTAATGTGGACTGGGGAATGATGTTTGGCTATGGATGGGTGATCAGTGTCCCAGACTTGGGGGTCTAAGGTGGGTAGATCCAAGGGAAGGTCAGGGGTGAGGGATAGGAATGGTCTAGATGTCACCTGCCGGAGAAGACAATGGCACCCCACTCCAGTACTCTTGCCTGGAAAATCTCATGGGCGGAGGAGCCTGGTGGGTTGCAGTCCATGGGGTCACTAAGAGTTGGACACGACTGAGCGATTTCACTTTCACGTTTCACCTTCATGCATTGGAGAAGGAAATGGCAACCACTCCAGTGTTCTTGCCTGGAGAATCCCAGGGATGGGGGAGCCTGGTGGGCTGCCATCTATGGGGTTGCACAGAGTCGGACACGACTGAAGTGACTTAGCAGCAGCAGCAGCAGCAGAAGTCATCTGCATGCAGAATGTACAGGTTGTTTCGAGGCGGGGTTATGTTAATAAAGACTTCCAATTTGGATAACAAATCTCTCTTTAGGAGTGTCATCGGGAACTGAGACATTATGAGGAATGAGTGTATAAGGGTTGATTTTTTAAATTGACAGTAATAGAGGGCTGATTTTTGGCCTTAAGGGAACTCCAGAGACCCCTTGATTGTGAGTTCTGAGTCTTGAGTTGGGCCAGAGTAGGAAGTTAAGGGAGAGAAAGCGACTCCTGTGTCTACTATAAAGTAGGTCTTTTTTTGGCCTCTACCCCATCTACCCTAAGTTCCAAGCTCATGTCCGGGACACAGACCGGGGGGCTGGAGCCTGGGCCCCGTCATTGGAACAACTCTCTTAGGGTTGGGCTGGGGTGTTTTGGGGAGAAGTGGGGATGTCTCCAGGGGTGCCAGGATGTCCCTGTGGACATTTCACTCTCCAGGTCTGGGAGGTGTGGACCTCCCAGTCTACTTCTCAGTGTCCCCACTGACCACAGATTGGGCATGTTTTTTGGGGGGCCACGGGTTCGGGCATGTTTTTATCCAGTGTCCTGACTGGTTGCATCGGAAGCAGGGTCTGGGAGGGAGTCTTAAGTTCCAGTCTGGGATGACTTTGGCCTGGCTGATCTTGATCGTTGCCGCCAAAAAGGCATATTTAGCTTTTCTTTCATGGCCTTTTTTTCTCTTAGCCGCTTTCTCTCTATAACTGAACATCTTGAAGGTTATTTCTAGAAGGTCTCTTTGGGGGGGTCGCAAGGCCCTTTTCTAGCTGGCGTAGTTTTCAGTGAATATCAGGGGCTGACTGGCTTATGAACTGGACATGTAGGTACAGAAGTCTGGCAGAGGTGGAAATATCTAGATTAGCGTGTTTTTGGACTGCCTCAGTAAGCCGTGAAAGAAAAAGGGCAGGATTTTAATCTTTTTCTTGAGTCATTTCTCTAATATTACCGTAGTTAATATGAATGTGAGAGCTTTTTAGTATTTTTTTCTAATAAACAGGTGATCATATGATGCAGGTACTGGATGTCAGCATCGCCTGTTTGATATGTCCACCGTTGCTCAGTTAAAGGGACTGTATCATCAACCACTGGATTGGTCTTATCTTGGTTATGGAGCTGATCAGCATGAGTCCGGGCTGGCTATCATATCCATTTCTTTTCATCAGGGGTTAAAGTGGCATTTAGGATGTAATAAGGATCATTTTAGGTTAAATGATATGTTTGTGTAAGGCGGAGGAATTGTTTCTGTATCTAGTATGATTTTTTGAAAAGGATTCCAATTTTTCTTCAATTTGGCGTATATCAGAAATTGAGAAAGGCACATGAACCCGTTGTAGGGCCCTCCAGTCCCACTGCTTCTCTGAGAGGAAATGTGTTTGCTTCAGGTCCTTGCTGATGGAGGGGGCTGGAAATCTCTTTGGGGGTTCTGGAGTCATCGCCTTCTGTTTTGGAGGAGGAAGGGCTAGAGGATGGGGTCTCATCTCCAGAAGCTTTTTCTCTGGGGCGGTAGGGAGGAGGCTCATCTGCTGTGTCAAAATAGGACAGCTTTAAGGTCTCAGAAGGCTTGAATATAGGGGACCTTTGATCATTTGCCATTCTGTTTGAGGAAGTTAGTGAGATCTGATAAAATACTGAAATCGAAAGTCCCAAACTCCGACCAGAGGTTTTGGTTGTCTAATTGGTATTGAGGCCAGATCTGTATACAGAGTTGTTTTAAGCTGTTAGCTTTGAGTTCAGTGAGTGAGAGTGGTTTGAGATTTTTGAGAACACAGGCCAGAGGAGAATCTTTTGGGACAGATTGGCCAGACCCCATAATTGAAAGGCAAGCAGAGGCTTTTATTGGGAGCTCAAGTCGTCACCTGTAGTCGCAATAGCAGTTACGAGAAGAGAGCTGTGTCGAGTGGGGGATGAAGCGTCCCCCACCGTCATCTATAGAGTGGCCCTAGGCCACTCTGGGTCCCCGGGACCCGGAGAGGACTGGGTTATAGGACGCCTCTAGAACACCGTCCAGATCTTACCTTAATCTAGGGGCCGGCTCGAGTGGAGTGTTGCATGTAGAGTGGTCAAATGGCAAAAGGCCTCTGTCCTGGAGTTGGTCGGTCTCGTGGAAAAGAAAGAGGAAGAGAGAAAGAGAGAGAGACCAATATTCCTTGGGTTACGCGGAAAACCAATAAAGCCCTTACACAGGACTTGTACTGCTCACGAAGGCACAGGGCGTCCTCTGGAGGAGGTCTTGAAAGCCCAGGCGGGAAAGTGAGCTCGGCAGGCTCCACACTTCGAAGAGCTGGCTGGAGAATGAGAAGGAACCTCAACCTCCCAGGTTTCGGCACCAAAAATGTAGGGTAAGGGAGTTAGAGAAGGCGAGATTCAGAAAAAGAACGAGACCTGGAATGGATCTCCTTTATTGAAGCGAGAAGGGGCAGCAGTCAGATTAGTGAGCTGCTGCACTTATCCAAGAAAAGAGTAAGTATACATAGGCACGTATGTAGAAAGTTACTGTCTTAAGGGAGCCTGTTCTTTTCCAAGGATTTTTGGAGTAGTTATCTCAAACGGCTGGGGCACGGAATTTTGGAGATCTGCCAGAGGCTGAACCAGCTGGGAGCTGGGCGTAATCAACCTTAATGTCCATTTTTTGGGGGAGGGGGAGGTGAGAGAGTTCTTTGTTTTGCATAGAATGGTGGGAAGGACCTGGAGGGGAGTTTTAACTCCAGGCTATTTTGAGCCACGTAACTTTCTTTCAATAGGTTTCTGCCTCTCCTATATAAAATAGAATATAAGATCATTAAATTTTATTAGGATTGTGTTTCATCAATATCCAACTACTCCAGTAATGATTCAACTTCTGATTCAAAACCTATGACAGAATATTTATTAAGTGTTGACCTCTTCAGATATCTCTAATGGAGATCAGGATGGGTTGCCACAAAGCATACTGCAATGATCAGTTTGAAATGAAGTTGCTTCTGAAGTAGCCAATGCAAGAAGGAAATTCTGATCCTCCTCTGTCTCCCTGAGAAGGAGGAAAATCTCTCATATGAAAGGGGCACTCCCTGTATCTAGAGGGAGATGTGAGTTCAGTCATGTCTGACTCTTTGTAACTCCATGGACTGTAGTCCATCAGAGATTTCCCAGGCAAGAATACTGGAGTGAGTTGCCGTTTCTTTCACCAGGGGATCTTCCCAACTCAGGGATCAAACCTGTGTCTCTTGCATCTTCTGCCTTGGCAGATGGATTCTTTACCACTGACCCAGCTGGGAAGCTTTATCTAGGGGAAGAAGGATATCCTTATTGTCAGACATAGGGAATTTAGGGCCCAGAAATCTGTTTAAACAAAACTCACTATTTCTTCAATACACTACCTCAAGCTCAAACTGTTTAGACTCTTCACTAATGAAGCACTCAAAGCCTAAGCTTCTTTGTCCTGTCAATTTCTTACAAATGTTTTGTTTCTTTATCTAAAGAGGATAAAAGCTGCCTGCTTTGGTCACTTCTTAGGTTCCATTTTTATGTGAACTTCAAGTGCACAAATTAATATTTGATTCCTTTTCTCCTGTTAATGTGCCCTGTGTTGATTTTATCATTAATCCAGCCACAAGAACTCCAGAAGGGTAATTTCCCCTTCCTTGACACCCTACATGTCCTACAAATGGGTGTTATTGGCCTGACTTCAGTGTGAGGAATATCTTTGCAGAGAGGTAGGGAGATTTACACACACTCCATATTTAGTGTATGAAAGGTTTGGGTCTCAGACAAGGGCCTCCCAATTCCAGTCCCAGGACTCTGTCCCACCAGAGTGGATTGCTTGTTTTCTTCTGAAACCTGCTGTAGTCCCAGGTGATCAAGTGGAAGTAGAACCGTGGGTTTCTTCTTCTGGGGATTTGGTGAGTTTATCTGTGGATTAACAAATGGACTAAGTGGTTTTCAGGGGCTTTTATTGTATGAATATAATGGTGATAGGGTGTTCTGTGAATAGGAATGCATTTTCCAGCCCATCTAAAACATTTGAGTTACAGAAATGTCATTCCCTATACAAGATGGGAATTTTCCTGTGATTTTATCATGAAAAGCCTATTGCCAGTGAGATTCCTGAGATCTTTCTAATTTTATACTTTGACAATCAGAGCATGCACTTGCTTTTGTGTGATTTTTTTTTTTTTAATCACACAAGAAAAACAAGATAGGAATAGGAAAATTGCACATGCTTCAATTTTTAAAACTCAAACAATAGTCTTAGATGCATATGTCTTTTGGGATTTTTATTTGTGTAATATAGATAGGGGCCCAAGAATTTTCTTTGCTGTATCATAATAAAAAATTGAAAAGGAAAATAAAATTTATCTCTCAGGTAATATCATCAATCATATTATGTGTTGAAATAGCAGTATTTCATAGAGTGGTAAATAGGAACTCATCTATGATAGGTAGTATCTAGTAAAGTTTTCAAGAACACTTCTTATGAATACATAAATCAATACAAATGTTATAGAAACACTGAAACAAAATATGCTTACCCAACTCATGATGTGTTTAACTTGGGAAACATTGAAGTGCAAGGGAATAAGGTCATGCACGGAGAGCAAAATTCCCTCTAGTTTTTTTTTTTTTTTTACTTTTATTAGACAAATAGGGCACAGATTCCTTTTTTTGATAGCTACATCAACATTATAATGACTGTAAGTTCAATTAAATTAAGATACATACATAGTTTTTTGTTTTTCAATTTTTAAATTCAACTTATCTGGATATTAAAACAAGCCTCCAAAGTATAACTGACAGAAGTTGAGAAGTTAAAAGGACATGTGAAAGCTAATTTATATGTTAACTAGGCTAGACTATTGTAACTGTGAGTACTTTAATTGCTTATAGCAAACCTGTAAGTTCAGTTCAATTAATGTACCCATTTTACAGATGCACAAACTACCCAACTGTTTATGATATTACATTTTTTTTTCCAATTTTGATTTTTCCCAATTACACTCATATTTTGACCTGTCAGGAGAAATGAAGACTTGAGTTGCCTTCAGGGAGTTCAATGTTGATTGAAACTTGATTCCTCAATAAAAAAGAACTACTTGAACAGCTCTTAATCTGGCATAAGAAGACCAATTTAGGGTTTGAGACCGGGCTTTGTTCTTAAAATTTCAACTGTTCTTAAGAGGACTGGATTTGATGAGAAGTCAACACTTTATAAACGTTAGGAGTAAAGACACAATTAAGAAGTTTTCCTAGCCTTACAAACAAAAACAGTAAAATGCAAACTCAACCTCAAACCTTTCTCTGAGAGTATATAGCACTGAGAAAAACTCTACAAAAATGAAAAAAACTTCAAAGTATTTATTAAAATTTAATTATTATTTAATAATTGCTGCATCATACATTAATGCTATCTTCAGGATCGTGGATGCCATATGATTTTACACTTTTAACAAAAATATATTTATCAAAATGTGGAGTCCATCAAGGTCAAATATTTATATTTGACTTATATTTAAAGAGACATTGACCAGACAACCCACATATTTGAATAAGCAGTTACTTCCATGGAAGATGAATATCATAAAGATGAAATAAATAAATATAAATAAAGATGAAAAACCCTTGAATTAATTAGCCTATACAAATGATATCTGATTGTGAACATTTGATTTTAATTTAGAATCCTGAGACAGTGCTTTTTAGCTTTCTGGGACTACAGCGCAAATCAAGGGAATTTCTTGTACTGCATTTGAATAAGATATAGTAATTTTGACTGCTATTTCTTGTGCTTTAGTTATGATAATCTTTAAAAAGAGAAGAATACTTTTATTCTATATCTTTCTCTCAAAGGTAGGGGACAGATATATTACCATGTTCATGGATTTGTGATCTCAAACTGTCCTTTCTTCTCTAATACTCTGGCCCCATGCCTCTAAAATAGATGTATGAAAAAAAAAAGAATATCTTCAGCATTAGTAAAGATGTGTTCACACTGAGAAATACTGCTCAATGAATTGTGCTGTATGGTCCTCAAGCATGCATACTTTATTTCTGAATTTTGAATTGTTCAAATCCAAACTCCGGACACTTATGTCTGTGCTTCTATATTTGTGTTGTTTATTCAACATCCTCTTCTCTTTAAAAAGGTGTCCCTTCTTCATGGAACCACACAATCGTACACGTGTCTCACAGTTCTTCCTCCTGAGGCTCTCAGATGATCCAGACCTGCAGCCCCTCCTCTTTGGACTCTTCCTGTCCATGTACCTGGCCACTGTGCTCGGAAACCTGCTCCTCATCCTGGCTGTCAGCTCTGATTCTCACCTCTACACCCCCATGTACTTCTTCCTCTCCAATCTGTCCTTGGCTGACATTGCTATAAGCACCACCACTGTCCCCAACATGCTAGTGAACCTCCACACACAGAGCAAATCCATCCCTTACGCAGGATGCCTAGCTCAAGTGACTGTCTTTTCTCTCTTTGCATGCTTGGAGAGTCTCCTTCTGACAGTGATGGCTTATGACCGATTGGTGGCCATTTGTCACCCTCTGCATTACCTGGTTATCATGAATCCCCACCTCTGTGGCTTGTTGGTCCTGGTGTCATTTTTCCATCAGCCTTTTGAACTCTCAACTTCACTACTTGATGATGTCACAGCTTACCTTCTGTGCAGATGTGGAAATCCCTCATTTCTTTTGTGAACTTTCTCAACTTCTCAACCTTGCCTGTTCAGACACCTCCACCAGTAACATATTAATCTATTTAACTGGTACCATCTTGGCTGGAGTTCCACTCTCGGGGATCCTTTACTCTTATATTCGAATTATATCCTCCATTCTGAGAGTCTCCTCATCAGATGGGAAGTATAAAGCCTTCTCTACCTGTGGTTCTCATCTGTCAGTTGTTTGCTTATTTTATGGAACAGGCCTTGGGGTGTATCTCAGTTCAGCTGTCTCATCTTCCCACAGGAAGAGTGCAGTGGTCTCGGTGATGTACACTGTGGTCACCCCTATGCTGAACCCCTTCATCTACAGTCTAAGGAACAAGGACATCAAGAGTGCCCTGTGGGGGATTATCATCAGAATAGTCTAATTTTAATACCTGTATCAACTTTTTTTTTTCTTTTGGTTCATAATACTGGGAAAGGCAGTAAATTCAAATATGTGCAACAAGAAATTCTGAATCTGTAGTCCCATAGTGATTTGCAACTATTTAGCACTCTGCTTTCTGTTTACACGTTTTTTCCTCTTGTTGTTGAAATTGTTGTTATTTAGTCGCTCAGTCACGTCTGACTCTTTGTGACCCCATGGACTGGAGCCTGCCAGGTTCCTCTATCCATGGGATTTCTCAGGCAAGAATGCTGGAATGGGTTGCCATTTCCTTCTCCAGGGTTTCTTCCTGGCCCAGGGATCAAACTGGCATCTCCTGCATTGGTAGGTGGATTCTTTACCACTGAGCCACCAGGGAAGCCCCATTTTTCCTCTTAGAATAGCTTTAATGGAAATAATAAGTTATTTTGAACTTCCCACACAAGACTTAGCTCTCCTGGACTTTGTGAAGCACATCAGTATACCCTTCTCACTCTCTTTATACATTATCCAGGACCTCTGTTCATAGGGAGTCTTATTTCTAGCACTGCAAAATAATCATAGCTCTCACTTTCTTCTTGTTTCTATACTTTTCCTATGATTTTTTTTGCCTATGCCTTGATTTGAGGATCTAGACTCTACCTTAAGGACCAAAATATTTAGTGCATTTTTGTTTCTTAATGGTCCTGGCCAGATTTTTGAGCAAATAGGATGACTAATTTCTTGTTCAAACTAGGGTATTTTGAAATTGAAATGAGATATGATTAATACTGAGTTATCAACTGGGACTTTCCTAGGAAACCTCACATGTATGCTTCCCAAGGAGCAGATGGAAGAGTGTCTACCAAAGTCAGTTACCAACTTTTCTGATAATTCTTCCCATTCCAAACACCATATCCCCAATCATACTATGTATCCAGACACAAGGAACAAAAATTGAAAGATTCCACTTATATAAGGTACCTAAAGTAGTCAGACACATGCAGACGGAGATTAGAACATTGGTTACCAGAGGCTTTGGGAAGAGAAATGGGGAATTAGTGTTTAGTGGGGACAGAGTTTCAGATGGGGAAGATGAAAAGTTCTGCAGATGGATGGTGGTGATGGTTGCAAAACCATGTGTTTACTTGGAAATCATTAAGACAGTAAATTTTATATTATTTTATGTTATGTTATTTTACCACAATAAAAAAAATCTACTGTTTGAATGAGGGACATATTTTTCCAATGTTGGGTGTTACTCAGCTCTCTGCAATCAACTCCTAAAGCAATCTGCCTCAGCTACAGAAAGCCACCAGTGGGTGGGATGTGGGATGTGCAGCCCACATCCAATGACTGTATGATTTTGTCCCAACTCCAGCCGACTCTAAGGGATCATTCTAGCTCCAGAGCTCTCTGGTGGTTTTCAGAGACCTTTGAGGGGCTTCAACTTGGTTTGATTTTTTTTCACCCCCTGCCTTGCTGCAAAAAGTGTGCCAAGCCACAAAGCTTAAGGGAACACTCCTCATGAGATTGCCTTCACTTCAAACACCAGCTAAAAGTTCAAGGATTCCCAGTACCACCCTTACTTATACAAATCAGGGACTTCCTCACACTCAATAATTCTCTAGAATAGTCCAATTAAGGGGAATCCCTCGGGTTCAGTAATGTGTTAGAATGACTCACAAAACGTGGGAGAAATCTATACTTATGATATTAGTTTTATTACAGCAAAAGATACAAATTAGAACCAGACAAGGAAGATACACATAGGGTTGGGCCTAGAAGTCCCATAGGTGAAGGTTCTTGTTATCCTCTCTCTGTAGAGCCCAGACCCATTATCTCTTCCTGGCTAAAGGGCGTGATAATAGACAAAAAGAATATTGCTAACTAGGTAGCTGACCTGAGCTTCAGTGTCTAGAATTTTTATAGAGGCTTCATAACATAAACACAGTTAGTTAAATTGTTGCCCATATGGTTGAACTCAATTTCCAGCTTCCAGGTTGAGTTGATGTCATTTTGTCCAAAGCTCTCTTCATTCAATGGTTAGCATGGCTATACTCCATCTCCAGTGATCTCATTAGCATAAACTACCAGGTATTGTCCACCTTACCCACTCTGAATAACATCACTCCTATCACTAAGGAAGTTTCCAGCATTTATTTTATTTTTTTTTTAGTTTCCAGCATTTAATGATTACCCGCCAAGTGCTCGGGCAAAGGTGGTATCTCTCTGAGTGGGGCCAAATTCCATACTACACTTCTGCCCTTGCATAAGTTTTGAAAAGTTGAAGACATTTTATAACACATACATCCACAATTTCCCTTCGTCCCTGGACCACCAGACCTTACATAGAGAGCTCTATAAGCTCCTGAGACATGTAACAGTTCATTTATTTCTGTTGCTGTTGTTTGGTCTCTTAGTCACGTTGGACTGTTTTGTGACCCCATGGACTGTACCCCATCAGGCTTCTCTGTTCATGGGATTTTCCAGGCAAGAATAATGGAGTGGGTTGCCATTGCCTTCTTCAGGGGATCTTTCTGACCCAGGGATCAAATCAGTGTCTCCTGCATTGCAGGCAGATTCTTTACCACTGAGCCACCAAGGGCTTCTATTTCTATTAGTAGCAACATTCAATAGGATATATTTTTGTCCATCTAATAGTGTGTAAAACATTAAGTCACAAAATAAAAGGGGGGTTATAAGTTTCACAAATGACAAATGGATAAAAATGAGGATAGAAATTTCTCAATTGGACATCTAAAAAAAGAATACAGAAAGGTGTCAAAATGAAACAAAAAGGCAACCCTCAGGATGGAAGAAAATATTTGCAAATAAAGCAATTGGCAAGAGATTAACCTCTAAAATACACAAATATTTCATGCAGCTCAATATAAAAAAAAAATCCACTCAAAAAAGGGGCAGAAGATCTAAATAGACATTTCTCCAAGGAAGACAAGCAAATGGCCAAATAGCACATGAAAAGATGCTTAACAATACTAATCATTAAGGAAACGCAAATCAAAACCACAATGAAATATCACCTCAATGGCCATCATCAAATAATCTACAAACAATAAATGCTGGATAGGGTGTGGATAAAAGGAAACCTACATGCACTGTGGTGGGAATGTAGATTAATAAAGCCACTATGAAGTTCAGTATGGAAGTTCCTTAAAAAACTAAAAATAGAACTACCATAAGACCCTGAAATCTTACTACTGGGCTTATACCCAGCGAAAACTGTTTGACAGAAAACAACAAAATTCTGTAAAGCAATTATCCTTCAATTAAAAATATAAATAAATTAAAAAAAATATTTAAAAAAGACATACGCATCCCAATGTTCATTGCAGCACTATTTACAATAGCCAGAACATGGAAGCCATCTAAATGTCCATTGACAGATGAGTGACTAGAGAAGATATGGTACATGGATACACTGGAATATTACTCAACCATAAAAAGAAATGAAATTGAGTTATTTGTAGAGATATGGATGGACCTACAGACTATCATACAGAGTGAAGTAACTCAGAAAGAAAAAAAAGTATTGTATATTAATGCATATGTGTGGAATCTAGAAAAATGGTACCGATGATCTTATTTGCAAGAGAGAAATAGAGACACAGACGTAGAGAACAAACATATGGGCACAGTGGGGTGGGAAAGGGGATGGGATTGACATATATACACTATTGACACTATGTATAGAATAGATCCCTAATGAGAACCTACTGTATAGCTCAGGGAATTCTATTTGTGCTCTGTGGTGATCTAAATGGAAAGAAAATCCAAAAAAGAAGGGATATATACAACAGTAGAAACTAACACAACATTGTAAAGCAACTGTACTCCAATAAAAATTAAATTTAAAAAAATTTTAAAAAGCTATTAGCCAAAAAAAGCCATCATCAAAAAAAAAAAAAAATCTACAAGCAATACCTGCTGGATAGGGTATGGAGAAAAGAGAACCCTCTTACACTGTTGGTAGGAATGCCTATTGGTACAAACACTGTATATAGAGGTTCCTTAAAAAACTAAAAATAGAACTATTGTATGATTCAGCAATCCCACTGCTGGGCGTATATCTGGAGGAAATGGTAATCTGGAAAGATACATGCACCACAGTGTTCACTGCAGCGCTATTTATAATAGCCAGGACACAGAAGCAACCTAAATGTCCATTGACTGAGGAGTGGATGAAGATGTGGTTCATAGATAACCAACAAGAACCTGCTTTATAACCCAAGGAACTCTACTCAATACTCTGTAACAGTCTATATGGGAAAATAATCATTAAAAAAGGATGAACATATGTATATGTATAATTGATACACTTTTCTGTATACCTGAAACCAATGTAACATTAAACATCAACTATACTCCAAACATCTGTTTTTAAAAAGAAGACTTGGTACATATATACAAAGGACTATTAGTCAGCCATAAAAAAGAATAAAATAATGCAATTTGTAGCAACTTGGATGGATCTAGAGGTTATCACACTAAGTGAAGTAAGTCAAAGACAAAATCATGATATCACTCATATATGGAATATAATTTTTAAAAGATACAAATTAACTTATTTGCAAAACAGAAATAGACTTACAATAGTCTTACCAACAGGCTTTCAATATTGAAAACAAACTTATGGTTACCAAAGGGAAAACATGGGGGTGAAGGACAAATCAGGAGATCAGGATGAACATACATACATTATTAATATATATAAGATAGACAACCAACAATGACCTACTGTATAGCACAGGGATGTCTATTAAAAATTCTGTGGCAACCTGTATGAGAAAAAAATCTAATAATGAATAAATGCATATGTATAACTTGAATCACTCTACTATACACCTGAATTAACATAATATTGTAAATCAACTATATTACAATAAGATAAATAAACAATAACAAAAACAAATCAGATAGAAAGCAATAAACAAAGCAAACAAAAAATGAACATGGTACTCATCTATTCAAACAATTTTCTTTTTTATCAGATTAGTAATCTAAGTCACTTGAGGTCTAATCAAGATGTTCATAGAAATGTGAGTTTCATAAATGAAGAGAATAGAGAAGATTTGAAATTTAAATATTATAATAGGGAGGTAACAGTTGGAAATAAAAGAACTATTACATATTTAAAATACATAAATGCAAGACCTATGGATTTCATAAACAAGACATATTGGCTACAGGCCATTATGGAAAGTATTGACAAACTACAACTACATAATTAAAATGAAGCACTCGTATTCATCTGAAGCAAAACTGTAGAGGATATCCAAACAGAAGTCATATACTTGAAGAAATCTGCAATGTGTATGACTAGCACTAATGTTTTGATTATGTAAATAACTCATATGAATGAGTGAGAAAAGGATAGACAACTCAGTAGATATATCACAATTAGATATTTAACAGAAAGGAAGATCAAAAGACTCTCAACCATGTATTAATAAGAGGTATGCCACTTGATGAAATAATTTTTACACCCAGTAAGTTGTTACTATAAATGAAAAGTGTTGATGATGATATGGATCCCCTCTCTCATTCTACCAAGAAATATTAAAAAAAAAAAACCCTCAGATTGACTCATAATGGCAGAAACCTAGCTACAAAAAGTAATAGTTATTTATTTTATTATGTTACTCAGATCAGAAGAAAAAGGCTGATAAATATAATAAGAAAAGCAAACAAAATTTCCATCAGTATCATAAAGGATATCTATTTTGAAGTCATCAAACATAATGTAGATATACAGAATATTGGAAATTAATCAGTTACTGTCATACCCCAAAGCACAGTGAAATCTCCAAAGTGCAATATGAGAAAAACTATTTATTTAAATTTCAGGTCAGTTGCTGCTGCTGCTGCTAAGTCACTTCAGTCGTGTCAGTTACATGCATTTTATTATGTTACTACTTTTGAAGAACAGCACATACCCCCTGGGGCTTCTCTGGTGGCTGGTAAAGAGTCTGCTTGCACTGCAGAAGACACAGGAGATGGGGGTTCAATTTCTGGGTAGGGAAGATACCCTGGAGAAGGGAATGGCAACCCACTCCAGTATTCTTGCCTGGAGAATCCTATGGATAGAGGAGCCTGGTGAGCTACAGTCCATAGGATCACAAAGAGTTGGACATGACTGAAGTGACTTAGCAGGCATGCACATACACCCATCTCTGAAGTTCAGAATCAGTGGTTCTTGCTGGAGGTCAGGGATACCTCAGTATGAACAAAGGTCTCAGGTAATTCATCTCTGCAGCTGTTCTAATGACAACAATGGAGGAACCTCTGCACTAGAGTGAACAGGAGTGCCAGCCATGGAGCTGTTCCCTAGATTTGATGCTTAAAAAGAATACATTTGAATCAGTTCTAATGAGGTGGATGAAACTGGAGCTGATTATACAGAGTGAAGTAAGCCAGAAAGAAAAACACCAATACAGTAGACTAACACATATATATGGAATTTGGAAAGATGGTAACAATAACCCTGTATGCAAGACAGCAAAAGAGACACAGATGTACAGAACAGACTTTTTGACTCTGTGGGAGAGGGAGAGGGCGGGATGATTTGGGAGAATGGCATTGAAACATGTATAAGATCATATAAGAAACGAACGGCCAGTCTAGGTTTGATGCAGGATACAGGATGCTTGGGGTTGGTATGCTGGGATAACCCAGAGGGATGGTATGGGGAGGGAGGTGGGAGAGGGGTTCAGGAGTGGGAACTTATGTACACCCATGGTGGATTCATGTTGATGTATGGCAAAACCAATACAGTATTGTAAAGTAAAAAAAAATAAAATTAAATTAAAAAAAAAAACCACTTCTCACTTCTCAGTGAATAGAAGGTTCTTCATCCACACCCTTGATTCTCCCTTGACAGCTCCACTGTTTTCACCAACTCACCACAGAGGTGATTCTGACTGATGCCCATACATTTTCGTGCTTCTAGGGAAATGGATCCATCTAATCTTGTCCACTTCCCTTTTTCCTTGTCTTACTCTCAGCACTTCTCTGTCAAATGAAAGTAGTTCTCCATAGAACAAATTTCTTCACAAAGACACATTAAAAAGTTTTCCATGAGGGACTTCCCTGGTGGTCCAATGGTTAAGAATCTACCTCCCAATGCATGGGACTCAGGTTCAATCCTTGGTTGGGAAAACAGATTCCACATGTCTTGGGCGACTAAACCTGCCCACTGCAACTAGAGATGCCCCCATGCACCACAACCAGGGAAAAGTCCATATGCCGCAATGAACAGCCTGCACACCTCAATGAACACCCAGCACAGCCAAAAAAATAATAATAATAAAAAATAAAGTTTTCCACTACAGGCCTAAGATTACACCCAATTGCTAAGACATTCATGATACAATTGATTTTATTTCACAATGTTTCTGTGTGGACCCCACCAGAAATGTGTAAGAAACACAATGATATAAGATGACTAAGGAGAGAAGTGAAAATTCAGGTACATTCTTGTAAATAAGCCAATGAGAAAGAAAGTTTCAAAGCAAATAAGATGCTAGAGGAAAATTACCAACATTTGCCTTGCCTGACTAATAATTATTTATTTTTATTATGTATTTTATTATATTACTCAGACCAGAAGAAAAAGGCTGATAAATATAACAAAAAAAGAAAACAAATCAGAGGGAGAGGGAGAGGGTGAGATGATTTGGGAGAATGGCATTGAAACATGTATAATATCATGTAAGAATCGAATCGCCAGTCTATGTCCGATGCAGGATATGGCATGCTTGGGGCTGGTACACGAGGATGACCCAGAGAGATGTTGTGGGGAGGGGGGTAGGTGGGGGGTTCATGTTTGGGAATGCATGTACACCCGTGGTGGATTCATGTCAATGTATGGCAAAACCAATACAGAATTGTAAAGTAAAATAATAAATAAATAAATAAATAAATAGAAAAAAATTAAAAAAGAAAAAAAAAGAAAAATCAAATTGTTGAAGCAAGTGGAGAAATACATGGTATCAATAACATCATAAGACTCAAGGTTAGAGGAAATTTGTAGAACATGATAATACTATTAAATTTTACTAGGGCATTGGTCTAAGTGTTTATCGTCCTTATGGAGATGAATTTTGCAGCAATAATTGCACTCCGGTGGCTCAGTAGTAAAGAATCCGCCTGCCAGTGGAGGAGACACAGGAGACTCAAGGTTCGATCCCTGGGTTGGGAAGATCTCCTGGAGTAAGAGATGACAACTGGCACCAGCGTTCTTGCCTGGAAAATTCCATGGACAGAGGAGTCTGGCAGGTTATAGAGTTGGACACCACTGAGTGACTGAGCACATACACGATAAGTATAAGGCTTTCACAGTAATCATTTGTTCTTTATCCAGAACTGGATTAAGTCGTTGGCATATGATCCTATTCTCAGTGATAGGACGGAAGGTAATATCTTATGGATGATGCAATGGAAACATCTATTGTTAATAGACCCTCAATTAACAACAGACCCAGAGAAGGGCAGTTGACTGTTCTGGCCTCTGGGATTCATATCTAGATATGATGCCTGCATCTGATTCAGCCATCTGAGTCCATGAGGGGAGTCAGTCCTGGGTTGAAGCTACTTCATGGAGGAATGAATGATTCTCTGCTCTCCCACTCCTGCACATTTTGTACCTCTGAAATCCTTGTAATGAGGATAACTATCTTCATTGTTTGAGCATGTTAGAGGAAGGATATCTTTATCTTATTAACCAATTTCAAATATCATGCAATCATTTCAAACCACGGTGATAATCTAATCACAAATTTTTATAGATGATGAAGCTGAGTGTTGTGAATGTTAATGTTGCCCCACATATGTCTGATTTACCAGTGAGTGACCAGTCTTAAGAATTCTTGAACGGTGGTAAGGAAGATCGGCCACCATGTCTCATAGCAGGCTTAACTCTGGGGTGCAGTTCACATGGTGCAATCCATGTTTCTGCCTCTGTATGACCACAGACTTCTTTAAACCTTGACCTATCCAACTTTTCCCACTTCTCTTGTGCTGAGAACATTCCACCCAAAATTATCATACTGAGAAGATCTGCCTCAGATTCAGCTTCTGTTTGCTATAACAAAAAACCTTAGAGAAAGGTAATTTGTGGCAACCATCACAGATCTAGAGACTTCCCTGGTGGTCCAGTGGTTACTCCATGCTCCCAAGGCAAGGGACCCAAGTTTGATTCCTGGTCAGGGAACTGGATCCCACATTCTGCAACTAAGAGTTCACATGTTGCAGCTAAAGACCTCCCATGCCACAGCTAAGATGTTGCCCAGCCAAATAATTAAATTGAAAAAAAAATAAAGAAACCACAGAGCTAGAAACACAACAAGTTAGGTTTCAATCCTAAGTTGAAATGTAGTTGGCCATCACGTTATCTATTCACTTAAGAACTTGGTAACACAACATTGCAAATCAACTATATTTCAGTAAAATTTAAAAAAATAACTTGGTGGTGAAAGTATCAGGCAGAGTAGTTCATTAGTATTACTTTAATTTTGATTGATTCTAGAGTACCTAGCCAAAATCAGGTGATACAGTCACAGTAAAGATATTCTTCCAAAGAGCTTCCTCAAGGCTCCCTTCATGTCTTTGTTCCTCAGGCTGTAGATGAAGGGGTTCATCATGGGAGTGACCACAGTGTACATCATGGAAGCCACTGAAATCTTCCTAGAAGATTCAGTAACTGCAGAACTAATATACACCCCAAAAGCTGTCCCATAGAACAAGGACACCACTGAGAGGTGAGACCCACAAGTGGAAAAAGCTTTATACTTTCTGCTTGATGATGGCATTCTCAGAATGGAAGAAACAATTTGAATATAAGAGAAAACGATTCCAAAAAGAGGAATGCCACCAAATACACCAGCTGCTAAATATATCAGGATGTTATTGATGAGGGTGTCAGAACATGCAAGTCTGATGACCTGAACAACTTCACAGAAGAAGAGGGGGATTTCCAGGTCTGTGCAGAAGGACAGTCG
>NW_024070189.1:95628582-95678204 GCF_014754425.2 Oryx dammah | reverse complement strand
GGGTTCAAGTTTTGCTATTAGAACTTGCTGGAATTTTTTGAAAAGGATTTTTGATCCATGTGTAGAGTATGGTGCCTTCTGGACTCAGAGAGTCGAGGGAGAGACAGGCACCCCCAAGGGACAGCTGAGGGCTCTTTTGGACAATTTCTGTTGGTCAGCATTTCTGAGTGAGACTGTAGATCTATAAGCAAAATGGTGCCTACCAGCTCTCCTGCAGAGTTTAACAGGAGCACTGGGGCCACCATGGGGAGACAAGGCAAAAGTGGCGGCTGGAGAATAAAGTTTAACATGGTCATGTCACTTAACTGAGTTTGAGATGTTTCCTGATGTCTAAGGGTTTTAATAGTTATCTCAATGTTTCAGCCAATGATTAAACCAGGTACTAATTTTGTCTTTTGAAAGAAATATAATCATCACCACTTATCAGCAGAGAATAAGTTTCAACACCCCCAGCTGACATCTGTAACCTCTCATAGTATCAAACCCTATATATATAATGGTTCTTCTATACAAGCATGCCTGTGGTGCAGTTTATTTTATAATAGTACAGTAAGAGATTGGCAACTGCCTCATACCAGGAAAGCGAAAGTGAAGTTGCTCAGTCGTGTCCAGCTCTTTGGGACCTCATGGGCTGCAGCTTACTATGCTCCTCTGTCCATGGAATTTCCCAGGCAAGAATTCAGGAGTAGGTTGCCATTTCCTTCTTCAGAGGATCTTCCTGACCCAGGGATCGAACCCAGGTCTCCCAAATTGTAGGCAGACACTTTACCATCTGAGCTACCAGGGAAGGTGTAATAATAACATAGAACAATTGTAACAATATACTTTTATAAAAGTTTTGTGAATGTAGTCTCTATGTAAAATATATTACTGTACTAATGGAGTGATTTTTTTTTCACCCTAACTAAGCACTTACTATGCTCTGTGGCCTTACCTTTTGCAGTTTGAGGTTTGACAGCTGTACTAACCCAAATTTATTTTCTGTTCTTCACATTCACCACAGATATTAGCAACCTCAGCATTCAATTATTTTTTTCTCTTTTTATATCAAATTGAGAACTTCAATCTTCTCATTTAAAGGTAGCACTTAATGGATTCTCTGTGGCATATCTAAATGGCCGGCATCACCCCACTTATGGTTTGGGGACAGTATTGAGTAAAATAAGAGTGACTTGGTCTCAAGCACTGTGACATCTCAAGAGTCACTGTGGTAACCGAGTGACAAACGGGTGGGTTGTGCAGGAGTAAGGAACGGTTCACATTCTGGGCAGGAGGAAGCAGGATGGTGTGAGATTTCAATCACACTCCTCAGAATTACTCGCAGTTTAAAATGTACAAGTTAACATATTTCTGGAGTTTTCTATTTAATATTCTCGGTGAACAACTGAGGGTTAACTGAAATCACAGAGAGTGACACTTGAGATCAGAGGGGATGACTTTGTCCTGTGGTTGCCTTCAGGTGGAGAAAACACTAGCAGGGGCCACTTGAAGCCCAAAGGGATTGCAAAATGGCCCGTCTCTTCCCGTGTGAGGAAGCACAGCACCACCACAACCCGAGAAAAAGACCGCCGTGTCCAAATCCAGAGATGAGGACAATGACGATGCTGAGGTCATCTTTGTTGGAGTGGAGCATTCAGTGAGGATGCTGAAACCCTCCTTGTCAGAGTGATTTCAAGTCCAAAGCCAATCATTTCTAACATTTTGAACAGAGTGACCAGGGACTCATCTTCAAGAAGAAAGAAGGGCCACGTGAGTCCAGATTCCTCCTTGCACGTTGCAACCTGCAAATCTCAGGACCTTAGCATCAGAGCCAGCTGCCATTTCACCAGCTTCTCAGTCCGTATGGGGAGGAAGAGGCAGTTCTGTTATTTCTGAGCTTTCGTCTAAACCTGATCATAAAACCAGCTCTCCAGAAGCAGTCCTTCACAATTCAGAATTGCTCTCTCCGCGGCTTCACTGTCTCTCCGGAGCTCTTCTCTCATTAGGAGGTAAGGATGAAAGCCCTCTCAATTCAAAGCGATGTCCCACTTGAGGTGTGAAAATAAACAGTGGGAATCCCCGAAGACCCAAACTCGGTGATGGAGTCCAAGGGGGACCTGCCTCCACCATGGGCCCTCCAGATAATCTCACCTACAAAGACCACGATTATGACCTTGGAAGATTCCCCGACCTCACCGAGCCATGTTGATGGTGGGGCGTCATTTTCACGGACTCATGCCGATGACCAGGCACGCTTCAGTCTTATGGATCCAGAAAGAACATGTAGTTTGTAAGGGCTAGAGAAAATGGACTCTTTGACTCTTGCAAGTCAGAGCAAGGCTGTTGACCCCATGATAGGAAATCTGATCATGTTACTTGATGACTTTTACTATGGCAGCATACAAGAGATGGCGGCCAGAACAGAAGACTCACACAGCTTTTAAATGCCTCAGCTGAGATGGCGGAGGAATAGGAAGGGAAGACCACTTTCTCCCTCACAAATTCCTCAAAAGATCATTTCAACACGGAGCAAACTCCACAAAACAACCTCTGAATGCAGGCAGAGGACATCAGGCAACCAGAAAAGCAGATCTTTGTCTTCAAAAACAGGTAGGAAAAAATATAAAAGACAAGAAAAGAGACAAAGGAGGTGGGGAGGGAGCTCCGTCCCGGGAAGGGAAGCCCGTCCCGGGAAGGGAATTCTAAGAAGAGAGGTTTCCAAACACAAGGAAACACTCTACCTGCCGAGTCTAAGGCGAGCCTTGGAAACACAGAGGGCAACATAACAGGAAGGAAAAACGAATAAATAATTAAAACCAACAGATTATAAGCCCAACAGTAACTCCCCCAGCGGAAAAGCTGCGCAGATGCCTGAAGCCGCCGCTAGCAAGTGGGGGCAGGACAGGGAAGCGGGGGAGGCGCGGGCTGCCGTGCTCGGTAAGAAGCGGCCAGAAATGCCCCACGTGTAACCAGAGCGATCGAACTTGGGCGAGCAAACCAGGCTGGGGGATAGCTACCACGCGAAAAGCTGGAACATAAGACCCCGCCAGGACCGCGCACAGAACAAAGGACTGAACGGAAATAGCCGGCTGCAGACCATCCCCCGCCAGGGACAGGCAGCCAGAGCTGTAAGGGCTGGAAAGGGCAATTGCAGCCCCGGAGAGACTACCTAAAAAGCGGCAGGCAGGCTTCCTAGCTGAGACTTCAGGGGATGCAGGACAGTCACCATCCGCCTCACAAGGAGCGCCAGCAGTACACCCAGAAAACTGAGCAGTAGAAACAGAGAAGGGGACAAGTCCCGGTGACTGCGCTTGCCAAGCTCCCGAGCTGCTCGGACCCGGGAGGGGCACAGAGCGCAGTCCCAAACAAGTTTGTGCCTCTGAGGGTTACCTGTGCGCCAAAACCGAGCGGCTTGGACCGGGGAGGTGCGCGAAGCCTGGGGCCGGCCTCGCATGGTTCCTGGCTGAGCTCCGTGGAGCCGGAGCGGTTTGTACGTCGTGGGGGGAGACAGGTCCAGCGGGGTTGAGACGCTGTGTGCCCACGACAGTGCTATTTGTTTGCAGCATTCCCCCCTCCCCACAGCGCGACTGAACTAGTGAGCCTAAAAAAAAAAAAAAAAAAAAAGTGTCCACTACCGCCCCCATGTGTCAGGACGGAATTCAGACCCTGAAGAGACCAGCAAACAGAAGTTAAACAGAGGGAAACGCCTTGGAAGTGACCAACACGGCCCACAACATCAGAGAAGGGCCAGATATATCTTCACAATTTTTACAATCATTTCTTTTTTTTTTTTCTTTTTTTCTCAAACTTTTTTTTTAACTGTTAAGTCTTCTATTTCTCTACTTTATATTTCTATAACTATTACTTTTCAAAAAAAAAGACTATACTTTTTTAAAGCAAACACCATATATAGTCTTCTCGTGGTTGTTGTTGGTATTTCTTTTTTAAATCTTGGTTGTTTTTTTATTTCTTATATATTTTTTTCCTTATTTTTTTTTCTTCCTTATTTCTTTTTCTTAATATTATTATTTTTTTATTTTTTTATCTTTTCTCTTTATTTCTTTCTTCCTTCTGCTTCGTCTCTTTAACATTGTATTTTTGAAAATCTAACCTCTACTCTAGGTTTTTAATCTTTGCTTTTCAGTTTTTGTTGTCAATCTTGTACATTTCATAACCCAATCTTACCTGACAGCGAGATTACTGGCGTGACCACTCTCTCCTCCTTTTGGACTCTCCTTTTTCTCCACCAGGTGGCCTCTGTCTCTCCCCCACCCTCCCCACATCTCTCCTATATCCAACTCAGTGATTCTCTGTGTGTTCTAGATGGTGGAGAGCACCTAAGGAACTGATTACTCTCTGGACCTGTCTCTCTCCTTTTCATTCCTCTCTATTACCCTCCTGGCCACCTCTGTCTACTTCCTCTCTCTCCTCTTCCCTGTATAACTCCGTGAATACCTCTGAGAGGTCCAGACTATGGAGCGCACATAAGGAAGTGACTATTGACTAGCTTGCTCTCTCCTCTTTTGATCTCACTGCATCTCATTCCAGTCACCTCTAACTACCCCCTCCCTCTTCTCTTCTCCATGTAACCCAGTGAACCTCTCTGGGTGCCCCTCAATGTGGAGAAACCTTTCATCTTTAGCCTAGATGCTATATCATTGGTGCTGTATAGATGGAGAAGTGTAGAGACCACCGTAAAAATAAAACCGAAAACCAGAAGCAGGAGGCTTAAGTCCAAAGCTTGAGAACATCAGAGAACTCCTGAATTCAGGGAACATTAAGCAATAGGAGCTCATCAAATGCCTCCAAACCTACACTGAAACAAAGCTCCACCCAAGGGCCAACAAGTTCCAGAGCAAGACATATCACACAAATTCTCCAGCAACACAGGAACACACCCCTGAGCTTCAATACACAGGCAGTTCAAAGTTACTCCAAAACTTTAGACGTCTCATAACCCATTACTGGTCACTCCACTGCACTCCAGAGAGAAGAAACCCAGCTCCACCCACCAGACCTCCAACACAAGCCTCCCTAACCAGGAAACCTTGACAAGCCACTGATACAACCCCACCCACAGTGAGGAAGCTCCACAATAAAGAGAACTCCACAAATTACCAGAATATAAAAAGGCCATTCCAAATGCAGCAATATAACCAAGATGAAGAGACAGAGGAATACCCAACAGGTAAAGGAGCAGGAGAAATGCCCACCAAACCAGACAAAAGAGGAAGAGATAGGGAATCTACCTGAGAAAGGATTCCGAATATTGATAGTGAAAATGATCCAAAATCTTGAAGTCAAAATGGAATCACAGATAAATACCCTAGAGACAAGGATTGAGAAGATGCAAGAAAGGTTCAACAAGGACCTAGAAGAAATAAAAAAAGAGTCAATATACAATGAATAATGCAATAAATGAGATCAGAAACACTCTGGAGGCAACAAATAATAGAATAACGGAGGCAGAAGATAGGATTAGTGAAATAGAAGACAGAATGGTAGAAATAAATGAATCAGAGAGGAAAAAAGAAAAACGAATTAAAAGAAATGAGGACAATCTCAGAGACCTCCAGGACAATATGAAACGCTCCAACATTTGAATTATAGGAGTCCCAGAAGAAGAAGACAAAAAGAAAGACCATGAGAAAATCCTTGAGGAGATAATAGTTGAAAACTTCCCTAAAATGGGGAAGGAAATAATCACCCAAGTCCAAGAAACCCAGAGAGTCCCAAATAGGATAAACCCAAGGCGAAACACCCCAAGACACATATTAATCAAATTAACAAAGATCAAACACAAAGAACAACTATTAAAAGCAGCAAGGGAAAAACAACAAATAACACACAAGGGGATTCCCATAAGGATAACAGCTGATCTCTCAATAGAAACTCTTCAGGCCAGCAGGGAATGGCAAGACATACTTAAAGTGATGAAAGAAAATAACCTACAGCCCAGATTACTATACCCAGCAAGGATCTCATTCAAATACGAAGGAGAAATCAAAAGCTTTACAGACAAGCAAAAGCTGAGAGCATTCAGCACCACCAAACCAGCTCTCCAACAAATTCTAAAGGATATTCTCTAGACAGGAAACACAAAAAGGGAGTATAAACCCGAACCCAAAATAATAAAACAAATGGCAACGGGATCATACTTATCAATAATTACCTTAAACGTAAATGGATTGAATGCCCCAACCAAAAGGCAAAGACTGGCCGATTGGATACAAAAACAAGAACCCTCTATATGCTGCTTACAAGAGACCCACCTCAAAACAAGAGAAACATACAGACTGAAAGTGAAGGGTTGGAAAAAGATATTCCATGCAAATAGAGACCAAAAGAAAGCAGGAGTGGCAATAATCATATCGGATAAAATAGACTTTAAAACAAAGGCTGTGAAAAGAGACAAAGAAGGCCACTACATAATGATCAAAGGATCAATCCAAGAAGAAGATATAACAATTATAAATATATATGCACCCAATATAGGAGCACCGCAATATGTAGGACAAATGCTAACAAGTATGAAAGGGGAAATTAACAACAACACAATAATAGTGGGAGACTTTAATACCCCACTCACACATATGGACAGATCAACTAAACAGAAAATTAACAAAGAAACGCAAACTTTAAATGTTACATTAGACCAGTTAGACCTAATTGATATCTATAGGACATTTCACACCAAAACAATGAATTTCACCTTTTTCTCAAGTGCTCATGGAACCTTCTCCAGGATAGATCACATCCTGGGCCATAAATATAACCTTGATAAATTAAAAAAAAATCGAAATCATTCCAAGCCTCTTTTCTGACCATAATGCACTAAGATTAGATCTCAATTATAGGAGGAAACCTATTAAAAATTCCAACATATGGAGGCTGAACAACACATTTCTGAATAACCAACAAATCACAGAAGAAATCAAAAAAGAAATCAAAATATGCATAGAAACGAATGAAAATGAAAACACAACAACCCAAAACCTGTGGGACACTATAAAAGCAGTGCTAAGAGGAAAGTTCATAGCAATACAGGCATACCTCAAGAAACAAGAAAAAAGTCAAATAAATAACCTAACTCTACACCTAAAGCAACTAGAAAAGGAAGAATTAGAGAACCCCAGAGTTAGCAGAAGGAAAGAAATCTTAAAAATTAGGGCAGAAATAAATGCAAAAGAAACAAAAGAGACCATAGCAAAAATCAACAAAGCCAAAAGCTGGTTCTTTGAAAGGATAAATAAAATTGACAGACCATTAGCCAGACTCATCAAGAAGCAAAGAGAGAAAAATCAAATCAATAAAATTAGAAATGAAAATGGACAGATCACAACAGACAACACAGAAATACAAAGGATCATAAGAGACTACTATCAGCAATTATATGCCAATAAAATGGACAACCTGGAAGAAATGGACAAATTCTTAGAAAAATACAATTTTCCAAAACTAAACCAGGAAGAAATAGACAATCTTAACAGACCCATCACAAGCACGGAAATTGAAACTGTAATCAGAAATCTTCCAGCAAACAAAAGCCCAGGTCCAGATGGCTTCACAGCTGAATTCTACCAAAAATTTCGAGAAGAGTTAACACCTATCCTACTCAAACTCTTCCAGAAAATTGCAGAGGAAGGGAAACTTCCAAACTCATTCTATGAGGCCACCATCACCCTAATACCAAAACCTGACAAAGATACTACAAAAAAGGAAAACTACAGGCCAATATCACTGATGAACATAGATGCAAAAATCCTCAACAAAATTCTAGCAATCAGAATCCAACAACACATTAAAAAGATCATACACCATGACCAAGTGGGCTTTATCCCAGGGATGCAAGGATTCTTCAACATCCGCAAATCAATCAATGTAATTCACCACATTAACAAATTGAAAAATAAAAACCATATGATTATCTCAATAGATGCAGAGAAGGCCTTTGACAAAATTCAACATCCATTTATGATAAAAAACTCTCCAGAAAGCAGGAATAGAAGGAACATACCTCAATATAATAAAAGCTATATATGACAAACCCACCACAAACATCCGCAATGGTGAAAAATTGAAAGCATTTCCCCTTAAGTCAGGAACAAGACAAGGGTGCCCACTTTTACCACTACTATTCAACATAGTTCTGGAAGTTTTAGCCACAGCAATCAGAGCAGAAAAAGAAATAAAAGGAATCCAAATTGGAAAAGAAGAAGTAAAACTCTCACTGTTTGCAGATGACATGATCCTCTACATAGAAAACACTAAAGACTCTACCAGAAAATTACTAGAGCTAATTAATGAATATAGTAAAGTTGCAGGATATAAAATCAACACACAGAAATCCCTTGCATTCCTATACACTAATAATGAGAAAGTAGAAGAAGAAATTAAGGAAACAATTCCATTTACCATTGCAACCAAAAGAATAAAATACTTAGGAATATATCTACCTAAAGAAACTAAAGACCTATATACAGAAAACTATAAAACACTGATGAAAGAAATCAAAGAGGACACTAATAGATGGAGAAATATACCATGCTCATGGATCGGAAGAATCAATATAGTGAAAATGAGTATATTACCCAAAGCAATTTACAAATTCAATGCAATCCCTATCAAGCTTCCAGCGATATTTTTCACAGAACTAGAACAAATAATTTCAAGATTTGTATGGAAATACAAAAAACCACGAATAGCCAAAGCAATCTTGAGAAAGAAGAATGGAACTGGAGGAATCAATTTGCCTGACTTCAGGCTCTACTACAAAGCCACAGTCATCAAGACAGTATGGTATTGGCACAAAGACAGACATATAGATCAATGGAACAAAATAGAAAGCCCAGAGATAAATCCACAAACATATGGACACCTTATCTTTGACAAAGGAGGCAAGAATATACAATGGAGTAAAGACAATCTCTTTAACAAGTGGTGCTGGGAAAACTGGTCAACCACTTGTAAAAGAATGAAACTAGATCACTTTTGAACACCGCACACAAAGATAAACTCAAAATGGATTAAAGATCTAAATGTAAGACCAGAAACTATAAAACTCTTAGAGGAGAACATAGGCAAAACACTCTCCGACATAAACCACAGCAGGATCCTCTATGATCCACCTCCCAGAATTCTGGAAATAAAAGCAAAAATAAACAAATGGGATCTAATTAAAATTAAAAGCTTCTGCACAACAAAGGAAAACATAAGCAAACTGAAAAGACAGCCTTCCGAATGGGAGAAAATAATAGCAAATGAAGCAACTGACAAACAACTAATCTCAAAAATATACAAGCAACTCCTGCAGCTCAATTCCAGAAAAATAAACGACCCAATCAAAAAATGGGCCAAAGAACTAAATAGACATTTCTCCAAAGAAGACATACGGATGGCTAACAAACACATGAAAAGATGCTCAACATCACTCATTATTAGAGAAATGCAAATCAAAACCACAATGAGGTACCACTTCACACCAGTCAGAATGTCTGTGATCCAAAAATCTGCAAGCGATAAATGCTGGAGAGGGTGTGGAGAGAAGGGAACCCTCCTACACTGTTGGTGGGAATGCAAACTAGTACAGCCACTATGGAGAACAGTGTGGAGATTCCTTAAAAAATTGCAAATAGAAATGCCTTATGACCCAGAAATCCCACTGTTGGGCATACACATAGAGGAAACCAGAATTGAAAGAGACACATGTACCCCAATGTTCATTGCAGCACTGTTTATAATAGCCAGGACATGGAAACGACCTAGATGTCCATCAGTAGATGAATGGATAAGAAAGCTGTGGTACATATACACAATGGAGTATTACTCAGCCATTAAAAAGAATACACTTGAATCAGTTCTGATGAGATGGATGAAACTGGAGCCGATTATACAGAGTGAAGTGAGCCAGAAAGAAAAACACCAATACAGTATACTAACACATATATATGGAATTTAGGAAGATGGCAATGATGACCCTGTATGCAGGACAGCAAAAAAGACACAGATGTGTATAGTGGACTTTTGGACTCAGAGGGAGAGGGAGAGGGTGTGATGATTTGGGAGAATGGCATTGAAACATGTATAATATCATGTAAGAATCGAAATGCCAGTCTATGTCTGATGCAGGATATGACACGCTTGGGGCTGGTACGTGGGGATGACCCAGAGAGATGTTGTGGGGAGGGGGGTGGGAGGGGGGTTCATGTTTGGGAATGCATGTACACCTGTGGTTGATTCATGTCAATCTATGCCAAAACCAATACAGAATTGTAAAGTAAAAATTAAAAATAAACAAATAAATAAAGAAATAAAGAAATTAAAATGAAATAAATAAATAAATATATATATACACACACATCTTTATTCATAAGAGAACTATATATAATAGCCAAGAGGTGGGAGCTTCCCAAGTGTCCACCAGAGGATGAATTGATAAACAAAATGTGTTATATACATATGATGGAATATTATTCATCCTTAGCAAGGGAGGAAAGCCTGCTGCATGCTACAACATGCATGGAGCTTGATAACATTAAACTAAGTGAAACAAGCCAGTCAGAAAAAGACAAATTTCACTTACAAGAAGTATCTGAAATACTGAAATTCATAGAAAAAGAAAGTAAAACAGTAAAACAGTGGTTACAGGGGCTAGGAAGATGAGGTAAAGGAGAGTTACTGTTTAAAGGAAACTGGATTTCAGATTTACAAGATGAAAAATTTCCTATACTGAACACTTTTAATTGTGAACTTAAAAATAGTTAGGATGGTATAATTTTATACAATGTGTATTTTAACACCACAAGAAAGAAGAAAATTAGTATATGTAGACTGATAAAACAAATACTGTGAAATAGTAACTGTTGAATGTAAGCAGTCCATAAATGGTTTTTCACTGTATCATTCTTTCAATTTTTGCTGTATTTTTAGTTTTTCACAATCAAAAATTGAAAAAGAAAAAAGGACATATATTGTATGAATTGTATGACATATATTGTAAGAATTTTCTAGATTAGAAACATTTATAGAGACAGAAAAGGGAACAGAGATTTCCAGGGACTGAGGCATGGGGAGAGTCAAAGGTGATGAAAAATAGGTGGAGTTCTTTGGTTGTGCAGTGGTTAGGAACCTGCCTACCAATGCAGGGGACACAGGTTCCATTCCTGGTCTGGGAAGATCCCACATGCTGTGGAACAACTAACCCTGCATGTCACAACTACCGAAGCCCACATGCCTGGGGCCTGTGCTCTGCAACAAAAGAAGCCACTGTCAACAGTGGAGAAACAGACATAGAAAACAGACCCATGGACACGGGGATGGGGAGGAGGGGGAGAGCGTGAGATGTATGGAGAGAGTAACGTGGAAACTTACAACACCATATGTAATATAGATAGCTAGTGGGAACTGGCTGTATGCCTCAGGGAACACAGACAGGGCCTCTGTGACAATCTAGAAAGGTGGGATGGGAGGTTCAGGAGCGGGGGACATGGGTGTACCTACGGCTGATTCTTGTTGATGTTTGAGAGAAAGCAACAAAATTCTGTAGAGCAATTATCATTCAATTAAAAAATAAAAAATAAAAAACATGCCGGTGGTGGGTGGGGGAGAGACAGAGAGAGAGAAAATCCACTGCAATGAGAAGCACGAGTGGCACAAGGAAAAGGAGCCTCCACTCACTGCAGCTAGAGAAAGCCCACACAGCAACAAAGACCCAGCACAGCCAAAAAGTAAAATAGGTGGAAACAGAATGTGTTGATGACTGCACATCAGTGTGAATGTTGATATGACACACAATGGCACACTTTAAACACATTACAGTTGCAATTCTTACGTTTTACATTTTACCACAATTTTAAAAAGTAAAATGAGAATACCGTAGGCATATTATTTCATTTATAGAACTTTAGTACCAACTTTTCCAACTGAAGGTAATATGACACCATGGAAATAGCGGCTAAAAATAGACGCTCAGTCAACAACAGACTCAGAGAAGGACAGTTGTCTGGGATTCTGAGAATCACCTCGAGGTATGATGCCTCCATCTGATGCAGCCATATGAATCCATGAGGGGAATCAGCCGTAGCATGAAGCCTCTCCATGGAGGAATGAAGTAGCATGAAGCCTCTCCATGGAGGAATGAATGAATCTCTACTCTCTTGTGCCTGCATATTTTCTGCCTCTGAAATTCTTATAATGAGGATAACTATCTTTCCTGTTTGAACATATTAGAGCAAGGATGTTTGTGCTGTGTGCTAAGTCACTTCAGTCATGTCCGACGCTGTGTGACCCTATGGACTGTAGCTCGCCTTTAGAAAGTCTTCCTCACTAATCAAGTTCAAATAGCTCACAATCTTTTCAAATGACTGGATAAGCTAATCATGGCAACTTTACAGATGATGAAGCTGAATACTGCGGATGCAAATATCAGCTTACGCATGTCCCATTTACCAGTGAACAACCCCAGGAACTCCCGAACTGGGGTGTGAAAGATCAGCCAGCGTGTGTTACAATAGCCTTAATTCTAGAGTTCAGTTCACAGGGTGCTATCCAGGGAATCAGGCAGAATCTATCTTTGCATGACCACAAACTTGTTTAAATCCTTTCCTTCACCTTCTCTGATATCCTTTATGCTGAGAACATTCCCCAGCGAAATTACTACACCACAAACCTCTGCCTCAGACTCAGCTGCTCTTGGCTCTAACCAAAAACCTTATCATAGAGAACTGAAATTTTGTGTCAAACATCACAGAGCTAGACAAAGAATAAGTTGGGTTTAAACCCTAAATTAAAATGCACTTAGCCATCATGTTATGTATTCATTTAAGAACCTGGTGATGACAGAGTCAGGCATTCTAGCTCATCAGTAATCCTCTAATTTGGCCTTATTCTAGTAGCCTTATCTTAAATTCAGTGACACATCGCAGTAAAGAAAGGACACTACCAATGAGTTTCCTCAAAGCTCCTTTCATGTTCCTGTTCCTCAGGCTATAGACGAAGGGGTTCATTATGGGAGTGACCACAGCGTACATCAATGAAGTCACTGCAGTTTTCCCAGAGAACTCAGAAATAGCAGAACAAATATACAGTCCAAAACCTGTTCCATAGAACAAGGAAACAACTGAGAGGTGAGAAGACCCACAGGTAGAAGAAGCTTTATACTTTCTGCTTGATGATGGCATTCTCAAAATAGAGGAAACGATTTGAGTATAAGAGAAAATGATTCCAGAAAGAGGAATGCCACCTCATATGCTTACTGCAAAATACAGGACAATATTATTAATAAGGATGTCAGAGCAGGCAAGCTTGATGACCTGAACAGCTTCACAGAAGAAAAGGGAGATTTCCAAGTCTGTGCAGAAGGACAGTTGCAACACCATCAGACTGTGGAGCAGGGCGTCCGCAACGCTGATGGATAATGAGATGAGAATCAGCACAGCACAGAGGTGGGGGTTCATGATGACAGTGTATCTCAGGGGGTGACAAATGGCCACATAGTGGTCGTAGGCCATTGCTCCAAGGAGAAAATTTTCACAACTAACATAAATCAGGGCAAAGCAAATCTGGGTGAGACAGCCTGTGTAAGTGATGCTCTGATTCTGGGTTTGGACATTCACTAGAATCTTTGGGATCATGGTTGTGCTTAAACAGACATCAGTAAAAGACAGGTTGACGAGGAAGAAGTACGTGGGGGTGTGGAGGCGGAGGTCAGAGATGACAGCCAGGATGATGAGCAGGTTTCCCAGGACAGTGACCAGGTACATGGACAGGAACAGGCTGAAGAAAATGGTCTTCAGTTCGGGGTCCTCTGTCAGTCTCATGAGAAGGAATTCTGAAACATGTGTGATTTCTGGAGTCCATGTGGTTGATGATCTGATGAAAAAGATGTGGTTAAAAAAGACATGGAAACCTGTGATCCCTAGATGAGCATCAGGAGTATCACAAAGATCCACACCATCTTGGGAAGGGAAGGAGATTAATGAAGGGAGGGGAAAAGTAATGCCTTTTGCATGCATATTTTTCTGTTCTTAAAAAAAAATACCCGAAGTTGGTATATCAGAGCATGAGCAGTTAATTCTAGAAAGGAGAAAGACATGCTTCTTTTATAAATTATCTGTACTGTTCTGATTATTTGAAACATTAGGGGACTTCCCTGATGGTCCAGTAGCTAAGACACTGTGTTCCCAATGTAGAGAGCCTGGGTTTGACCCCTGGTCAGGGAACTAGATCCCATATGCTACAATTAAGACCTGTAAAAAAATTAATTTTATAAAGAGAAACAGAGGAGGGAGGCCATTGAAAATTTTGTCTGGATCCCCAGTGACCTCAGGACCAGGGAAAAGAAATAATACATAGGTATGTCAAGAACCAAAAATGAAAAGATAAGATGAAACTTATCAACTTTTCTCCCCTCCCCTACAATGACAGATGCACAAAGAAATGTTAGACAATTCTTTATAAGCCACCCTGTATCTGAACAGGAAGATTTCCAATCAGAAAGAAGTACAAGGTCATACAGAGAGTTTCATATTAGTAAATCAGATATGCTTACAAATATTGGTGCAAAATATAAAAAAGGCAAAGGTGTCATATGTTAGGCAGAGAGACTGGGCTCTAATCATCTGATGTATATGCCATTTTCATAGCTTCCCCTGTATGAACCTGTACCAAAACACCAAATATTCACTAAAGGAATTTAGGCTACCTTCTTGGTATCACAGCGGAAAGATGCTTGACATCTCTGATGTACCATACAGAACAGCTGTCCTTAGGAAGAACAGAAGGTCTGAGTGAGTCACCAGCTCCTGGGAAGGAGGGATCATTTATGGGAAGAGTCTCAGGTGTGCTTCTACTTTCCTAGAAAAGGTATAGTTGATTGAGGTAGTCACAGGCAGATCACAGTCTTGAACCCTGGAGATTCAATTTCCAAAGCTCCTCATTAACCAGCCAATTCATTGTCACTGTGATCCCAGGACAGTGCAAATCCTTAAGATCAAAACTGTACATGGGAGAAATTCAAGATGGTTGCTTTTCTGACCCCATGAGGCCAAGTGGACTTTTCTGCATCTGTACTGGCTCATGTTCATCACTTAACTTTTCATAAAGCTGTAAGGGGTTACAATGTCATCCCAAGACAACAGTGGTCAAGCATAATCTCAGTTCAGTTCAGTTCAGTTCAGTTCAGTCACTCAGCCGTGTCTGACTCTTTGCAATCCCATGAACTGCAGCACGCCAGGTCTCCCTGTCCATCACCAACTCCTGGCATTCACTCAAGCTCATGTCCATCGAGTCGGTGATGCCATCCATCCATCTCATCCTCTGTCGTGCCCTTCTCCTGCCCCCGATCCCTCCCAGCATCAGGGTCTTTTCCAATGAGTCAACTGTTTGCATGAGGTGGCCAAAGTATTGGAGTTTCAGCCTCAGCATCAGTCCTTCCAGTGAACACCCAGGACTGATAATCTCAGTACATTTAATTATATTTTATCCATTATCTAACTGGAGAAGGCAATGGCACCCCACTCCAGTACTCTTGCCTGGAAAATCCCATGGATGGAGGAGCCAGGTAGGCTGAAGTCCATGGGATCACCAAGAGTCAGACATGACTGAGCGACTTCACTTTCACTTTTCACTTTCATCCCTTGGAGAAGGAAATGGCAACCCACTCCAGTGTTCTTGCCTGGAGAATCCCAGGGACGGGGGAGCCTGGTGGGCTGCTGACTCTGGGGTCACACAGAGTAGGATACAACTGAAGTGACTTAGCAGCAGCAGCATTATCTAACAGGTTGGCATGGTACTCCACATTAATATCAACTAAAATAATTTTCATCTTTAAGGAATTCAAGAGTTTCATGTGTCTAATGCTATATTTTGGAGAAGGCAATGGCACCCCACTCCAGTACTCTTGCCTGGAAAATCCCATGGATGGAGGAGCCTGGTAGGCTGCAGTCCATGGGGCTGCAAAGAGTCAGACATGACTGAGAGACTTCACTTTCTATTTTCACCTTCATACATTGGAGAAGGAAATGGCAACCCACTCCAGTGTTCTTGCCTGGAGAATCCCAGGGACGGGGGAGCCTGGTGGGCTGCCGTCTATGGGGTTGCACAGAGTTGGACACGACTGAAGCAACTTAGCAGCAGCAGCAGCAGCAATGCTAGATTTAAAATGGATAACCAACAAGGATCTACTGTATAGCTCAGGGAACTCTGCTCAGCGTTATGCTGTAGCCTGGATAGGGGGGTAGTTTGAGGGGGAATGTATGTATGTATATATATGGTTGAGTTGCTTCACTGTTCACTTGAAACTATCACAATATTGTTAATGTGCTACACCCCAATACAAAATAAAAAATGAAAAAAAGATTTTCATCTGTTTGTCAATTAACTCCTTTCACTGTTTACTGCTACTGTATGAACTTGTGAAGATACAAGTTTCTTGATATTTTAAAACCAACATGAGACAGGATAGCCTTGTATTGTCATCCCTTACTATCCTAACCTCATTTGCTTTGAACACGTAAAATAATAGAAAATACAAAAGACTTAGAAATATAGAGTTTAAAAAGCCAAAGGCATTTGTGGAGGTTTGTTGCTGAGAATTGGGAGTGAACACAAGAGTTGGGGACTCTTTCTAGGACCACAACTTTGTACTTAGAAGAGCAGAAAGTTTCAAAAGAAGCCCCCAGGGCAGAACTGAATCAGGTTAGTCAGTGGTTTGGTAGCTGAATTTGGTGATGTTCTCAAAATCACTGAGTATCAGGGACTAGTTACCAGTCTGAATTCAAGACTAGAGGACTGGTAATTGCCAAGGGCAACTATGACTCTGTTAGGTGATAATGTATGAATACAAAAATGGAAGGAGAGGGAGGAAAAAACCTAGCAAGTAAAATGAATCTACAATTCAAATTTTAAATATCAGGAAGAATATGATCCTAAAATGTTTAACCTACCAAACCAAGAATCAGATCATCAATTTGTTCCAGGATAAGATTTTTTAAATAAACATTTGTTTTTTTTCATGGGGCTTCTTTCACTCAGCATAATGCCACTGAGAATCATTCAAGCTGCTGCCTGTCTCAGTTCTTCTTTACTGGTGTTTCTATTATAATGATTTAACTGCAGTTTACTTACGCATATCCACGGAAGTACATGTGAGTTGATTTTGTCTTGGGCTATTTTGAGTGAACTACTCAAAGTATTCATGCACAGGTTGAGGTGATGTATGATTTCATTTATATGATATCATGAAAAGCACAAAAAAGTAAGGCTAAAAAGCAGATCAGTGGCTCACAGTGGTTCACAAACACAGAGGACCATGTGCCTACAGTCTAGTCCAGGGCAGTTTGTTGGCAGATGATGTAACTGCTCTGCATATTGACTGTGGCGGTGGTTGTAAGAATCAAAGTATGTCTTAAAATACAGAGAGCTGCACACAAAAAGGGCATTTTGCTGTATGATCATTTTAAAACTAAATTTTTGAAAGATTAAATCGTGAGTATAGATAGCATTTTCAAAGAGAGACAGGAAAGTGTCTAGTTAAAAAATAACAATTCTAGGGAATTCCCTGATGGTCCAGTGATTAGGACTCTGAGCTTCGACTGTTGGGGGGCCTGGATTTGATCCCTAGTCAGGGAACAAAGATCCTACAAGCCAAGCAGTGCAGCCAAAAATAACGATAATAATAACAATTCTAAAAACCAATTTAATACAACATCTGATATATTTACATATCTTTATTCATAGTAGCATGATTTACAATAACCAAGGGGTAGGAGCAGTGTCCATTCAAGTGTCCATCAAAGGATGAATAGATAAACAAAAAGTATTATATACATACAATGGAATTACTTTCCCCATATCAGGAATTAGTTAAGGAGGTGACTTATGATCATAGTCTCAGTGATAAGAAAGAAGGTAATATCTTGTGAGGGTTTCCCCAGTGGCTCAGCAGCAAAGAATCTGCCTGCAATGCAGGAGAACAGGAGATTTGAGTTTGATCTCTGATTGGGAAGATCTCCTGGAAGAGAGCATGGCAATCCATTCCAGTATCCTTCCCTGGAGAATCCCATGGACAGAGGAGCTCGGTGGCTACAGTCCATAGGGTCACCAAGAGTCGGACATGACTGAAGCAACTTAGCATGCATGCACAATCTTGTGGATGACGCCATGTAAGTGTATATTATAAATAAAGCCTTGGTCAACAACAGACTCGGGGAAGGACAGTTGGGTTTTTCCCTCTGGGAACCATGTCTAGATATGATGCCTGCATCTGATCAGGCATCTGGGCCCATGAGGGGAATCAACCCTAGCATGAAGCCACTTTATGGAGGAATGAATGAATCTCTACTTTTCTGCTCCTGCACAGTTTCTGCCTGTGAAATGTTTGTCATGACAGATAACTACCTTTATAGTTTGGGCATGTTAGAGTCAGTATTTCTTTCCCTTATTTAAAGAAAGGCTTCCCCACAGATCAAGTTCAAAAGCCTCACTGTCATTTAAAACTACTGAGATAATCTAACCATAGCAATTTTTTACAACTGATGAAGCTGAATATTCTGGATGTAAATATTGGATCACACATATCCAATATATCAGTACAGTCTCAGGAACTCCTGAACTGGGATATAAAAGATCAGCCACTATGTCTCACAGTAGGCTTACATCTAAGGTTCAATTCATATGGTGCTGTCCATAGAATCAGGCAGGATACATCTCTGCATGACCAGAGATTTAAGTCCTTTCCCACTTTCTGTAATAAAGATAAATTAATATTTTTCCCCACTTTCTTTGTGCTGAGAACATTCCCCATGAAATGACCATACCAAGAATATCTACCTCAGATTCAGCTTCCATGTACCCTAGCTGGAGAAATTTATCTTAGAGAATAGAAATCATTTGTCAAAAGCCACAGTCCTACAATTAGAGAACAAACTTACGGTTGCTGAGGAAAGGATGGGGAGAAGGGATAGTTAGGGAGTTTGGGATGGACATGTACACTCTGCCATATTTAAAATGGGTAACCAACAAGGACCTACTGTACTGTAGAGCACATGGAACTCTGCTTAATGTTGAGTGGCAGCCTGGATGGGAAGGAAGTATGGGGGAGAATGGATATATGTATATGTATGGCTGAGTCCCTTTGCTGTAAACTCTCACAACATTGTTAATAGGCTATAGTGCAATACAAAATAAATTTTAAAAAATCAGTGCTTAAAAATAAAAAGCAAGTCAGGTATTAACCCTAAGTTAAAATGCACTTAGCTACCATATTATCTATTCATTTAAGAACCTGGTGGTGAAAAAGGCAGGCTTTCTATCTCATTAGCATTCCTTTTACTTTGATTCATTGTAGTGAACCCATCCCAAACCCAATGACACATCACAGAAAAGAAGGTATCCTACCAATGAGTTTCCTCAAAGCTCCCTTCATGTCTCTGTTCCTCAGGCTGTAGATGAAGGGGTTCATCACAGGAGTGACCACAGTGTACATCAACGAAGCCACTGCAGTCTTCCTAGAAGAATTAGTAACTGCAGAACTAATATACACCCCAAAAGCTGTCCCATAGAACAAGGTAACAACTGAGAGGTGAGACCCACAGGTAGAAAAGGCTTTATACTTTCTGCCTGATGATGACATTTTCAAAATGGAGGAAACAATTTGAATATAAGAGAAAATGATTCCAAAAAGAGGAACACCAGCAAATAAGCTAGCCACAAAATATATCAGGATGTTATTGATGAGGGTGTCAGAACATGCAAGTTTGATGACCTGAACAACTTCACAGAAGAAGAGGGGGATTTCCAGGTCTGTGCAGAAGGACAGTCGCAACACCATCAGACTATGGAGCAGGGCGTCCGCAATGCTGATGAACAAGGAGAGCAGAATCAGCTGAACACAGAGGTGAGGGTTCATGATGACTGTGTATCTCATTGGGTGACAAATAGCCACATAGCGGTCATAGGCCATTACTAAAAGGAGAAAATTTTCCCAACAAACAAAAGTCAGAACAAAGCAGATCTGGGTGATGCAGCCTGTAAAAGTGATGCTCTGACTCTGTGCTTGGATGTTCACTAGGATCTTTGGGATCATGGTTGTGCTTAAACAGATGTCTGTAAAGGACAGATGGGAGAGGAAGTAGTACATGGCAGTGTGGAGGTGGGAGTCAGAGATGACAGCCAGGACGATGAGCAGATTTCCCAGGACAGTGACCAGGTACATGGACAGGAACAGGTTGAAGAAGGTGATCTTCAATTCTGGGTCCTCTGTCAGTCTCATGAGAAAGAATTCTGAAACATCTGTGTGGTTTCTTGGTTCCATATTGTCGATAAATCTGATGGGAAAGATGTGACCCCTAGCCCAGCTGCAGGTGTATCACCAGAGGCAAACACCAATTTGAGAAAGGAAGTAATGGAATAGAGGGACACACATTATTTCGTTACTTTGAATAAAGTCCTGAAATTACTAAAAGCAGTGTGTCAACATTTGTTAATTATGGAAAGAGTTGAGGAATAGCCGTTTTTAAAATTACACCATCAGGCTTCCCTGGTGACTCAGTGGTCAAGAATCCATTTGCCAATTTAAGAGACATGGTTCAATCCCTGATCCAGGAAGATCCCACATACCCCAAGGCAACTAAGCCCATGCACTACAACTACTGAGCTTGTGCTCTAGACCTTGGGAGCTGCGACGGCTGAGCTCATGCACAACAACTGCTGAAGCCCACGTGCTCTAGCGCCTGTGCTCTGCAACAAGAGAAGTCACTGCAATGAGAAGTCTGCACACTGCAACTAGAGAAGAGCCCCTGTCCTCAGCAACTAGAGAAAAGCCCTCTCAGCAGTGAAGACTCAGCACAGCCAAAAATAAATAAAGTATAAATTATCTTAAAAGATAAAATTACACTATGTTGTTCTGATTATTTTTATAATAACATTTGGTAACTTTATTAGGGCTAATGAGTCTATCTGAATCATCACCTCCTTCCCCAGAGACCTCACAGCCTGGCAACAGAGATAATACAAAGCTGTGTCAAAAATCCACGAGTACAAGATATGGTCAAACTGCCCAAGCCTCCTCCCTGAATCGCTACAGAAAGGAAGTTAAACGGCAGCAATGTGGAAAACATGGAGAACAATCACCATGTTTGTAAATAAGCACATTCCTGCTGACAAGGCAAACAGTCTTTGAGAATGGAGAGCCACTAGGAGACTGACAGAATAAGAGCTGTTTGAAGATTACAGGAAAGATACAAGGAACATGTCGAGAAAATAGAAGACAGGCAAGAGGCAAATGGATGCCTTGGTTCTATAATTTTATGTATGTCCTCTTCTCACAATTTCCCCCGGTTAAACTTGTGGTAAAACACCTCTCTTGATTGCCAAGCAGGAATGAAGATTTACCTGAATGACTTTACTAGGTAATGATGGACTCTTGTCGAGATGCAATGATACGTCTCCTAGATGTTGAGTAATGGAAGCTGAAGTTTTAAAAAGAGGAGATGGACTGAGTGAAGCACTAGGCCCCTGAGCAGGGCGGGGAGGAGTATCATTTCCAGGAGGAGGCACATGTGTGCTGATATTATTGAGAAAGTGCTGTTGAGTGAGGCTGTCACCGACAATTTTTAGTCTCTGTACCTTTGGAGGACCAATACCCAAAGCTCCTCATTAGTCAAACAATTTTATCATCATGCTGATGCCAGGCCAGTGCAAATCCTTAAAGACCAAGAAGATATGATGGAAGAATTTAGGGTGGTGGAGTCCCTGATGTTATGAGGCCAGGTATTCACCAGTCACTGTTCTACCTTTTTCTGTTCATATGTATTTTATATCCAGTGCAAATATGGACATACCATTCTTCTCTAATTGGACAACAGTTTTCTTTTTTTAGATACAACCAATGACATATCCATGTAATCAATACTATCAGTTATAATTGGTTATGGTTTATCATTGTAGATGTGAAACTCATGCATTCATTCATTCCAACCATATAAGAAGGAATGAAATTCTGACACATTACAGCATTACGCATTACAATCTTAAAAGCCTTATGCTATGTGAAATAAACCAAGCCAAAAAGGACAAATATTATATGATTTAAGTTGTGAGGTATCTAGAATAAGCAACTTCGTAAAGACAGAGAGTAGAATGGTGGTTGCAGAGGATAAGGATTGGTTTTTAAGAGAGCTGGACTATATTAAAAGTTGTTTATTTCTGTACTGAGTAATAAAAGCACATTGATATTTGTGCGGTGAGCAATGTCACATGTGGAGATATTTCACTGGAAGTTTACTTGCCCTGCGTTTTTCTTCACTATACTGAAAGAACAATTATAAATTTTCACTTTTTGAATCACTTGTTTTAGTAGCTTATTTTTAAAGTGCTTGAATTTCTCAGTCTTTCCCTTTTGGATTGTGCTATTCTTTCAAATACTTAACTTCTCTAAGGTCATAAAAATATCTTTGCATGTTATCTTCCAAAATTTTAATCACTTTGAATAGATATAAAATTTATCATTTCAAAAGTCGCTAATGGAAAAAAAGTAGAAATTTGACCATCAATCAAGTTTTGCCCTATTTCATATATCAGGCAAGATTAAAATTCCAAAGTTGACCTGGATGGATTTTAAAATATTTAAAATTAAATGTAAATTCCAATTAAGTCGGGGGCTTTGTTCTTTGGACTAACTGTGAAGAAACTGATGGAATATTTGTTTATTATGTTATAAATGGAATTTTGTTTACTACTCAAAATAAAATGGTTCTCCTTTTAAAAAAGAAAAAAATATTATTTCAGCCATTTAAAATGTACAATTCCATGGCATTAAGAACATCCACAATGTTGTGTGACCACTAATATTATCCATTTCCTGATCATTTTCATTACCCTGAACAGAAATTCTTTATGTATTAAATAATAACTGAGAAATTCCCTGGCATTCCAGGGATTAGGGAATTCCTGGCATTCTCACTGCTGTAACCAGGGTTCAATCCTGCAAGCCGTGACAAATGGCAAAAAACAAAAACAACAAAAAACCCCTGCAAATTCTGCATTTCATTCTTTTCTCAGAACTTTCAGAAGGAGCCCAACACTTTGACTTTTGCCCAGCGTAGCTGATTTCAGGCTTTTGACTTCCAAGACTGCAAAAGAAAACATTTGTGTTGTTTTAAGATACTAAACTTGTGATATGTGTTACAATGACAGTGAGTAAGTGAAAGTTGCTCAGTTATGTCTGACTCTGTGACCTCATGGACTGGAGCCCATCAGGCTCCTCTGTCCACAGAATTCTTCAGGCAAGAATCCTGGAGTGGGTTGCCATTTCCTTCTCGAGGGGATCTTCCCAACCCAGGGACTGAACCCAGATCTTCTGCATTGTAGGCAGATTCTTTATCAACTAAGCCACCAGGGAAGTCCATTACAGTGACAATAGGAAACTGACGCAGAACATGTCCCAATTCAGGCTGATAATAAAAACAATGTCTTTGGGGCATCTCCTGGGCAAGATTCTTTTTGCACTGCAAAAAGACCAAAGGAGAGGGAGAGAGTTTTATTTCTAGTTACTGTGTCTGAAAATATTAAATCTGTATGCAGGCCAAGAAGCAACAGTTAGAACTGGACATGGAACAGTAGACTGCTTCCAAATCAGGTAAGGAGTGTGTCAAGACTGTATTGTCACTCCGCTTATTTAACTTATATGCAAAGTACATCATGACAAACACTGGGCAGGAGGAAGCACAAGCTAGAATCAAGATTGCCAGGAAAAATATCAATAACCTCAGATATGCAGATGACACCACCCTTATGGGAGAAAGCAAAGAAGAACTGAAGACCCTCTTGATGAAAGTGAAAAAGGAAGGTGAAAAAGTAGGCTTAAAACTCAATATTCAGAAAACTAAGATCATGGCATCTGGCCCCATCACTTCATGGCAAATAGATGGGGAAACAGTCAAAACAGTGACAGATTTAATTTTGGGGGGGTCCAAAATCACTGCAGATGGTGACTGCAGCTATGAAATTAAAAGACACTTGCTCCTTGGAAGAAAAGTTATGACCAACCTAGACAGCTTATTAAAAAAGCAGAACCATTACTTTGTCAATAAAGGTCTGTCTAGTCAAAGCTATGTTTTTTCCAGTAGTCATATACAGATGTGAGTTGGACTATAAAGAAAGCTGAGCGTCGAAGAATTGATGCTTTTGAACTGTGGTGTTGGAGAAGACTTGAGAGTGCCTTGGACAGCAAGGAGATCCAACCAGTCCATCCTAAAGGAAATCATTCCTGAATATTCAATGGAAGAACTGATGTTGAAGCTGAAACCAGTACTTTGGCTACCTGATGTGAAGAGCCAACTCATTTGAAAAGACCCTGATACTGGGAAAGATTGAAAGTGGGAGGAGAAGGGGACAACAGAGCAAGAGATGGTTGGATGGCATCACTGACTCAATGGACATGAGTTTGAGTAAACTCCAGGAGTTGGTAATGGACAGGGGGGCCTGGAGTGTTGCAGTCCATGGTGTTGCAAAGAGTTGGACACGACTGAGCAACTGAACTGAATTGAACTGACTGTATCTGAAAGTGCTTCCCTGGTGGCTCAGCAGTAAAGAATCTGCCTGCAATGTAGGAGATGCAATGGATGCAGGAGATGTGGGTTTGATCCCTGGGTCAGGAAGATCCCCTGGAGACGGGAATGACAACCCACTCCAGTATTCTTCCCTGGGAAATCCCGTGCACAGAAGAGCCTGGTGGGCTACAGTCCACAGGGTCACAAAGATGGACACGATCAAGCAACTGAGCAGACACACGTTGTGTCTGAGATGTCTTTGCCCAGCTATGCAGGCCAAGAAGCAACAGTTAGAACTGGACATGGAACAGTAGACTGGTTCCAAATCAGGTAAGGAGTGTGTCAAGACTGTATTGTCACACCACTTATTTAACTTATATGCAAAGTACATCATGACAAACGCCATTGGTGACCATCAGGGGACCAGCCTTAAGAGGAAGGCAAGAAGAATGAAATGGAGTCCTGTGCTTTTGTGCCTAGACCTACCAGACCTTTGAAGTCACTGTTAGAAAAGATGATAATTGTTTTTTTCATTTGACCCTGTTGGAGTCAAGACTTTTACCTTGTTATTGATGAAGGCCAGCATTCTCACTGACAGAGTTGAAGTAATTAAAATCTTCCAAAAGTAAATATGATAATATCATTGTGCCAATTTTGTAGATGAGGAAGCTGAGCTTAGAAAGTTCAAGTAGACTGTCAAAAGTCACAGAGCTATTTAGTAGAAGTAGGATTCAAGTTAAGGTGGTCTGATTCCAAAATTCTTACCCCCCAAAAATATAAAAATGAGAACTTTCCTGGTCCAATGGCTAAGACTCTGCACTCCCAATGCAGGGGACCTGGGTTTTATCCCTGGTCAAGGAACTAGATCCCACACGCTGCAACTAAGACCCGGAGCGGCCAAATAAATAAATATTTTAAAATAAAGTAAAATGAAATTAAAAAAAGAGAAACCCTAGTTTTTTAATTAAAAAAAAATTCTCATCCTTAACCATTTGATCTCTCTGGTATTAAGTATTCAAGAAGTTGGTCAGACTTTCTGGATTTATTATTTCTCTCTCCCTTTTATATTCTAGGAAGTGAAAGTCAGTCAGTTGTGTCCAACTCTTTGCACCCCTGGAACTCTTTACAGCCCCATGGATTGTAGTCCACCTGGCTCCTCTGTCCATGGGATTCTCCAGGCAAGAATACTGAAGTGGGTTGCCATTTTCTTCTCCAGGGAATCTTCCTGACCCAGGGATTGAACCTGGATCTCCTTCACTGCAGGCAGATTCTGTACCATCTAAGCCACCAGGGAAGTGCTATATTCTAGGAATAGAAGTACAAAGCAACTGAACATCAATGGAACGATGATATTCTAGAGATGAATTTCTTCAAAGCCCCCATCATGTCCTTATTCCTCAGGCTACAGAGAAAGGGGTTCATCATAGGAGTGACCATAGTGTAACCACAGATACTATCGCACTCTTTCTGGAGGAATGAGTAGCTACAGAACTAAGGTGCACCCCAAAGCCTGTCTCGTAAAACAAGGAAACAACTATTAATTGTGACTCACAAGTAATAGAAAATGCCTTATATTTTCCACCAGTTGATGGGATTTTCAGGACAGAAAAGACAATTCGAGTATAAGAGACAATTAGAGACAATTATCCCAGAGAGAGGAATAACACCCAACAGGCTGATCCCACTAAATACCCAAGTATGTTATTGACGAGGATGTTGAGCATATGACCTAGTTCACAGAAAAAGTGGGGAATTTTCAGGTCTGTCCAAAAGGACAGCCGCAGGGCCATCGGAGTGTGGAGCAGGGTGTCGAGAACACTAATAGAGAAAGAGACCAAAGCCAGCAGCCCGCAGAGCTTGGGGTTCATGATGGTCTTGTACCTCAGTGGGTGACAGATGGCCATGAATTGATCATAAGCCATCATCACCAGCACTCCATTTTTCAGTCCAGCAAACATCTGGACAAAGCAGATTTGTAACTGTGTAACTGATGGATTTGCTCTGGGTCTGGATGTTCACCAGCATCTTAGGTATGGTTGTGGAGGTGAAACAGATGTCTACAAAGGACAAGTTGGAGAGGAAGAAGTACATGGGGGTGTGGAGGTGATGGCCAGGATGATGAGACGGTTACCCAGCACAGTGACCAAGTACATGGACAGGAACAGGCAGAAAAGGAAGGGCTGCAATTCTGGATCCCCTGACAGTCCCAGAGGGAGGAATTCTGAGGTACTGGAGAGGTTTCCAGGTTTCATGCTGTCAGTGGAGCTGATAGAAAGATGGAGACAAGAAAACAAAACTTCAGAGAGACTTCCTTAATTTTGTGTCTGTGGGGCTTTTTCCTGTAAGATTTATTGATTTGTGGCTGCATTGGGATCTTGTTGCTGCTCAAGCGCTTTCACTAGTTGTGTCAAGCTGTGGCTACTCTTCATTGTGGTGTGCAGGCTTCTTACTGAGTGGCTTTTCTTATCACGGGGCACAGGTTCTAGGGTGCTCAGGCTTTAGTAGTGGCACACAGTCTTAGTTGCTCCGAGGCATGTGGGATCTTCCTGGAGCAGGGATTGAACCCATGTCCCCGGTATTGGCAAGTGGATTCTTAAACACTGGACTACCAGGAAAGCCCCGTGTGTCTGTTTTGAAACCAAATCAATTACAGGACTTTTTTCCTGCTTCCTCCTCTCCCCTTTTCTCATTTTACATTCCCGCAAAAATATCCTAAGTTTTTATAGTCCATCTATTGTTTGTCAAGTAGGGGTATTTACTTGGAAGAACAGTCATGGAATGTTGTTTTCTCCCTTAAGATGCCTCTAAGCAGATCATTCCAGTATAAAATTAGGACTGCATTCTAGGGACCTCCATGATGGTCCAGTGGCTAACAATCTGTGCTCTCACTACAGGGGGCCCAGGTTCGATCCCTGGTCAGGGAACTAGATCCTGCGTGCTGCATCTAAGAGTTCACAAGCTACACTAAAGAACAAAAGATCCCACATGCCCCAACAAAGACCCAGCACAGCCAAATAAATATTTTTTAAAAGACTGTATGTACTCTAGAATACAGTTTGGGAAAATACTGTCTGTGGATGAAATTCTGCCTGCTGTTTGAAAGTGAAAGTTGCTCAGTGGTGTCCAACTCTTTGTGACCCTGTGGACTATATAGTCCATGGAATTCTCCAGGCCAGAATAGTGGAGTGGGTAGCTGTTCCCTTTTCCAGGGGATCTTCTCAACCCAGGGATTGAACCCAGGTCTCTGCACTGCTGGTGGATTCTTTACCAGCTGAGCCACCAGGGAAGACCAAGGATACTGAAGTGGGTAGCCTATCCCTTTTCCAGAGGAGCTTCCAGACTCAGGAATGGAACCAGGGTCTCCTGCATTGCAGGCGGATTCTTTACCTGTTGAGCTACCCAGGAAGTCTCATTTTATTTATTTTCAGTTCAGTTCAGTTCAGTCGCTCCGTTGTGTCTGATTCTTTGCGACCCCATGAATCGCAACATGCCAGGCTTCCCTGTCCATCACCATCTCCCGGAGTTCACTCAAACTCACGTCCATCGAGTAACAGTAAATAAAGGTTTATTGGAACACATCATTCGTTTATTTACTGTCCTTAGCAGCTTCCTTGTTACATCTGAGTTGACAATACTCATGTCAAAGACCATATGGCCCACAAAACCTAAAGCTAACTATTTGGCTCTCTCTTGAAAAAAATGTGCCTACCTCTAGTCTAGAATCTTGATTAAATTTAGGTTCAATTTTTGGCAAACATCCTTAAATATTTTCATGAGGAAGCACATGTCTGTTTGTCTTCTTATAACACTTTTCGCCTGGATCCATTAACTCACCATGAATTACTAAATGATGGTATTTTAATTCTTTTTTCAATTATTGGCTGAACTGCTTCCAATAAGTATTAGAGAAACTTCCTCTAAACAAATAGGTTGATTTCTCAAGAAATTGAGTTCTTATAACAAAAGCTGAATACATCTCGATTCTTGTGTTCACTTTGCTTTTCTCCCTTGGCCTAATGCCTAGAAGGGAACTTGAGAGTGAGACAGAGTGAAAAAGGAGAGATAGAGGAAGGAGGACATCCCAAGAATAATGTCTCAAGGCTGAGAAAGGAAGGATGTGCACAAATTCCCACTGGGAATCCTCTTAGTATAATGAAATAGAGGGAGGAAATCATTTAAATAAGTTATGGCATGGCTATGATATGCCATGTTATTGCAATACTATTTTAACATTATTTCATCCTACTTTATTTTTTGAATGTTCATCATATTAACTTTTTAATGTTCAAAATAAAAACATTTAAGTTAGTTCTACATGTACAAAGCTAACCTGAAAAAATATTAAAGGAGAAAAGCAATTTATACACAGCTAGAGTATGGCCACAGTTATGAAAATATATAAATGCCCCTTAAAATGAACAATTGTTTACTTTTATGATGTTTTATAATGTCAGATTTCAAGCATCTGGAAAAGTACAAAGAGTGACAATGAAGGGCTTAAACCTACCGGAGGGCTTCCTTGGTGGCTCAGCAGTAAAGAATGCCCGCAATGCAGGAGACTGCCTGCCATACAGGAGACATGGGTTCAATCCCTGGGTTGAAACTTCCAGGGAAGTTTCCCTGGAGAAGGAAATCACAACCCACTTCAGTATTCTTGCTTGGGAAATCCCATGGACAGAGGAGTCTGGTGGACTACAGTTCATGGGGTTTCAAGAGTTGGGCACGACTTAACGACTAAACCACACCACCATCACTACCAAACCTACCAGAAAACATCTAATTCAAATTCAAGTATTGTTTCATATTTCCTTCATTTTTTTACAGTATTTAAAATTTTTATTTGGCTGCACTGGGTCTTAGTTGCAGCATGGAGGATATTTTTAGCTGCAGCATGCAAACTTGCATGAAGCATGTGGGATTTAGTTCCCTGACCAGGAATCAAACCTGAGACCCATGTATTGGAAGGGTGGAGTCTTACCCATTGGGCCACGAGGGAAGTCCTGGCCCATTGATTTTAACATACACTCTCACATCAATGGGTATTTGGGTACGTTAAATTCTGTTTCCTAGAGTATTTATGGAGACACATCCATAAATAACAGTGTTAAACTCAGCACAGTGAATGCCCACCAAGTATTCTCTGGGAAGGGCAGGAGGGAAATAATAAGAAAGAGGACTTCCTGTGTATGTGTATGACTTACCTTTAAAATTTCCTATTTTAATATAATTTTATTTAACCCAATATATACAAAATGTTGTCTCAACATGAAACCAATATAAAAATTATTAGTGAGCTATTTTATATTATTTTTTCATAGAAAGAGTTCAAAATCTGGTGTATGTTTTATGGTTAGAGCACATCTCAATTTGGGTGCTAGATTTTCATCAGAAATATTTGACCTATATTTTTTATGATTTTTTTTTATGGAGAATAATTGCTTTACAATGTTGTGTTAGATTCTGCTGTACAGCAAAGTGAATCAGCCATGGATGTGTGCTCAGTCGCTTCAGTAGTGTCTGACTCTTTGTGACCCCATGGATTGTAGCCCGCCAGGCTCCTCTATCCATGGGATTCGCCAGGCAAGAATACTGGAGTGGGTTGCCAGGCCCACCTCCAGGGAATCTTCACAACCCAGGGATCAAACCAGTGTCTTCTGTGTCTTCTGCATTGAAGGCAGATTCTTTACTGCTGAGCCACCGGGGAAACCCCAATCAGCCGTACATATACATATATCCCCTCTCTCTTGAGCTTCCTAGACACAAACCCCCATTCCATCCCTCTAAGCCATCACATAGCACTGAGCTGAGCTCCCTGTGTTATACAGCAGCGTCCTTCTGGCTACCTATTTTACATATGATAATGAATGTTTCAGGACTTCCCTGGGGGCTCAGATAGCAAAGAATCTGCCTGCAATGGGGGAGACCTGGGTTCAATCCCTGGGTCGGGAAGATCCCCTGGAGGAGGAAACCCACTCCAGTATTCTTTTTTTTTTTAATTTATTTATTTTAATTGGAGGCTAATTACTTTACAATATTGGTTTTTGCCATACATTGACATGAGTCAGCCATGGGTGTACATGTGTCCCCCATCCTGAAACCCTTCCCACCTCCCTCCTCATCCCATCCCTCAGGGTCATCCCAGTGCACTGACCTTGAACACCCTAGCTCATGCATTGAACCTGGACTGGCGATCTATTTCACATAGGGTAATATATATGTTTCAGTGCTATTCTCTCAAATCATCCCACCCTTGCCTTCTCCCACAGAGTCCAAAAGTCTGTTCCTATACACCTGTGTCTCTTTTGCTGTCTCACATACAGGGTCATCGTTACCATCTTTATAAATTCCATATATATGCTTTAATATACTGTTATTGGTGTTTTTCTTTCTGACTTACTTCACTCTGTATAATAGACTACAGTTTAATCCACCTCATTAGAACTGCTTCAGATATGTTCTTTTTTAATAGCTGAGTAATATTCCATTGTGTATATGTACCACAGCTTTCTTATCCATTTGTCTGCTGATGGACACCTAGGTTGCTTCCATGTCCTAGCTATTGTAACCAGTGCTGCGATGAACATTGGGGTACATGTGTGTCTTTCAATTCTGGTGTGTATGCCCAGCAGTGGGATTGCTGGGTCATAAGGCAGTTCTATTTCCAGTTTTTTAAGGCATCTCCACACTGTTCTCCATGTGGCTGTACTAGTTTGCATTCCCACCAACAGTGTAACAGGGTTCCCTTTTCTCCACACCCTCTCCAGCATTTATTGTTTGTAGACTTTTTGATAGCAGCCATTCTGACTGGCGTGAGATGGTGCCTCATTGTGGTCTTGATTTGCATTTCTCTGATAATGAGTGATGTTAAGCATCTCTTCATGTGTTTGTTAGCCAACTGGATGTCTTCTTTGGAGAAATGTCTGTTTAGCTCTTTGGCCCAATTTTTATTCACTCCAGTATTCTTGCCTGTATAATTCCATGGACAGCAGAGCCTGGCAGGCTAGTCTGTGGGGTCACAAAGAGTCAGACATGACTGAGTGACTAACACACACACTCACACACAGTGTTTCAATGCTACTCTTTCACTTTGTCCCACCCTCTCCTTCCCCTGCTGTGTCCACAAGTCCCTTCTCTATATCTGTGGCTCTATCCTTGCCCTGCACAAGGTTCATTGGTAGTATTTTTCCAGATTCCATATATAGGCATTAATGTCTGGTATTCGTTTTTCTATTCTGATTCACTTCATCTATATTTAGATTTCCTACAATTTATAGTTGAAAAGGCAGGTTCATATATCCACATGCTCTAACACACATATGTTTTCCTGAAACTGCACTGAGACCCTGCTCGCTCTGAAAGCTCGTAGCTCCCAGCTTCTGTCCGGGCAGTTTTCTTCTGAGCATCTAGCATGATCTGTAATGATGTCTGCCTTCGACGCAACTTTTAAAAGGTGACTGAAGCAAATAAGGCAAAAGGTTTGCATTAATTCTGGAAGGTGGTGGCATGGCTATTTATTTTACTGCTCACTGTGCTGTTTTCACGGTTTAAAATATTTTGTAATGTTTCACTTGGAGGTTTTCAAATAACGGCTAGAAAAGTAGACCAGTGGGTCTCAACCTCCTTGCCCAGAGTTATCACAAGTAGGAGATCAGGACAAGACTTGAATTCTCTAAGAATGAAATCTGGAACAAGGAATGGGAAAATCAAAAAGCCGAACTCACCCCACTCCAGGCCCACTCACTACCAAAAAAATTGGTAGAGAATTATAGAACATGTGCCAGATTTCTGAAGGGGATCATTCATGCTCAGGTGGGTCTCTGGGATTTAGGAGATCAGAGCCAGAAATGATGAAAGCTGAAGGTAAACTGGATGAAAGTGGGAGGATAAATATACCAATGTCAAAAACTTGTCATTTTACTTATAATTCCATTGAACTACTTATCTTACCTCTTGGATTTCCTCCAGATAGACTGGTTAAAAAAATAAACTTGGGCTCCCCTTGTGGTCCAGTGGTGAAGAATCCACTTGCCGATGTAGGAGACAGGGGTTTGACCCCTGATCAGGGAAGACCCCACATACTGCAGAGCAACTAAGCCCATGTGGCACAACTATAGAGACCAGGAGCTGCAACTATTAGTGCCTACATGTCACGACGATTGAAGCCTTCTCACCGTAGAGCCTATGCTCAGCAACAAGAGAAACCACCACAATGAGAAGCCAGAACATTGAAACTAGAGAATAGCCCCCTCTCCTGTAAGAACTAGAGAAAAGCTCCCACACCAACAAATACCCAGCACAGTTCAGTTGCTCAGTTGTGTCCTACTCTTTGCGACCCCATGAATTGCAGCACGCCAGGCCTCCCTGTCCATCACCAACTCCCGGAGTTCACTCAAACTCATGTCCATCGAGTCGGTGATGCCATCCAGTCATCTCATCTGTCATCCCCTTCTCCTCCTGCCCCTAATCCCTCCCAGCATCAGAGTCTTTCCCAATGAGTCAACTCTTCGCATGAGGTGGACAAAGTACTGGAGTTTCAGCTTCAGCATCATTCCTTCCAAAGGACACCCAGGACTGATCTCCTTTAGGATGGACTGGTTGGATCTCCGTGCAGTCCAAGAGACTCTCAAGAGTCTTCTCCAACACCACAGTTCAGAAGTATCAATTCTTCAGTACTCAGCTTTCTTCACAGTCCAACTCTAGCCTTGACTAGACAGACCTTAGTCGGCAAAGTATTGTCTCTGCTTTTGAATATGCTGTCTAGGTTAGTCATAACTTTCCTTCCAAGGAGTAAGCATCTTTTAATTTCATGGCTACAGTCACAATTTGCAGTGATTTTGGAGCCCTCCAAAATAAAGTCTGACACTGTTTCCACTGTTTCCCCATCTATTTCCCATGAAGTGATGGGACCAGATGCCATGATCTTAATTTTCTGAATGTTGAGTTTTAAGCCAATTTTTTCACTCTCCTCTTTCACTTTCATCAAGAGGCTTTTTAGTTCCTCTTCACTTTCTGCCATAAGGGTGGTGTCATCTGCATATCTGAGGTTATTGATATTTCTTCCCGCAATCTTGATTCCAGCTTGTGTTTCATCCAGCCCAGTGTTTCTCATGATGTACTCTGCATAGAAGTTAAATAAGCAGAGTGACAATATACAGCCTTGACATACTCCTTCTCCTATTTGGAAGCAGTCTGTTGTTCCATGTCCAGTTCTAACTGTTGCTTCCTGACCTGCATATAGGTTTCTCAAGAGGCAGGTCAGGTGGTCTGGTATTCCCATCTCTCTCAGAATTTTCCACAGTTTATTGTGATCCACACAGTCAAAGGCTTTGGCATAGTCAATAAAGCAGAAATAGATGTTTTTCTGGAACTCTCTTGCTTTTTTGATGATCCAGTGGATGTTGGCAATTTGATCTCTGGTTCCTCTGCCTTTTCTAAAACCAGCTTGAATATCTGGAAAATCATGGTTCACGTATTGCTGAAGCCTGGCTTGGAGAATTTTGAGCATTACTTTACTAGCATGTGAGATGAGTGCAATTGTGTGGTAGTTTGAGCATTCTTTGGCATTGGAATGAAAACTGACCTTTTCCAGTCCTGTGGCCCTGCTGAGTTTTCCAAATTTGCTGGCATATTGAGTGCAGCACTTTCACAGCATCATCTTTCAGGATTTGAAATAGCTCAACTGGAATTCCATCACCTCCACTAGCTTTGTTCATAGTGATGCTTTCTAAGGCCCACTTGACTTCACATTCCAGGATGTCTGGCTCTAGATGAGTGATCACACCATTGTGATTATCTGGGTCGTGAAGATCTTTTTTGTACAGTTCTTCTGTGTATTCTTGCCACCTCTTCTTAATATCTTCTGCTTCTGTTAGGTTCATACCACTTCTGTCCTTTATCAAGCCCATCTTTGCATGAAATGTTTCCTTGGTATCTCTAATTGTCTTGAAGAGATCTCTAGTCTTTCCCATTCTGTTGTTTTCCTCTGTTTCTTTGCATTGATCGCTGAAGAAGGCTTTCTTATCTCTCCTTGATATTCTTTGGAACTCTGCATTCAGATGCTTATATCTTTCCTTTTCTGCTTAGCTTTTCACTTCTTTTCACAGCTATTTGTAAGGCCTCCTCAGACAGCCATTTTGCTTTTTTGCATTTCTTTTCCATGGGGATGGTCTTGATCCCTGTCTCCTGTACAATGTCACGAACCTCATTCCATAGTTCATCAGGCACTCTGTCTATCAGATCTAGTCCCTTAAATCTGTGTCTCACTTCCACTGTATAATCATAAGAGATTTGATTTAGGTCATACCTGAATTGTCTAGTGGTTTTCCCTACTTTCTTCAATTTAAGTCTGAATTTGGCAATAAGGGGTTCATGATCTGAGCCACAGTCAGCTCCCAGTCTTGTTTTTGCTGAGTGTACAGAGCTTCTCCATCTTTGGCTGCAAAGAATATAATCAATCTGATTTCGGTGTTGACCATCTGGTGATGTCCATGTGTAGAGTCTTCTCTTGTGTTGTTGACCCAGCACAGCCAAAAATAAATAAATAAAATTGTTTTTAAAAAAAACTCTTCAATTTCTCACTGCATTTATTGGGCACTTCAGATTACCTTCAATGTACTCATCTACCTTTCCTCTGGATATTGAAGGATGGAGATGGAAGATCTGCCCCCACAAAGGGTAGATGGCCCAAGTAAGGCAACTGGCTCCAGGCCAAGAGGGATCATCCCAGAAGGAGAATTAAGTGTGCTATTTTCTGAGCTGAGTAGTGCTGTTCACAGGTGAACCGTTTATCGTCTCTGTGGCCCAGGGGATTATGGGGGGGGGCTCAATTTTCAAAGCTCCTCATTAGGCAAGTGTGCACCATCATTTCTTCCCTAAGGCAGTTCAAATCCTTAAGGAGCACAGATCTTAGAAGACAGAACTCCTGCATAGCTGACTTCCTGACCCTGAGAGGACAGACAGGTATATGTCATTTTCTCCCCACATTTCCTCTCACCTCCAGGCCTTCTCATTCTTGAATCTTGGGTCTAACCTGAAGGGAACTGATGGGCTTCTCCTTAGACTAATTCCCAGCCTTCTCTGAGCCAAAATCACTAAAGGACTAGAGAACCAGAGTGGCTTAGTCCCCACAGGGACAGAGACTCAGTGATGGAGAAAATGTGCCATGGGATCTTTACAAAGTCACAAGAAAATCTTCTGCTTTCTTAATTAAAGTCTCTGCATGAATGTGGTTAGTATCATTGTAGGAAAGAAGTAGCAAGGTTGGTTCAAATGATTAAGAATCTGCCTGTCAATGCAGGGGACACAGGTTCAATCGTGGTCTGGGAAGATCCCACATGCCACGGAGCAACTAAGCCCATGAGCCAAAACTACTGAGTCTGCACTCTAGAGCCCAGATGCTGCAACTACTGAAGCCTGTGCGCCTAGAGTCTATATTCCACAACAAGAGAAGCCACCACAGTGAGGAGCCTGCACTCCACAATGAAGAGTAGCCCCTGCTTGCTGCAACTAGAGAAAGCCCACACACAGCAATGAAGACAAAAGAAAGTAGCAAGGAAACAAATTTACTAGTTATTTAAGCAGGCTTTTCAAGGTTGCCTGAAAAATAGGCATAAGCTAGCAATCTTAAAAAAAAAATCACAGTGGCTCTTCCCTGGTGGTCCAGTGGTTAACATTACATGATTCCAATGCAGAGGGCTCAGATTCAATCCCTATTCAGGGAACTAAGAACCCACATGCTGCAAGGAAGGGTCAAAAAAAAGTCACAAGAAAAAGCACTAATTGTGAAGGAAGTGACCAATAAACTGACTGCATTAATACTGGGAAACTGTCAGGGATAAGATGATGCTGTGAAAATGCTGCACTCAATATGCCAGCAAATTTGGAAAACTCAGCAGTGGCTACAGGACTGGAAAAGGTCAGTTTTCACTCCAACCCCAAAGAAAGGCAATGCCAAAGAATGCTCAAACTACCACACAATTGCACTCATCTCACATGCTAGCAAAGCAATGCTCAAAATTCTCCAAGCCAGATTTCAACAGTACGTGAACTGAGAACTTCCAGATGGTCAAGCTGGATGTAGAAAAAGTAGAGGAACCAGAGATCAAATTGCCAACATCTGTTGGATCATAGAAAAAGCAAGAGAATTCTAGAAAAACTACTTCTGCTTCATTGACTATACTAAAGCCTTTGACTGTGTGGAATCAAGAATTGATGCTTTTGAACTGTGGTACTGGAGAAGACTCTTGAGGGTCCCTTGCACAGCAAGGAGATCACACCAATCAATCCTTAAGAAAATCAGTCCTGAATAGTCATTGGAAGGACGGATCCTGCAGCTGAAGTTCCAATACTGTGGCCACCTGATGTGAAGAACTGCTCATTGGAAGAGACCCTCTTGCTGGGAAATATTGAAGGCAGGAGGAGAAGGGGATGACAGAGGAGATGGTTGGATGGCATCACCAATTCAATGGACATGAATTTGAGCAATCTCCAGGAGTTGGTGATGGACAGGAAAGCCTGGCTTGCTGCAGTCCATGGAGTTGCAAAGAGTCGGACATGACTGAGTGACTGAACTGAACTGAGGGATATGTGTGTTAGTTGCTCAGTTGTGTCTGACTCTTTGTGACCCCATACTGGAGCCCATGAGGCTCCTCTGTCCCTGGAATTCTCCAGGCAAAAATACTGGCTTCTGCTGCTGCTAAGTCACTTCAGTCGGGTCCGACTCTGCGTGACCCCACAGACAGGAGCCCACCAGGCTCCTCTGTCCACAGGATTCTTCAGGCAATAATACTGGAGTGGGTTGCCATTTCCTTCTCCAGGGGATCTTCCTGACCCAGGGGCTGAACCCAAGTCTCTTGCGTCTCCTGCATTGGCAGGTGGATTCTTTACCATTGCATCATCTGGGAAGTCCTTCTCTAAGTGTAAAAGTTGTTCAATATAAAAGTTTTTAAAATTAAGAAAAACCAAAATATGGCCCTACATACTCATCAAAATGGTCCAAACAAAAGAGACAATGTGAAATATTGGCAAGAGAGCAGGAATGAAATTTGGTGCAGCTATTTTGGAAAACTGCATGGTAGTTATGAAATAAATATTACCATCAGTTCAGTTCAGTCACTCAGTTGCGTCCAGCTCCTTGCCATACCTATTCCTTAATACATAGCCACAAAAATACGTAGTTGTGAATCAAAAGACAACTATTTATAAAATATCCCAGCTATAAACAGACAAAATGTCCAAAACAGTTGAATGATACAGTGTACAAATTCATTCTATGGAAAACTATGCAACAGTGAAAATAAACTCTGGCTAGATACACCAGCAAAAATGTATCTCAAAAAATGTAATGCTGAGCAGAAGCCAGGCACAAATGACAACATGTGATATCAGGCACAAGAGTACACGTAACTTAAGTCAATTAATTGTGCACTTTGAATGAGTGAAATTTTTGGTACATGAATTATATCTCAACAAAGTTGTTTTTAAAATACATGTTTCTAGGGGATTCCCTGGCCATCCAGTGATTAGGACTCTATCTTCACTGCCAGGGCCTGGTTTCTTGTTCTTTTTTCAGCGCCTGGTTTTGATCTATGGTAAAGAACTCCTGCAAGCTGCACAGTGCAGTCAACAAACAAACAAACAAATACAAATGAACTTACTTAGAAAACACAAACAGACTCAGACATAGAAAACAAACTCATGGCTACCGAATGGGAAAAAGGGGTGAGGAAGGAATAAATCAGTTCAGTTCAGTTCAGTCGCTCAGTCGTGTCCGACTCTTTGCGACCCCATGAATCGCAGCACGCCAGGCCTCCCTGTCCATCACCAACTCCTGAAGTTCACTCAGACTCATGTCCATCGAGTCAGTGATGCCATCCAGCCATCTCATCCTCTGACGGTCCCCTTCTCCTCCTGCCCCCAATCCCTCCCAGCATCAGAGTCTTTTCCAATGAGTCAACACTTCACACAAGGTGGCCAAAGTACTGGAGTTTCAGCTTTAGCATCGTTCCTTCCAAAGAAATCCCAGGGCTGATCTCCTTCAGAATGGACTGGTTGGGTCTCCTTGCAGTTCAAGGGACTCTCAAGAGTCTTCTCCAACACCACAGTTCAAAAGCATCAATGCTTCGGGGCTCAGCCTTCTTCACAGTCCAACTCTCACATCCATACATGACCACAGGAAAAACCATAGCCTTGACTAGACGGATCTTAGTTGGCAAAGTAATGTCTCTGCTTTTGAATATGCTATCTAGGTTGGTCATAACTTTTCTTCCAAGGAGTAAACGTCTTTTAATTTCATGGCTGCAGTCATCATCTGCAGTGATTTTGGAGCCCCCCCCCAAATAAAGTCTGACACTGTTTCCACTGTTTCCCCATCTATTTCCCATGAAGTGATGGGACCGGATGCCATGATCTTCATTTTCTGAATGTTGAGTTTTAAGCCAACTTTTTCACTCTCCTCTTTCACTTTCATCAAGAGGCTTTTTAGTTCCTCTTCACTTTCTGCCATAAGGGTGGTGTCATCTGCATATCTGAGGTTATATAAACAATAAGGTCCTACTGTATAGTACAGGGAACTATATTTAATATTCAATATCCTGTAATAAACTCACTGGAAAAGACCTTGATGTTGAGAAAGACTGAGGGCAGGAGGAGAAGGGGACAGAGGAGATGGTTGGATGGCATCACTGACTCAATGGACATGGGTTTGGGTAGACTCCAGGAGTTGGCAATGGACAGGGAGGCCTGGCGTGCTGCAGTTCATGGGGTTGCAAAGAGGTGGACATGACTGAGTGACTGAACTGAATAAACCATAATGGAAAGAAATATGAAAAAGAATATGTATATGTACATGTATATGTATATGTGTGTGTGTATAAATATATATATATATATATACTTCCTTGTTGGATCAGTAGTAAAGAATCCACCTGCCAATGCAGGAGACTCGGGTTCAATCCCTTGATTGGGAAGATTCCCTGGAGAAGGAAATGCCAACCCACTCCAGTATTCTTGCTTGGGAAAGCCCAAGAACAGAGAAGCCTGGTGGGCTACAGTCAGACATGCAAAGAGTCAGATGTGACTTAGCGACTGAACAACAACATACATATATGTAATGCTGAGTCACTTTGCTGAACACCCGAAACAACACTGTAATCAACTGTACTTCAATTTTAAAAGAGTTAAAAATACATGATTCCATAGAGTACCTACATTCTGATGGCAGGAATCAGAGTGATTAGTAGTGCTCATAATATTCTGTATCTTGATCAGAGCTTGCAATAGTTAATACTGAGGTATTCTGCTGTTGTTCAGTCACTAAGTTGTGTCTGACTCTGTGACGCCATGGACTGCAGTACACCAGGATGCCAGGCCTCCCTGTCCCAGAGGTGTTTTACCTTGTAAAGATTCATGCATTTGTTCATTCTCGTATATGTTAAATGTATAAACAAAATGTGTTGTTAAAAGTTCATAATTCCAAGGAGAATTGAACCACCTGCAGTCTTCATGGGAAGACTCACTACAGACCTTGTTCAGGACGTGATAGGAGACAAGAAATGTAGAGGTACACAGGTGATTTGTAAGCACAACTTAAAAGCTTTATCTAATAGGCAAACATCTATTAAAGGGCTTCCTCAGTGATTCATATGGTAAATAATCCACCCGCAATCTTGGAGACCTAGGTTCGATCCCTGGGTTGGGAAGATCTCCTAGAGAAGAGAATGGCTACTATTCTAGTATTCTTGCCTGGAGAATCTCATGGACAGAGGAGCCTGGTGGACTACAGTCCATGGGTTTGCAAAGAGTTGGACATAACTGAGTGACTAAGCATGCACGCAAATATCTATCAAACCTATATCCCCATATAAATAGTTTTTCAATTTTGTTATACTGCAGATGGTGACTGCAGCCATGAAATTAAAAGATGCTTACTCCTTGGAAGAAAAGTTATGACCAACCTAGATAGCATATTCAAAAGCAGAGACATTACTTTGCCGACTAAGGTCCATCTAGTCAAGGCTATGGTTTTTCCTGTGGTCATGTATGGATGTGAGAGTTGGACTGTGAAGAAAGCTGAGCACCGAAGAATTGATGTTTATGAACTGTGGTGTTGGAGAAGACTCTTGAGAGTCCCTTGGACTGCAGGGAGATCCAACCAGTCCATTCTAAAAGAGGTCAGCCCTGGGATTTCTTTGGAAGGAATGATGCTAAAGCTGAAACTCCAGTACTTTGGCCACCTCATGTGAAGAGTTGACTCACTGGAAAAGACTCTGATGCTGGCAGGGATTGGGGGCAGGAAGAAAAGGGGATGACAGAGGATGAGACGGCTGGATGGCATCACCGACTCGATGGACATGAGTCTGAGTGAACTCCAGGAGTCGGTGATGCACAGGGAGGCCTGGCGTGCTGCGATTCATGGGGTCGCAAAGAGTCGGACACGACTGAGTGACTGAACTGAACCAAACCATATGTAAAAGTTATTTTTAAAAACTGACCATCTGTGGACTATATTGGTTAGTGATTACTGCTAACTGGGAGAAAGAAAAAAAAAAAAAAAACTCCCTACCATCACCACTACCATAGAGTCCATAGGGTTGCAAAGAGTTGGACATGACTGAAATAACCTAGCACACATCACCAACACCACTACCGTCACCACACACACACACACACACACACACACACACAGAAAACAAAAGAACAAATACACAGAAAACATGGTGGCTTAAAACATTAGGTTTTTATTTTTCTCAAGTAACAAGTCTTGAAGATATTAAAACATTTTCTTTCAGCATTACTACATTCTTCTAAGGGACAATGAATGAATAAAAAATTTCTCACAATCATTGCATAACTTAGGCTTCTCCCATATACGCATTATTCAGAGGCTTTTTCACATTATTCAAAACCAGTTCTTTCCACTTAGCATTTTGTTGTATGTCTTAAAGATTGAGAGTTCCCTGAAATCTACTTTACATGGATGTCATCAAAAGGGACTTATTGAGCATGAGTTCTCTCATGACACTGAAAGGGTAAGGATTTACTGAAACTGAGCCCACAGATCTTGCAAGTATAGGGTTTTTCTCCAGTATGTATTCTTTTGTGCACAGTGAGATTACACTTTACACTGAAGGATTTTCCAAATTGATTACACTCATAGGGTTTCTCCCCTGTGTGAGTTCTCAAGTGTACTGTAAGGGAAACATGCCTGCTAAAAGCTTTTCCACATTCACTGCAGTTAAAAGGTTTCTTGCCCCTGGTATGGATTTTCATATGCCTCCCATGAGATAAGAGACCACGGAAGGTTTTCCCACATTCCGTACATTCATACTTCATTTTCATGTGAATTTTCTTATGTAACATGAGGAAAGATTTCACTCTGAAGGCTCTTCCACACTGATTACATGTAAAGGGTTTTTATCCAGTGTGAATGCTCGCATGTTCTTTAAGGCATGAGCGATCCCTGAAGGCTTTCCCACAGTCATTGCACTTACAGGGTTTCTCTCCAATATGAATTTTCTTATGTGTGGTAAGGTTGGAGCTCAGCCTGAAAGCTTTCCCACATTGATTACACTTGTAAGGTTTCTCTCCAGTATGTATCCTCATGTGTGTCTTAAGAGATGCCTCACTCTTTAGGGCTTTACCACAGAGGCTACATCCAGTGACTGTCTCTCCAGTGTGGATTCTCTTATGTTTTTTAAAGTATAGGAGAACACTATAGGTTCTTCCACAATCATTGCACTTATAGGGTTTCTCTCCAGTATGTCTTGTCTGGTGTATGGTAAGCCTAGAGTTTCTGCTGAAGGTTTTGTTGCATTGATTACATTGGTAGGGTTTTTCTCCTGAATGAGTCCTTGCATGCTGTCTGAGAAGTGAGCTACCTCAGAAGGTTTTTCCACAGTCATGGCACACATAGGGCTTCTCTCCAGTATGAATTCTCTTATGACGCGCAAGGTAAGAGCTTGAGCTGAAAGATTTCCCGCACTGATCACACTTGAATGGTTTTTCTCCAGTGTGGGTTCTCATGTGCAACTTAATGGACCCATGGCTCTGTAATACTTTACCACACAGACTACACTCAAAAGGTTTCTCTCTAATGTGAGTTTTCTCATGCTTCTTAAGAAGTGAGATTGAATTTAAGACTTTCCTGCAGTCACTGCATTCATAGGATCCCTCTCCTGTACGTTTTCTCTTGTGGCTGGCTAAGTTAGAGCTCCTGATGAAGGAATTTTCATCTGTTTCACAGTTGTATGATTTCTTCTGAGGAAGAATTCTCTCGTGTGACTTAAGATGTGAAGATTCACCAAGGGCTTCTGCAGAGTCAGGGTACTGATGGAGTTTCTTGCCTGGGTAAATTCTCTTGTTCTGAATAATGCTAGATTTCACACTCAAGGTTTCAACAACTTCTCTGCATTGAATGGTATTGCCTCCAAGAGTTTGTTCCTAATGATTAAAATACGAATTATGATCATGAGATTTATCATGTTCATGACTGAGACTCTCCCTCGGCATAAATTCTGACATGTCTAACAAGCACTTCATTAGCATGAGAGTTTCATATTTTCTCAGTGAATATGCACAGTTTCTGACTGAATTTATTAGCTTGAATAGGCAGATTGCTATACCAGATAGATCCCACTAAAGTTTCTCCAACAAATTTAAGATAAAATTGCCTTAGGGTGAATGATATCTTAAACATTTAATATCTAATTCCATTGTGCAAATATTTACATTAAGGATTCTCTGAAACCATTTTTGGAGCTAAGTTATGAGTTTCCTTCAAATGAAAACTTAACAGTAGCTTCTGCTTTCTGTTGGTGAAATAAGTGTGATATCACATGGATTACCCTGTAGTCTAGCAGTCCCCAACCTTTTTGGCACCAGAGACTGGTTTTTGTGGAAGACAATTTTTCCATGGATGGGGGCGGGGATGGTTTTGGGATGTTTCAAGTGCATTATATTTATTATGCTGCCACTGATCTGACAGGGGGCAGAGTTCAGGTGGCAACGTGAGCAATGGGGTCATCCATCACTTACCTCCTGCTGTGCGGACTGGTAGCAGTCCATGGCCCAGGGATTGGGGAACCCTGCTCTAGTTCTTTTTTATCTTATAGAATTCTGGACTTCTAAGGTGAGGACAAGAAATTATCCCATGTGAATCTTACCTTCTGGCCTTTGAGTGTATATTTCTCCAAAATATCTTGTTCTTGCTGTGGTCGTTCAGTTTTAAGGAGAATCATCTCATCTGAACAAAGTAGGGATGAGTTTTGGAAAAGACATGGTGACCATATATTGACAATAACAGGTGATGCCCAACCCCAATCTGAAACAAATGGGAAATGTAACCTCATGTTCCTATATAAAATGGTGGAATGTATAGCACAGGGAACTCTATTCAGTACTCTCTGATGACCTGTTTGCAAATAGAAACTAAGAGTGGATGTATCTATAATTGACTGACTTTGCTGTACAGCAGAAACTAACACAGCACTGTAAATTAACTACTACACCAACAAAAATTAATTAAATAAAATTGTGGGATGATGACCAAAATAGTAAGCCCCATGTGGATTTCTCTTCAAATATTGATCCTAGACTTAGGAAGACAATATGAAAGAAAAATCCATTTACGGTGAAACTGAGGACATTTACATGGTTTAGGATTTCACGTAATTTACTAAGGAATCATTCTGTCTTGATTGAAAGTCATGTTGTTGACAAGCCATTATTACCTATGCAAAATGGGAAGAATCAAACAATGACTCGAAATGTAAATATTAAAAATCAAGACAGATCTTTCAGAGCACAGGATAGTATGAAATGAAAGGCAAAAAGTGAAAGATTAGGGAAAGCTGAAACTACATAAGGAAGCTCACACCAAAGGGTCTCTGCTTTCTCCCTAAATAAAAGGGGTTATTTTTTAAAGTCTCCTGATTGACATTTCATAATGCAACCTTTTCCTTCACCCCAAACAGATCTTGTAGGCAAGACATTCAAATATGCCTGGTGCTCACATGAACAGGTATCTTGGTGAATTCTTCGCTCTACTATCTTCATTTCATCTTCCTGCTCCAGATGGGTGATGAGAGGAGGTTTGCAGAGTTGATGTCCTGTAAATGGGGATGATACATATGAGAGGGCCATGCAGTGTATGACAAGAACTATCATCAATCTGTGGCAAGAACTTGGTCTTTGAGGTTCTGAAGATTGACAATTGTGACATTACAGAGAGCAAAATGATGATAAACTTCTAACAGAGAAAGCAAAAGTAAAGCATTTGGGAGATCAACTTTCCACAAATGGAAAATTGTCTAGAGAAATCACTGAACCTTGGTAAGAGAACAGGATATGTGACAATTTAAGGCTATTTTAAGAAGCCCCACCGGGGACTTCCCTGGGGGTCCAGTGGTTAAGAATTCACTGCAATACAGGAGATGTGGTTTGATCCCTAGTCAGGGAACTAAGATTCGACATGCTGCAGAGCACCTAAGCCTGTACACTGCAACTACAGAGTCTGTGAGATGCAACAAAAGATCCCTCGTACTGCAACTAAGACCCAATGCAGCCAAATAAATAAATAAAACTTTAAAAAGAATTATTTCATCCCTTCACTCTCCCTAGCTCAGTGGCATAGTGGCCAATGCCAGAAGCTCTGCAATCAACAGAGAGGTGGTCTGACCTCTTTGGGAGCTCTGTTAAAAGAACCATAGAGCACAGTCAATATTTTTGTTTTCTAAACTTGCAGCTCCTTAGAAAATCTCCATACTCAGGGTTGTATGGTTATTTGATTTACTCAGAGCCTAGATGAACAGACTAAAAAAAAGTCCTTAATCCCAAGGCATTATTCAAATACTTGCAACCTGCTAGTTACATCCCCAGATACTTAAGGCTCTGATTTCACTTGGGGAGAATGGAAGATGGGCTGGGAGTTTTAAAGAAGAGTAAGAACTAGACAACCACAGGGAACTTTGAAAAGCTCCCAACAAGTTCCTGATGATCTAAAAGGCTGTGTGTATGAGCAAGGCTATGCACATGCTCAGGAAATATCTAGGAAAGATTAAGTCCCAAGTCCTTTGGTGGACTTTAAGACCCTGTCCAAGTCTAAGCAGGAAGCAAAAGCTAAGCCTGTCTTATAAGTTGCCTGCAGCTTAAAGCTGTGACTTCTCCCATAGGTCCCCTTGGCAAGAGGTGGAAGAGATAAAGGCAAGGGACTTCCCTGGTGGTCCAGTGGCTAAGAATCCACCTTGCAATGCAGGGGACACTGGTTCAATCCCTGATGTGGGAAGATACCACATGCCGCAGAATAACTAAGCCTGAGTGCTCTGAGCCAGTGAGCCGCAAGCAACTACTGAGTCTACGTGCTCCAACTAATGAAACCGGAGTGCTCAAGAGCCTGTGCTCTACAACAAGAGAAGCCACCATACTGAGAAATCCACATACAACAAAAATTGGCCCCACTCACCACAACTAGAGACACTCACCACAACTAGAGAAAGCGCACATATAGCAACAAAGACCCACCATTGCCAATAAATTAATACATCTTTTAAAAACAAAACAAATGAAAATAAAAGATACAGGCAAGGCACTTAAGAAAATCTTTTTACCAATCATTGGTGGACTTCTAAATTATAATGACTAGTTAGTGACTTCCCCAAAGCCAGGCTTTTAAAAATTAAGTACTTTTAAAAAAAAACTATGAGAAAACTGTGGCTGCACACTGCAGGGAATACAGAATCTGTGGAGTTCATCTAGTAAAGTCACTAAACAAATAAGCACCAACAAGAAAATAATAAAAGGCAGCAATGAAACCGAATTTCCTTAAAACTGAGTTCCCTTACCAAGTTTATGATTAATCATGCTATCCAAAACTTTATTCCTGTTCTTTTATTCCCTCTGACCTCAATCCTATGCTAACTGAACAGTAATCAGTCAGATGACTAAAACTGCTGTTTTTGGTAGCATCATTAATGTACTAAAACTGCTATTATGGATATCATCATTAGTGTACAAACTCAGGTTTTTCTCCTCCAGAGCAAGATGAACTAACTGATCCTGAAGTCATGGACCACCTGGCCACAGAATCTTAAACCAGAGACATCCTGACTCCCAAAACTATGATTAAGAAAAGTCAGAGAAATGTCACAAGATAATGATTAATTAATCCCAGTCTCTTTTATTTCTCTTAAAAAAAAAACCAAAACCCTAATTCAAAGACCAATTTGGAGTGGATCTGAGGCTTTTCTCCCACTCTCTTGCTTGGCATCCTGCAACAAATGCTGTATTTTTCCTCACCATAATCTGGTGTCAGGAGATCAAGCAAAGAATTGGGAAAGCTGGGATTTCCCTGGTGGTCCAGTGGTTAAGAATCCACCTTCCAATGCAGAGGGTGTGGGCTCAACATTATTAATCATTGGGGAAATATAAATCTAAAGCACAATGAAATTCCATTTCACAACTACTAGGATGACTATAATCAAAAAACAGGAAATAAATGTTGGTAAGAAAATATGGAGAATTTGTAATCAACATATATTACTGGAGGGAATGTAAAATGACACAGCCAGTTTGGAAAACAGTTTGGCAGTGTCTAAAAATGTAAAGTATGAAGTTACCAAATAACCCAGCAATTTTACTCTTGGGCATATACCCAAGATAAGTGACAAAATCTGTCCACACAAAAACTGGTATATGAATGTCTGTAATAGCATTATTTGTAATATGGCTGTTATTTTGTTGTCAAGTTGTGTCTGACTGAGACTGTAGCCCATCAGCGTCCTCTGTCCATGGAATTCTTCAGGTAAGAATACTGGAGTGGTTTGCTCTTCCCTTCTCCAGAGAATCTTCTGGACTCAGGGATTGAACTCATGTCTCTTGTGTCTCCTGCACTAACAGGAGGATTCTTTACCATTGAGCCACCTGGGAAGCCCATTATTCATAATAACAAGTGTTAAAAATCCAAATGTCCATCAACTGATGGATAAACAAAATATGGTAAATCTATGCAAGAGAACATTATTCAGCAATGAATAGGCTCCAAGTACTGACATATACTACAACATGGATGAACCCTGAGAACATTACGCTACGTGAAAAAAAGTAAGTCACAAAATATAACACATGGTATGATTCCACTAATATGAAATGCTGAATAGGGAAATCTATAGAAAACGAAAGTAGGTGAGTTGTCAGGGACTGAAGGCCTAAAGGAATGAAACGCCCTGTAGGCAGGTTAATGAAAATGTTCTGGAATTAGACAGTGGTGATGGTTGCACAACTCTAAAAAAAAAAAAAACCACTTTAGAAAGCTTAGTTTTGTACATTTTAAGTGAATGAATTATGGTATGTGAATTATACCTCAATATGGCTATTTTTCTTAAAAATAAAAATCTACAGGGACTTCCCTGGTGGTCTAGTGGTTGGGAATTCATCTGCCAATGCAGGGAACACAGGTTCAACCCTGGTCCAGGAAGATCCCGTATACCTTGGAGCAGCTAAGCCCAAGTGCCATAACTACTGAGCCCTTGCACCTAGAACTGTGCTCTGCACTAGGGGAATAAAGAGTTGCCCCTGCTTGCCCCAACTAGAGAAAAGCCCATGCACAGCAAAGACCCAGCACAGTCATAAATACATGAATGAATTAATTTTTTAAAAGCTTGTATCTGTATCACAAGTCTTAATCACCCAAGAAACCCATGCTCAAACTCAATAAAATAAATCAAGGTATGTGTCAGCCTTACCCAGTGAAGCCAAGTTTCTATAGTTCTCCAGCATCACATCTTTGTACAGCATTCTCTGAGATGAATTCAGCAATGCCTATTCCTTCTGGGTGAAGTTTATGGCCACATCCTCAAAGGTGATTGAGTTCTAAAATAACAACACATCTTGTGTCAACCAGTCACCAATCCCACAGTGTTCCAGGGAAGAGGATCATGGGTAACAGCACTAGAGATGAAAGACCTGTTTACTTCATGGTCTTTACTTTACTTTAATAAGTCTAGATTCTGAGGACTCTTCATTTAATCCAAGATTCAAGGACTTCCTTTGCGGTCTAATGTTTAAGAATCCCCACTCTCAATTCAGGGGGCATGGGTTCAATATCTAGTTGAGGAACTAGAGTCCCATATGTGGCACAGCATGGCTAAAACAAAACAAAACCTCAGGACTCAGTTCTCAGAATCTTCCCTTCTCTATTCATGCTCACTCCTTAAGGAATCTCAAGAATTTATGATGAAATGTATCTACTCCTAGGCTGAGAACTTCCACAATCTTATTCTCTTCTATCTTCAGTGTCAAATAGAGACCTGAACACATGGCAAGAATGAAAGAAATATTTCCTAAATGAAAAAAATTATTTTTCAAAATTATTATTATTTTTGATGCTGTTGTTGTTCAACTGCTAAGCTGTATCCAACTCTTTGCAACCCCATGCGCTGTGGCACCAGGCTTCCCTGTCCTTCACTATTTCCTGGAGTTTTCTCAAGTTCATCTCCATTGAGTTGATGATGCTATCTAACCTTCTCATCCTCTGTTGCCCTCTTCTGCCTTCAATCTTTCTCAGCATCAGAGTCTTTTCCAGTGACTCGGTTCTTCATATCAGGCAGCCAAAGTATTGGAGCTTCAGTTTTAGCATCAGTTCCTTCAATGAAAGGGGCTTCCCTTGTAGCTCAGCTGGTAAAGAATCCACCTGCAATGCAGGAGACCTGAGTTTGATCCCTGGATTGGGAAGATCCCCTGGAGAAGGGAAAGGCTACCCACTCTAGTATTCTGGCCTGGAGAACTCCACAGACTGTACAGTCCACGGGGTCGTAAAGAGTCAGACATGACTGAGTGACTTTCACTTTCAATGAATGTTCAGGACTGATTTCCTTTAGGATTGACTGGTTTGATCTTCTTGCAGTCCAAGGGACTCTCAAGAATCTTTTCCAGCGCCACATTTCAAAGCATCATTTTTTGAGACTAAGACACTATTTTTCTTGTTATTTAAAATTTTTCTAACTTTTTCTTTTTTTCTGTTTTTTTTTCTTATTTTTGTTTTCCTTTACTTTTTACTTCTTTTACTAATGGCACTAAGCAGAAGAGATGCCTGAAAAAAAAAAA